>NC_136061.1:271292537-271797537 GCF_964261635.1 Lissotriton helveticus
GGCAGTGTTCTCTAGCTTGGCAAAGTGAAGTAAGTGTCCCCACCCTATGCTGAAGGTGTCCAGTGCATCCTGAAAAGTGAGGAAAGCTTCCCCGAGTAAAGGTCCCACGCTAGGATGCAAGCCCCCTTCCTTCATCTTTCCATGGACATATCCTGCTCTATGGACCAAAAGGGTTGAAGGTCACAGATCTGCAGTTCCCTATCAAAGGGGGCCCTACGTAATACTTTCTTCACTGCTACCTCCCCCACCTGACCATATGCTGGACCAGGTAGGGGGTCAGCAGGTCTGCGTGGCCACCCCAATCAGCAGGCGTGGCAACGTTTCCTACCCAGTCAAGCCCTGTAAAAACTTTTTCTCCCAGTTATCCTTGTCTGTTAACCATTAAGTCACATGCTGGAGGTGCACTACGAAATAGTAAAGTTGCATGTCCAGGAGCACCAGAACCCCTTCCTCCATGTCTCTCTTAATAACCGATAGTATGACCCGGCTGCCCTTTCCCACCCACACCAGAGAAAGCAGGCTATCAATGCTAATAAAAAGAGTCAGTTGTGGCATCTGCACATCCCAGTTAACATCCTAGTTCCTTCTGATGTCACGGTGCTTTCCTCCTAGGGATTTCATGACAGGTCCTGGTCTCCCAGGTGATAGAATTGTATTGGTTGAAAGGACTGGTGCCTGTTACCTGTACTGGCTGGGATCTGGATGGGTTTCTTCTTACTAAGAATAAAACCTGAATTTCTGCACTTCAACCTGCCTCCTGCGTGATCCTTTCAGCTGTTACAGGATCTTGCATCAGTCCCAACAGTGATTTCTGTATGACGTATAAACAGAGAGAGTGGAAAACCATGTTGGCAATAGCTGTCCCATCACATTGAGGGGCAGCATACTGTCTACATTCATGCGCTTGTATGTGTCCTCTGTACGTGTAACCATCAATCCCAGGCAACAAAAGCCCTTCCCTTCGCAGCAAATCCAGAGCTCGGGCAACTGCTCAGGCAGCACCATGGTAAACCTCCCCATTGGGAAGAGTAAGGTCTTTTGAATATTGAACCGTAGACTCGACCAAAAGCCATCATATGTCTCACCAGGGATGACACAGACTCTTGCAGGCGAGTGGAAGTAGACCAATGCATCATCTGCCTATAAGGAGGCTTTATGGTTCTACTCACCCACTCATATACCCCAGGGCTCCAATTCTCTAAGAACAGAATTGCCACTGGCTACACAGCTAGGGTAAACAGGAGTGGGGCAAGGGGACAACCCTGTCGGGTACCCCTCTCGACAGCCCATGCCTCTGACACCTCAACTCCCACCGAGCGGTGTTGCTCGTGTACAACAATCGGACCCAGACTTGAAACACTGGGCCAGAGCCCATCCCCCCCAAGCACCGCCATGAGATAACTCCAGCTGACAGTAATGAAAAGCTGTCAAGGTCAATAGATACAAGCTCCATGTCTTGATCCATTCCGGTAGTCTTGTGCAGTACATGGGTTCAGCACACCCGATTGTGGGCCATACTACGAGCTGGCATGAACCCGCATTGGTCTTCATGAACCAACCCTACGCACCCCCCCGCAAGTGTCTCGCCAATAACTTACATACAACCTTAACATTAGACTTAATCACAGTCAGAGGGCTGTACGAGGAGGGATACTCTGAGGTGGGCTTCAGCACAAGACAGAAGATGCCCTCTTGCGTAGTAGGGGGGTCTGAGTCCCAACCCTCTGAGCCATTAAAAACACCTCCAGCAGTTTCTCCACCATTGTCAGGGAGTAAGCTTACAGGAATTCAACAGGAATATCATTACCCCTAGGGACCTTTGCTGTATTTAGCTCCTGCAAGACAAGTTTGAGCTCCTCAAGTGTGATGCCCTCATATAAGTCATTTGCCTCATCTCATGAGAGATGAGGCTCGTCTAGTCCTGTAAGGAACTCCTCTGCCAATTGCAGCTGGTCATCAACCCTGTCTCGATACGCACCCTGAAAGTGGCCCACTAGGACCCTTAGAATGTCCTGACATTTTGTCACATACTGCCCATCCGGAGATTGGCAGCATCTTGCGCTCGTGCTTCAGTATCCAGACTAACAACCAACACAACTTGTCACCCTCCCTGTGTAGGCACTGTCGGTAGGAAGAAAGTGTGTAGTGGTCCAGGGTCTCCCACCTCTCATGCAAGAAACGCTGAGCACACAGAATCTGCCTGCGCACATCTGCTGACCAGACCTCACAGAGATCAATGTCCACCAACAACTGCCTTCGGACGCCGCATATGGTCCCAACACAGACCCCCTCAGTCTTTAAGAGCATCCTATTCATTAGCTCTAGAGGTGGTAGTGACCAAGTTGCCCTTAAAGTACTCCTGAATTGCAATCGCAGTCTTCCGGCTAGCCAGATCTGTCAGGAGCTCGAATCGCATGCGCCATCGCCGTGTTGCTGGTGACCTCCCTCCCCAATGCATGCGCATCAGTACCGGTGGGTGGTCTGAGAGTAACCTTCCCAAGTGATGCAGCGCCTCCGGGTCCACCCCTGCCAGAAGCAGCTGATATAAACAGCTATATGTGCTGTGTGCTAGTGAGTGACAAGTGAATTCCATTGATCATGGATGGAGAGTGCACCAGCCATCCAGAAGGCCCAAGTTATCCATTACTCGGAAGAGAGATGTCATCTGCAGCTTTGTACCCAGTTGTTGCAAGATGCGGGACCTGTGCGCATCCAGTATGCAGTTAAAGTCTGCTGCCTGGATTATCAGGGACACCAAGCAGCCCTCCAGCAATACATGCATGGCCCAATAAAATGCCCATCATTGTTTTTTGGACCATAGGTGTTCTGGATGGTAATATCCTTGCCATTAAGCATGCTCCGGAAGAGCATATACAAGCACGCCACATCCGCCTTGCTATACAAATTGCGAAAGGGGACCCCTGGGGTAAACCAGATCACAACTTCCCTAGCATAGGATAAGCAGGTCGCAACAAAGAGCTGCCCTCTCAATTTTTTCACTAACCTGTGGACTTCGTTAACCATTAGATGAGTCTCCTGCAAACAAGCGATCTGGACTCAGTGGCGCCGGAGGAATGAATGCTTTGTGTAACCGTCAGCCATCTGACATTCCAGGTGATAATAATGGTACAGTCAGTCTTTAGGTGTGTTGCCCACACAGTCAACCCTCCAGAGGGGAAACAGATTACCCATGGAATATAGATGGAGCACCCCAACTTCCACCTGTGCAGGCACTGAAACTAGCAAGCAAACCCCAATAGGAACTCATGGAATGAAGTAGAACCAACTGTTGAACACCCCCCTCGCGGAAAAATCACGACATAACAAAACTGTGCGTTTGCCCATTTTGTGTCTTGCTGTGAAGAACTACAGCTCAACCCCCCACACTCCCCAAACAGAAAACCTACCATTAAGAAGTGGAGTAGGCTCCCTACCCCTCTTGTGCCATACGTGTTGCGCCATACCCTGTTGCCTAGTGTTATATGGCAGTGTTATATGGCATTTTCCCCATCTTCCGCTACCTCATGCCCCAGTCACGCAGGTCCTATCATGCTCAGCCGTGGCATCAGAATGCTCAAAGTAGATGCAGTGCCATGCGCCAGAGTTCAGCCTAGAAGGAAATAGTGCCATTTTACATGTCCACTGTTCTTTCCTAAAGCTGCCTTCATTTTGTCACATCGACTTTTAACACACATTTGCATTTACGACACTTGGGTTAGTTTCTATTATTGTGTTTTTATCTAGGAGCCTAAATCGATATTCCTATTTTATGCCCTTGTCCGGTTGTAATCAATAATATCCATAAAACGGCATAATAATCATACCCATATTCAGTCGTAGCACATGCTGTCACATTAAGCAAGGCTACTTCCCCGGCCCCCTAGAAAGCACAACGAGTTCTCTAAACAATCCAAACCTTCAGCAACCTGGGAAATCCCCCTTGCTTTGTTTTGATTTCATCCTAGAACTCCTGTAAAGCACTGTAAGAACGGCCAGTTCTTAGTGACATCTTTATTGACGTCTTATGTCAAGCCTTACATCAAACCCGGCACCTTACAGGTATAAATATAGCAACGTTGCCTTAAGCAAACACAAGGTGGTTGTATTGGGAGCAGCTATCTACTTGCCCGAGAGCCCAGCTGATGCGAGAGCCCACGGACGCTGCCCCTCTCTTTTGACGCACTGAGAGAGATGTTGTCTTTTCTCCTGCCGAGAAATCCAGCTCCGGTGTTTCCAGATACCTTCGCGGGTTACTGGGATATCGAGTCCTGAGTGAGAGATACAAGACCTCCTGCTTTCTAATACCCAGGTACGGAGCTGACTAAACCCTTAAAGAGAATTCTTGAGTCAGATTCTTGGCAAAACCAACTTAACTTAAAGTACTACTTACTTACTCCTTCCCACGTATTAGGCTTAGGTCAGGTACACCGGGGTAGGCGTATTTAGAAGCACCAGTTGAGTACGTTAGTCAATGTATATATAAGTATGTATATATTTTATCTATTTTAAAGTATCTTATGGCTAAGAAACCATATCAATGCTTTTACAGTATTATTTCTTAATCCTCCTTTTACTGTACGCACTTTACTTTAGTATGAGTATTGCAATTGTGGCAATTCATTTCTCTTGTATGAGGAAGAAGACTGCTCAATAAATTACACCTTTTATTGAAAACGCCCGTCTCTCTTTTCTCTGCACTCTGGTGAAACTAAGTATGCACACTTGACTGAGTGAAATAGCGGTCTATTGTTTTCACACGACTCTAGAGATACACTCTTATTCTGAGGGAGCAAAGTTGTCATGTTATATGGTTGTCAGAAGCTAATCCCTTCTTTTCTATCCAGGGAGGTTGAACTCCTCCTCGTTTATTCGAGAAAGTTTCTAGTGACCTCTGAGCTAGCTGGCAAAAACTTAAGTCTAATATAGTCAGTAGAGACCTAGTTGAACTCAGTCCTACGTCTACACTGCTGAATATATTATTCCAATGCGCAGAGCCTATTGGGAATATAGGAACTACACTACATGGCGCCCAACATGGGGCAAGGCGATAAATCTAACGCAAGACGTTAGAGTAACTCAGTCGTGCTTTTTCACACAGACCCTTTTCCTGTAAATACTCCAAAAGACGTCTGGAGTGGGTAAAAGGTTAAAATCCGCCGGAACTTAGTAGGAAGAGATTCCTATGTATAGTTTTTGGTTTAGTCAACGTTGAAGGATACAGTGTTCCAAAATATTGTGCACCTAATCTTTGTTTCCTTGAAACCTGATCTGCAACAAAAACCTTTCTGTTAGTAAAAATGTCAGAATGTGAAGAAGAAAGGGAGGCAGCTAGAATCGCAGCTCGTCTCCTAGCGGATGACACAAGTCTCCAAGAAAATGACCCGAGTGTTATAGTTATCCTTATGTTGACCGGAATGAGTATAACTCTTAAACTTATAGAAAATGGACTAACACCAAGAGGTGGAATAGTCGTATTCGTAATTGAGGCCCATGAATATCAGCAGACAGAGGTATTCTACACATGGATAAACTTTCCAGCACCAAACGCTGTCACACACGACTTCCACTATTACAAAATAGAGGAACCTCCGGATGAGTACACTCCTTTCGAGGAGGTGGAAATCCCATTAAAATACCAAGAGCACCTGCTCTGGTTTAAAGGCGCCCTAAAACATAATAATCACATCACCAGGCTCGATCCACTAGGTAGACCAGGAGCAACGTGGCCGGTTCTAGCCACCACATCCCGACATCGAAAAAATGTCGGTGCCAGAACTTTTAGTCCAGCTAAAGGTACTAATTAAAATACATAGACAATTAGTCCAATATGTAATGCGGACTTCAACAGTCCAACCGGCTATTAACATTCCACAGCTGACCCCTCATCAGGGGAACACAAACAAAATTACACCACAGAACATACAATCATGTCTGGGTACCAGCAAAACGGGAACAAAAAATCACTCAAATAGAGGCAGTATTTCCGGATACTACCCCTACTGAGAAACACAGAATTCTGACTATCTGCCTTCCAATGGGGATCGCACCACATGTGGAGGACTGTGACACTTGGGGCACAGTCTTTGCTTCCATTTACACAAAAACACATGGTGTTCCGTCTATGGCGATAATACCAGATGTGCTAAGACAGATTCAAAATTAATACGGTGCAGAACCTGCTTTAACTCTGGGTATGAAATTACTGAAAGACTTCAGGCAGGTCTCGGCTATATTATTAGCCAACATAAAAGGAGAAGCAGCATCTGTGGCGATCCGCCAGAAATTGAAAGAAACAGATATAGCAGACCAACCAATTGAACTTGCCAGAATCATAGAAAAATCCTATGAAGAACTAGGTAGAGATAGTGTGGGTGGGAAACCAGTAAAACCCCAACTAACTGAAAATCCTGAAAAAATATTTATTAAAAATAATCTAAACACTCCAAAAAAGAGCTGGGATGGAAATAAACAATCCACTCCCAAAGAAAAAATATTCCAGTCCAGAGGAAGGTCTCCTCGGCGGAGAGAAAGATCTCCGGAACAAGGACACAAGTCTCCCCAGAGGGAGCCCTCTGAGAAAAGATACAACCTTAGAAATGGGGATAATCTGAAGAAACCGGATAGATATCAAGACATTGATACACGTCCCTCTCGATCTTTTCAGACTTCCTCGCAGAAATCGGAAAGAAGAGGACGGTCAGAACACAGGGAAGAGCACGTCAAGTCCAAAGACAAGGAACCTGCTCATCAAAGTAAAAAATTACAATTTCCAAGAAAGAAGGTAGCCAGCATTAAAATAGTTAAAACCCAGACAATGCTAGACAGAGCAGCAGAAGTGACCATAGCTCGCAGGATCCTGATGAATCTTCTGGAGACAGTGGACACGAATGAATACATTCAAGTGGAAACTGCGGATACCAGAGTTAGCAAACCTCATAAAATATACGAAATAACATTACGTATAGAGGGAGATAAGACTAGGAAAGTAAGGGGTCTATTTTAGGATAACCTTTCAAAAGGCTATGACATCCTTTTAGCTGAGAAAGACTGGCCACCAGAGTTTGTCAGGGAGTGCCCTCATGGCGAAGAAATTATTATGCCTGCCTTCTCAAATCACATTCCAATTCATAAAAAATATACATATGCAAGAAAATGGGCAGTAGCCCAAGCTCCTGCATTATATAAAAATCATGTAGGATGGGATGAGGACTCTCCTCCTCACAAAATCCAGTTAAAATGTCAACCAACTGCACAAAGACAGTACCCAATTAAGCAAGAAGCTAAGAAGAAAGTCAGGGAGATCTTAGATAAACTTGAATACCAGGGGGTGATTGAAACATGCACCTCACAAATGAACAATCCTTTGTTTCCTGTCTCCAAGCCAGACGATTCATATCGTCTAGTTTTGGACTACAGACACCTTAACTCATGTTGCAAGACATTTGCAGTACAAAACTCAAATAGTGCAGCACTAATGAATAACATTGTGCGCAAAAAGTACAAAACGACATTAGACATCTCTAATGGATTCTTTTGTCAAAACATAGCACCTAAAAGCAGGTACTTGACCGCTTTCTCAATAATGGGGTCACAAACAAAATTTCTGTCAACTCCCACAGGGATTCAAGAATAGCCCAGGATTATTCTCAGCAAGAGTAACAGAGTTACTACAAATGTATGATGATGAGGCATTATCTTATGTCGATGACATCTATCTCACAGATGATGATTTGGAGACTCACTTGAAAAGAGTGAACACCATAATACTTGGGTTCGCAGCAGAGGGTTACAAATTCAACTTTAAAAAGTCACGAATTGCCCATCTAACTGTCCTGTTTTTAGGATATGAATTATCAAGTGAAGGCAAAAGCCTAGCAGACAATTTCTTAGAGAAGTGTGCTGTACTCCAGGCACCAAAAACGCTGAAGAACTTACAATCAATACTAGGTTTCCTGAATTTCGGAAGAACATACATTCTAAATTATGCAGAGAGGGTTAAACCTCTCTATGAACTAATAAAACCTGATTTCAAACCAATCAATTGGACTCAAAAACACACAGAAATTTTGAGATCATTGCAAGCAGACATGTTAGCTAAAACAAAATTGCAAACTCGCCATAACACACGCAACCTTGTAATCCGAGTCATCCCAGGAAGATGCGGATTCACGTACCTGACCTCTAATGAGGGAGAAAAGGTACCACTAGCTTACAAATCACATTTGTACACACAAGCTGAAAAATCATTCAGTCTTACTGAAAATATTGTAAATGTGGTTCAAACAGCTGTAGCAAAAGAAAGAGACCAAGCCCAAGGCAGACAGATAACTGTTTTAACAGCAGAATCAGCCTTTGAGGCATTAACAAGCCCACGCAATTTAACTACCGTGGCATTAGATCCAAAATGGATACAATGGGAAAATTCTCTTGGTACAGAAAAAGTGAAATACTATTTTGACCCGGAAATGAGAAAACTAGAAAATCTAGAATATGAAGAAAAATATCCTCTGCCAACCGACATTCTGCCTCTCGGAAAATACAAATGTGTAATCTACATGGACAGATTTGCACAACACTACGATGTAGAGAAAAAATCCTACAACGCAGCGTGCGCGATTGTTAAAGGTCGCTGGCGCTTGGGTAAATTCAGACCGTTAATTACCAAAACTGAATCACTCAGAAACTGTTCAACTCAGCGAGCTGAAATAAGATCTTTAAAGATGGCGCTTGAAAATGCCGATCGCGAATTCCCCACACTAATAGTGTGCGATTCGCATTACTGCGTCAAATCTTACAATAATGACTTGCAGAACTGGATTCAAAACGATTACAAAGATGACAGGTGCCACAATAAAGCATAAAAAGCTTTGGGAACAGGTAATTCTTTTGCAGAAAGAACTACAAAAGACTCACGTGATACACACACTGAGTCATCAGCGTGATGGCGTTCACCCTGCAGGGAATTCATTGGCTGACACAGCCACAGCGAAGTAACTAAACCGGCTTCCGTAGCCACAAAAAAAGCATTCAGAAAACTACATAGACGGGGAAACCATGCTGGCAGTAAAAACGTCTTCAAAAGGCGACTGTGCAGCATTACCCGTGAACTATCCACTCAACTATGCATACATAATCGATGCAAACTCTGTTTCTTTTGCTCGAATCCCTGGAGTGGGGGATAGAGTAATTCCAAACACGAACAGGAGAATCTTCTTAATACAAGAAGCACATATGGGATTAGGTCTAAGGCATCAGATGATCAAAGAATCTCTGACAGAATTACAATCAGAATACTGGTGGCCGGGAATGAGCTTACATAATCACAAATTTGCAATAAACTGTCAAAACTGCAACAGAGATCGCAGTGGCGAACCGGCCGAAGTAGTGCCAGAACACCTAATAGACAGCATAAGGCGATCTATATGCAAAATCAAACAGGAAAAATGCGTCCCAATGTATATTATTTAAGACTAGATTCACTAAAAATGTAGACACCAGCGCTCGGCCGACGCCAGAACTGTTATAAAAGATTTGCGAGTCTATATCGGCACATACGCAATTGGCATGCTACATTCTGACCAGGGTCCTGCTTTTAGCTCTCAAGCTTATAAGGAGGCCATGACCAGCATGGGCATTGCATTGCGGTACTCTTGTCCCTTCCATCCTGAGGGAAATGGGATTGTGGAAAGAAAAAAACGAGACATAAAGCAATCTATAACGGCGAGGGTATTAGGTTCGGGTAATGGGTGGGTCCAACATTTAACAAGTGTCCAACGTAGTCTTAATAATCTGCCAAGAAATTCTCGAAAAGGTTTCAGCCCGTACGAACTATTGTTCGGTACTAGAATGCATATTCAGGACTTAGATAGTCAGACTTCAGTGATAGAAGAAAAAAATTTGATATCAAAGATCGTTTGGCTATTTTACAGGACTTAAATGAAACAAGAAAAGACCTGAGCAACATAAAGCTAAAACAGCAGCCAACAGCCACTGAAGAGAAACCACCTGTCCCAGCAACGCCTGTCTGGATTCCAAAGATTGATGATCTAGTCAGAGAGAAAATAGCGGTGAAGAAGGAATTTGGGCCTTCTTACAGAAAAGCAGTACCTGTCTTAGCTGTCAGCGGAAGAAGATCAGTAGTACTACCGCCCTTTGCTGGTAAAAAGGAGAACTGAGTTGTATCCATCGACCTGGTAAAACCACAATCATGTGGCCAATAATAAGTAGTAGGCCCAGTGGACTCCCAAGATGTAGCAGAACACCAAAACTGGCTACAATACAAGAGGTTCAAACTGAGAGACTAATCACATTTGATAAACCTGCAGTGAATAAAAAAGGACTATGCAACAATGCCATGGAACTTGTGCCTCTTGAAACCCAAATTTCAACAGTTCGTCCAGAAACACCAGTCTACAACGATGTAGCCTCAGACTATGCTAATGAAACAAAAGATGCATCTGGCTACTTCATCAATTTCAATGACTTTTCTGAGGATCCAAGCGAGCCTGAAGAACAGCCAACAACAAAAACTTGTAAAGACAAAGTAACAGAACTCTTTCATCAACTCAAAGAAAACTATCTGATTTCTCCATGGATTGAATTTTGGATTGTGTTAGGTGTACTTTTCCTCCTGCTTTGGCTCATCATGGTTCTCTGTTTGGGAAATTTTATTGAAGGAAAAATATAGTACAATGGACACAGCAAGTCAGAACATCAACTTGGACCTAAAGCCACATAAGTCATCTCACATCGAGAATAGAGAACTATCATCTGTGAATGTCACAGCCAATCCAATACCCGGTGGGGTAGCTTGGGACAAAACCGATTACGAAATCTATGGCCCGGTCGAGCTCTTGAAGTATCCACACCAGTTTAAAGTTTCATTAAGTGACTTTGTAAAACCGAGCACATTTTCTGATGATTGGGACTTTGAAAGTATTAATGATATGATGTCAGATTTAGTTATGTCAGCAAACTTTAAAGAACATGATTATTTGCAGGGTTCCTCGAATTATGAAGAAATGTACTGCTACAACCACTTTGCACATCATTATTTGCATAAATCTGCTCAACCTAGAATTTTTTTTAATTATAATCAATGGGAACATTGTGCAACTCCACCAAAAGGAAGTTCGAAAACATTTTATGAGAAATTCCCATATTTTCCAGGATTTAACACAAGTGAAGCAGAAACGTTTTATTTTAAAATATTAAATAAGACAGGAATGAAAACAATGCTGACAAACACTAAATTACTCTATTCAGAAGCATTTTATGAAAAAATGACTACATTTGGTTTTGATTTTTGGAAAAACAACATTGAAACAAAAACTATCTGGGGTACGAAAGATTGGCAGGTCCAAGGTTTAGAATCATTATTTAGAGCCTGCATGATCCCAGAACAAATTATATTCTTCAATGACACCATTCAACAGACAACCTGTCTTGGCCTAGCCAAAATTAAAGACTTAAACAAACTGTCTATTCCAAAGCCAACACCTGACAGTAATAGCACTACAGATATTGACATAGACGTATACCATATTTTTAACCAAAACAGAACACATCCTGATTGGAAAAAATGGTTGATGTGGCCCACAGACACAAACAGCTGTCAAGATAGATTCCTGAACAAATTACAGGGGTTCAAATTGACCAGGCCAGACCCTAGATACTCCCAGAGACAACATCCAGGGATAGTTACAACATACAGTGTAGGGAAACTCTGCCTCGAATGGCTACACACATCCACACTGGCAGAAATTAAGCAACACTTGACTTTACTTAAAGACGGTGCTGACTTGCGTGATTTCATAATGGGGCTACGCAAACAGCGTCAAAAACGTTTCATAGCGGCCGGTGTATACGCAGCATACAACGAAGCTTGGAAAATAATGCAAATTGAAACAGCAGAAAAAATACGGGAAATTGACTGTATCAATTTGGAAAAATCACTTTCTGTTGTGGATAATGGGTTAAACACTCTGTCTTCCAGAATATATTCACTGGACAGTATTGTATCATCTGCTATTGATATAATAGAGCAGGACTTACTAATGTTACAACACGGTCAGTCCCAATTGCGTTCTATTGTACAACTTGGCTGGACGTTGCAAAATCTGCGTTCAGGCTACGTGCCCTGGTGTTTAATCAACACAACGTCACTATTCTCTATCTTTAACCTTACTGATACACAAATCAGCTTGGCACAGAAAGGAGCAGAGTATACAATTCTGAGCATTGAAAAACTTGAGAGATTACCATTGACAATGTCAGAAAGACCTGTCATTGAATGGATAATACACGGAATAATAACAATTCCGATAACAACTTTCCAATTTAAATTCTGTTAAGAGTATATACCAGCAGGCCAGTATGAAAGGTTGGGTAAAGGGTACATTAAGTCATCATGGAAATTACCTTACACACACACATGTTATAGTGAAAAGAAACAGAATGTATTTCTTAGTGGTATCAATTGTAAACAATCACTGAGTGGTATACTTCTTTGTCAAGGTATTAACTTGCATGGGGCCTGTGAGGGGACTTCAAATAACCTTTCATGTCACCAGCATGGCACACCTGCAACTCGAATAGAGCCATTCTTTAGACGGCTTTCTAACGGGAGCTATATTCTAATAGTGGACCACAGATGTTGTGGCATGGTGCCAGGAAAAACTTATCTTGTGAGCGTTAGTTCCATGGTCACTTGCTGTATGCAAATATTGTATCCAAACAGCACTCCAGACACGGAGGCGAAGATTTGTCCCTTTTTGAATATCTCTTCTATTCGAATTGATACTTTAAGCAGAATGAAGTCTGTTCTTTTACAGACAACTGTGCCCTTGACGTCATCAAAAGAAACGTATGATCTTCAAGTTGCAAGGACAACGGCAGAGATACATACACTTTTATCAACAAATTGCCCCCTGCATTTCGCAGAAATGCTAAGCCAAATCCTAAATATGTCTGATACCCGCGGTATCCCACATATATTTAAGACAATTTTTTCGGGAATGTTAACACCCTTCCAAACAGTTCTGGGCATTTTTCCTAATTTTGTCCATTCTGTCTTTGGCGGCCTACCACTTCTGTTGGGACTCGTAGCAGGCATTT
Source organism: Lissotriton helveticus (assembly GCF_964261635.1). Lineage (NCBI taxonomy): Eukaryota > Metazoa > Chordata > Amphibia > Caudata > Salamandridae > Lissotriton > Lissotriton helveticus. The sequence goes on from NC_136061.1 coordinate 271,305,654, forward strand.
TATTTTTGATACTTCTGCTTCGATATGGCAAGCCAAGTCGCAGACAAAACTCCAGCAACGATGGAAGAAATGATCCTAGCTATACGCTATCGGGACCGCATAACTAAAGTCCTTGGATTAGCCCGGCTAAGAGATCTGAATATGACCTGGTTTCTTTCATTCAGACCCATCTGGCAGAATTGCATCTTACCTGTGCTTCGATGTATGCTATGCGGAGAAAAATGCGTGTTGGACGTCTGTCTTACACTCCCATCAGCAGTACCATTGGATACAGATACTTTGCTAAGTCCTGTAACGGCTCATGAATCATGTTGTCCCCAGCGGCTACCAATTCTGATGACGGCATTCGTTGAGACTTCACCACTGCGATTAAAGAGTAGTGAAGTACGAGATGAGAGCAACATCACCCAGGTACGACCTTCTGTGAGCATTGCTGATCCTGACATCGATGATAGCAATCATTCTCACGGCTGTACAGTTGCGGCATTTTTGAACTTAATCGAACTTTCACCTGAAGCCGTAGACAACTTTTTTGCGAGTCTGTCTGAAATGATGTTTTCCCCCGAGCAAAAAGAATAACTTTTTAAGCAAACTAGTAACCAGCGTTCCCTGAACTCTGAATTCGGCCTTCGGCTTTGATAAACAAAAGCTACTGAACATATTTGGAACTATATTTTTTCTCTCTCCCATGAAAGCGAAATTATTTTTTTTCCCGATTCCAAAATATTTACCTTTTTCTCTGGCACATGTACTCTGCTTGAAGTAGAACTATTCTTAGAGAACAGAGCTTCTATTTATAGGAACTCTAGAGACAATATATTACCTCAGCCTCTAGCACATTTACAGCAACTGTATTTATATGTGATGGAATGGTCTCGACCTTTTTTCTGTATTAAGAGCCATTTCATGTGTAAATTTCGCAAATCATTCATGCAGATATATATATGCATCCTTTTTAATGAATTATTACACTGCTTGAATAGCGTACAGTACCTATAATCAGTTTTCGTGTATATCTATGCACCATTTCAAATGCTAAAAATGTATTTTGGGGTGGGTTGAAATACACATACACTTTTATAGGTTTACTATTGCTTAGTTTTAGTAATGATGGACATTAGATCGTGGAGTGGGTATTGTGTTTTTATCTAGGAGCCTAAATCGATATTCCTATTTTATGCCCTTGTCCGGTTATAATCAATAATATCCATACAACGGCATAATAATCATACCCATATTCAGTCGTAGCACATGCTGTCACATTAAGCAAGGCTACTTCCCCGGCCCCCTAGAAAGCACAACGAGTTCTCTAAACAATCCAAACCTCCAGCAACCTGGGAAATCCCCCTTGCTTTGTATTGATTTCATCCTAGAACTCCTGTAAAGCACTGTAAGAACGGCCAGTTCTTAGTGACACCTTTATTGACGTCTTATGTCCAGCCTTACGTCAAACCCGGCACCTTACAGGTATAAATATACCAACGTTGCCTTAAGCAAACACACGGTGGTGGTATTGGGAGCAGCTATCTACTTGCCCGAGAGCCCAGCTGATGTGAGAGCCCACGGACGCTGCCCCTCCCTTTTGACGCACTGAGAGAGACGCTGCCTTTTCTCCTGCCGAGAAATCCAGCTCCGGTGTTTCCAGATACCTTCGCGGGTTACTGGGCTATCGAGTCCTGAGAGAGAGATACAAGACCTCCTGCTTTCTAATACCCAGGTACGGAGCTGACTAAACCCTTAAAGAGAATTCTTGAGTCAGATTCTTGGCAAAACCAACTTAACTTAAACTGCTACTTACTTACTCCTTCCCACGTATTAGGCTTAGGTCAGGTACACTGGGGTAGGTGTATTTAGAAGCACCAGTTGAGTACGTTAGTCAATGTATATATAAGTATGTATATATTTTATCTATTTTAAAGTATCTTGTGGCTAATAAACCATATCAATGCTTTTACAGTATTATTTCTTAATCCTCCTTTTACTGTACGCACTTTACTATGAGTATTGCAATTGTGGCAATTCATTTCTCTTGTATGAGGAAGAAGACTGCTCAATAAATTACACCTTTTATTGAAAACGCCCGTCTCTCTTTTCTCTGCACTCTGGTGAAACTAAGTATGCACACTTGACTGAGTGAAATAGCTGTCTATTGTTTTCACACGACTCTAGAGATACACTCTTATTCTGAGGGAGCAAAGTTGTCATGTTATATGGTTGTCAGAAGCTAATCCCTTCTTGTCTATCCAGGGAGGTTGAACTCCTCCTCGTTTATTCGAGAAAGTTGCTAGTGACCTCTGAGCTAGCTGGCAAAAACTTAAGTCTAATATAGTCAGTAGAGACCTAGTTGAACTCAGTCCTACGTCTACACTGCTGAATACATTATTCCAATGCGCAGAGCCTATTGGGAATATAGGAACTACACTACACTATGAAACATTGACTCTGCTGACACGGAGAACTTAACATTATGTACAAGGCCCTCACATGCGTTATACTAATGTGTTTGTTATTACTTCCATCTGGTGACACAGCTATCTGTAGAATGCAAACAATGGCAGCCTGATCACACTCTTGGCCCAAGGCAAGGATGCCTTTTTCTATATATAAGTTTTAGTTTCTTAAGTATAATCAGAGAAAACACTTAGGCTGACTTTTAGGGGTCCCTGCATGCTGAAGCTCTCAACCAGCAGCTGACTGACATCTCCGTTAGGGGTTTCCAGTTTGTGACGAAGACGCGTTCCTACATTCTTACCCATCAGTTAAGGGGTTAGATCATCCAAAAGGGGGTTTCTTGGCAGACAATACATTTACACTTTAGACACGTTGGTTAGGGTTTGCATCATAGGAGTACGCTCAACTGTTCTAATACTGTATATGAATGCATACATAGGATGTCTCAGCAAGATTGTGGACCTCTTCATTTCGTTCACTGTCTTGACCCTCATTATAGCTTTTGTCTGTTCTGTCTATTGATTATTACAGCACATATTTTCTACACAAGAATCACTTTGGTTTAATAAAGATTGGAAAACGTCCTTTGTGTATTCTTTGTATATTTCTCTGAGTGGAAGAGGGTACGAGTGTCTGAGCAAAAGGTTCTAGGTCTGTCACCACGGTTCCTGAGGGGAAAAGGGTTGTCATGTTTAGTAGTTGCCAGAACCCTAACCTAGACAGGGAGCGAACAGTAGCACTGTGAGCTAGGGGTCCCAGGGAAAACATACCCTGTGGGGGTGCAAGGAATCAGCCTGGCACCATCCTAAGTGTGTCGGCCACAAATGCGCAGTTCCTACTGATTAGTGGAAACTACACAACATAGCGCTAACGTTGGTTGGGGGGGATGTTGGAGTTATTTTTGTGTGACTGCCATGGTATGTAGGAAATGGATTACAAAATGTCTTACTTTGTATTGATCAACTGAGTAGTTCCATTGTGCCTTCTAAGAAATCCCTACACATCTTTTAAACTGGAGACATCTGTGGTGGTTGAGAATATCCTCCTCAGCTGAGTAGGTATACCCTATGTATTGGCTGTTGGTAAATTCAATCTTGAAAGGTTCCAATTCCCTCAGAGTTGGCCACATTTTGTACCCATTTCTTAGATAAGATGGCACAAAACATTTCTGAAAACTTCTGACATGTAATCACTCAAAAATTACTACAACATTGACTCACACCTTTGCGGTAGAGGCACATGAGGCATGTAGAACAGAGGTATTTTACAACTGGGTTACATTCCCTGCTGCAGAGGATGCTACAAAAGTATTTCACAAATATGAAATAGGTGAAATACCAAATAATACCCTCCATATGAGGAGATAGAAGTTCCTCTCACTTACCAAGAACATGCTAATTGTTTTAAAGGCGCCCTTCCCCATAGTATACAAAATATGATACTGGGCCCACTCAGCAATGAGGAAGCGACATGGCCAGTCCTAGCGGGCTATACACCAAATCCTGGTATCAACAACTTGACTGCAGGCCAGCTGCATGGATTATATAATAATCTAGTTACAATCTACAGAAGCCTCACAATTTGTGATAAGAACATTAACTCTTACACCTGTGTGGACTGTGTAAGCAGAAACACCACAGTTAGCTACACCAGGCATTAGCCAACAAACACTGAATGCAGTAATGGGAAAAGTTCCCACCCAAAGGGAAGAAATCCAGTTTTGGATTGCACAGAAAACAACCAGCTTGAAGCAGTATTCCCTCATATGGGTCAGCAGGAAAAACACAGAATACTAACAATTTGCTTGACAATGGGGATGGCTCCCCCGGTAGAGGACTGTGCCACTTGGGGCACGGTCTTCGCTGCAGAATGTTCTAGAAGACATGGTACCCCTTGTTTGGCGGTTCTACCTGAAGTATTAACACAGGTCCAGGATGAGCACGGGTCAGCACCTGCCCTGGACCTAGGCATGCAGCTGATGGGCAATTCTGCTGCGGTATTCGCCATAATGTTGAGTAACATAAAAAGGGAAGCTGCAGCATTACCTATATGCCAATGCTTAATGGGTTTGCCTTCGGCACATCAGGAGCACGAATTACCAGAAATTATCTAACAAACCTATGCTATACTGGGTAGAGATAATTTGGGTGCCAGACCTGGGAAACCACAATTGAAGAGTACTTCTGAAAAGGATAATTATAAGCAAGCACCAGATTCTTCAGCGAAGAAGTCGGAGAATAAGAACAAGGATAAACCAAAATCACAGGGTGGGTCTCCTACACAGGACTGTACTGAAAAAAGTTACAACTTGCGTAACCGTGATAATGTTAAACCACCTGATTATTGATATAAAGATACTGATACATGTTCCTCTCGTTCTTTCCAGGACTCATCTATAAACGTTTGAAGAGAGGCAGACGGCCAGATAGGAGATCAGAAGAGCACATGAAACAAAGGAAGGAGTCAACGCTGGTCTGATTACATAATTATACAGAAAGACATGCCCTGGATTTTGAGAACTCTGCTTCTGAACAGGGAGTGAGCATTGATAATACAGGTCAGCACAGCACTGCAGAAGTCATGATAGTTTGCCAGGACCTGATGGATTGTCTGGTGGGAGTAGGGCTGAGTGAGTGTATATCATAGTGCAGTGAATCCCAATCTGTGTGCAGTGGCTCCAAATCTGTGCGCCGCGGCACCCCGGTGCCCCCTCCAAACTAGCTAGGAGGGCCGGTCATCAAAGGTTTCAGATGTTTGATTTTAAGTGATAAATTGCCGGTTAACATCACAGAAATGTGTTATTCAGTAAAAGCATAAAATCTTGTTTTTCACTAGATGGCAGCAAGCTGAGTTCAGAACTGAATGTTACTAGTGGAGATAGGTTACTCATATCTCCTGCTTAAGAAGCCAGTAACGAACATGAGCATCTGCATGGCTAGAGGTCACCCAGTTCCCTATCCACAACCTAAGTGACAGTGGTCATGGTAGCAGGCTGCTATAGAACACAGGAAGAAAAAGTGATTTGTAATGAAGCTACCCTAGAACACATAGGACCCATTTAGAATTTGTGTAACTGGAGCACAACTATCAATGTACCTGATATAAGCAGTACCCTCCAGGCTTATACAGCCCTCGAAATACATTTGGAAGAGGAGACAAAATGTCTGATCATTTTTCCAGTAGGATTAGGGAATATACTCCAGAACTGAGGAAAACAGTTTTGCTTCGAAATTAAAAAGATAAAGAAGAAACACTACCTACCCCAGCATAGAGAGAATTTGCCTTGCTTCTGGAGAGCTGGAGTCTGGCAGTTCTGAGTGTCAGTAAATGGATTCAGCTTGACTAAGATCTGCTCTGAGGTGCCCTTATTGCACCGCACCTGCATTTCCTTGACAAGCAGCGCTGAGACCGCCAGAGCCTGTGTACCTCCTCACTACCCACTCCAACAGTTTTCCTATAAGGGGCCAGAGAGTGATTCATACCTACGAATGCGAACAGCAATAAACCTCAGTTTGTCCCTCATACCAGTGTAACACTTTCACGCTCTACAGTGTCAGTTGCTTCTGCTGACTGTGCAGCACTGTAGAACACATCTGCTCATCAGAAGCACACACCCTGAGCTAAAACAAAACTGAGATAGGATGAAAGCACAACGACCCCCAGCATGGATGGTGCTTGAGCAGCGCAGTTCAACCAATGCTGCCTGGCCAGAATAGTGTGTTCCATCTACATAACCAAGTAAGATATAGCCTTGCGAAACTGTGCCAGACAGTGCGCTTTGACTAGAAAGATAAACTTACCATTAAAGCTGAATTTCTGTCATAAATGCTGACACAGCATAGTTTTAGCTACAATATAACCACAAACATGTACTCTCAGGATAACAGATTGTACTATCTGGCTTACTGAAATTATAAAGTACATCTTCCTGAGTTAAATTAAGACATTTTCTATTCTTATAAAAGAATTGACATTTATTATATGTGATAAATGTCCCAACTGAACTAGGCGATCCAACCCATGCCACACTACAGGAGTAACCCATGCGGTCCCTGCTCTAACCTGCATTCCAGCAAAGAGAGAGATGGGAGCCTCAAATGTGCAAGAAATGCAGGGATGGGAATGGGGTGCAGGGTCCGGATAGCCATCTTGAAAGGTGCTCAGAGGTTAGTGCTGCCCTTTTCTCCTAAAAGGCAAACAGTGACATGCCTGCTGCTGGAGGAGGGGTGGCTTCCTCAGAGTCAGGTGCATGTATGTGGGGATGATGTCAGCTCCGGTACTGTTCTGAGATGATCCAAGAACACTAAAAAAGCCCTGTCCTTTCACACATGGAGAAGACAAAGGTCGATCAGCCCTAATTGGTTCCTTCTTGTTGGGGAACTTTCCTACTAGCACCCTGATATTGTATCCAAGGATAGTTTTTTTTTTAATGTAGCCTTGGTACTATTGGTCGAAGCTGCCCTTTTTAGTTGGTGAGTCACAAAGCCTGCTCACTATCATCTAGATATGAATGCATTCATAACTTTGGTGCAGGGGCCCCATATATTTAAAAGAGGTTTTTTTTAAGGAAGAGATTAGTGCTGCTGATCTCTCCTCCTTTAACCATGGGGTTTACCGTTCATCCTGGTTCAAGTGCCATAGAAGCACCTGGTGTAGAACAAGGCCTTCCCGGACTTCTGAGGTCTAATTACTGTTGGACTTCCTTAACATGGAGGCTTGTGATCATGTGTTTCCACATCTGGAATTCGCTATCAAAAAACCCTGCGAAGGAATGAGCTAAAAACACACCTCTTCAAACAGAACTACAACACAATGACTAACAGTTCACGTCTCTGAGAACCCAGTGTTACTCCAATCAGTCATTGATACTGTATGGGATTCCGCAATGGACAGGATAGGATTACATCTATGATTATAATACCTTCAGCAACTTTAGCCCAATTCCTTTCATGGAGAAGAGTGGAAGTACTCCCAAGGTCAGGCTTACGTCCATCCACCCGCAAAAAAATGGGAAGCTGTGGCCAACGGCCAATAAGCCAAGGGAGCCATGGTGTCAAGGTGCTGATTCCTCTGGGCTTGTTCGGTGCTAGAAGGATCCACCTCCAGGCAGCTCCAACTCTGGAATGTTGTGATGACACAGAGTATTAGAGTGGCCAGGTGGGGGAAAAAGGAAGGTGGGAAAGGAACAACGAGGAAGGAGATCTGAAATTAGAAACACAAGGTCTGTTAAGCATCAAAAGATCTAGAGGCTCTGTAGATCCACTATACTCTGATAAACATATAGAAAAAACATAATCACCTGTTCTTCCCTATTAAAGATCAACAGCTTGTAAGACGAATTACTATAAAATAAAAGCGTGCAATGATTAGTCTCTGATTCCAAAGTTAGCTAACTCAAAAGTCTCTTTAAACCTTCAAAGAAACACTATCACATACCACAACTGTTCCTTGTCCCCAAAGTCTAAATATGCTGGACCAGGCACGCAACTTTTTACAATGTTCTTTCTTTTCTTTCTTTTGAAAGTTCTGATAAAGTCTTTAATTGGTGTTCAAAAAGTCCTTTATATATTATGCACACTGTTTAATAGTCCTTTATATATTATGCAGATTGATATTTAAATAGTCTTTTCACTTTTCATAAAGACTGTAAACACAAACCTCTGTAAAATCCTTATTGAGGCTTTCACATCTATTCCTGATCGAATTATGCGCTTTTCATAAACATGGTAACATTAAACCTCTATTGAATCCTTTATGAGGCTTTTCCATCAATTCCAAATCACATTATGCGAGAGTCTAAAGTAATTAAATTCCTCTTGAAGCAAAAGGTCAAGTGCAGCTTACCCCGATTCAGAAGTCTTGTTTTTGAAGGTCAAAACCTCCGTGGACATTTTCCCTCACGAACTTGCTGCCTGGAAAATTCGCCGCCTTTACTTCCGTGGCAAACCGGAACGTGCTGCAGAGTCAGGAGAGCTGGGAAAACTGAGCACGTTCTCTTGGGTGTGGCTTTCTTTTATACCAATGCCACACGCAAGGGAATGAGGACATGCTCATGTAAGGGACGTTTTCTTTAGCAACGGCATATTTAAATCACAATATGCATCACGTTTGTTTTCTTTCCTGTTATCAGAAGTTAGAGTTTTTTAAATGCATGTTAAATTGGAGGTGGTTCGTTCTTGACACATAATATACATTTAGAAAGAACTTTTCTTATGGCTAAGTGTTGGCTCAAGATGGTTTGGTTCAATTCACACACTGAATGATTATTTCACTACATGAAGCGCGCATGATGTAATGGCATATATTACAAGGGCTGTGCATATAAAAACAAGACTGCAAGGAAACCCCTCAGCACAGTTGGCAACACAAATAGATATCAAACCAACAAGACATATAAAGTACTGTAGCAGTATGTTCATTGTTATAGGTTATTAAAGATGTAAACAAGAATTGCAATGAAAGTCAGATTCAGCTCCAAAAACATTTCCACCAATATCGTGCCAAAGGCTATGCATCTTGCCACACAATGCCCATGAGCAGGATGTTGTGCCCCTAGAGCCGCAGCCCAGAACCATGACACATGGGTTGAAAATGTTTGGGAACCACTGTCATAGTGGAAACACCAGATAGCTGGATAAGCTTTCCACATTATTTATACGAAGTTCAACTACGGTTGGAGGGAGACTTGCCCAGACTGATCAATGTCCTCTTTTGGGAGGAACCTGCTCCGGGTTATATTCTACCGACCGAAAAAGATTGGCCACCTGACTTTGTAAGGAATTTCCTAAAGAGGAAGCCTTTTCCACCCTTGTTCTGCAATCAATTAAACACTCATGCTAGGGAGTGGACTTTAGCCCTAGCTCCTGCGTTATTCCGCAACCATGTGGGGTGGGATGATGGTTCACCTTATCATGACATCCCATTGAAGAAAACCCCACAACCTCAAAGACAATATCCTAAAAAGAATTAAGCAAAATAATAACTTAGGGAAATCCTACAACAACTTGAATATCAAGGTGTGATCTAAAGTTTCACCTCTTCAATGAATAATCCTGTTTCCTGGAATGAAACCAGATTAATCATACCGTCTAGTATTAGATCACAGACACCTAAACTCAGCTATTCGCACATTTGCAGTACAAAATGTACACAGTGTCACACTAATGAATAATCTGTGTGGCAAAAATACAAAACACTAGATCTCAAATGGATTTCTCTGCCACAATATAGCACCAGAAAGCAGATAGTTGATTTTTTTTTTTTTTTTAAGTAATTTTTATTGTAAACACACTTTACACAGGCCAATAGTTACGCACATTCAGTATCAATCACAGTGCCACAGTCTGGTATGTCAACATCTCGTGTACACAGCCTGCAGGCCCACATACCGGGGGCCGGGCGGCAGCAATGGCTCCGCGCCCACATGCCTGGTGTTTCTTCCACAGGAGTATTGTCTCGGATTTGTGTGTGTGCCTACTTTTCCGTCCTCAACTAAGGAAACCCTGAACTCCCCCCCCAACTCCCCCCCAGTTCAAAGATTCTAACCCCCCCCTGTTCCCCCCCCCAACCCACCATCCGCACAGGAGCCTCTTGAGGTGTACCTCTAACCTTGGACTTCAGGCTTTCCCTTCTACCGGTCCTCTTAACTCCAGTTTATTGTAATGTGCTGTTCCCGGCCACGTCTAGGTCCTCCCCATCATCCACCATTCCACTATCCCTGAGGCCTTGAACCATTACCTCCCAGGCCGTTGCTTGTTCTAGCGCCCTTTCATTAGCAGTTCTGCGCGCCATCTGATATCTATGTGTGCTGTCGCAGGCCGCCCACTTCAGAAATTCGTTGTACCACCTCTTATGCGTCGGGCCCGTCCTTGCCTTCCAGTTTCTAGTTATCTCACGCTTGGCTACCATCAATCCCATATCTATGAATTTGCTTGAAAGCTTGTTTTTGGGGGTATGTGGGAACCAATGCAGGAGGCACGCCGCTGCATCATAAGCAACAGTCCGGCCCGTCACCTCGTTCATGGACTCACCCACGGACCGCCAATAGTCCGATAGGGCCGGGCACGACCAGAGCATATGCACCAGCTCTGCTCCACCTGCCGCGCAGCGGGGGCATTTCGCATCAGTCGCGCCAAAGTATCTCAGGATTCTCCCAGGGGTCATGTATGCCCTGTGCAGTATATAATAATGAATAATTTGAAACCGAGCGTTCCTTGTGCTATTACGCGCCCTTCGCACCAGTTGTGCCCACGTCGTGTCCGGGATGGGCTTGCCCAGGTCAGTCTCCCACTTGAGTTTCAGCGCATCGAGGGGCGGCAAGTGCTCGTGGAGCATTCTGTTATATAAACAAGACACCGCTTTCACCGTTCCCGCCGCCATCATGGTGTATTGGCACGCCATGGCCGTCTCCGGCTCCGCCAATCCCAGTCCCCAGTGTTTCTGCATAGCTCTTATCACAGCTGCGTGAAGGAGATAACCCCCGCGTGGGAGATCAAATCGTTCCTGGAGGGCCAGGTACGGGAGGAGCTCCCCGTTGTCGAAAAGATCCCCTATCACCTGTATTCCCGCCTCCTCCCACTGCTGCAGGCGGGACCAATCGCCTCCATGGGGCAGGGCAGTCAACATGCCCAGTGGCATCTCCGGGGCGTAGGGGTGCGTAATCCCTGCGCGCTTCTGTGCTCGGTTACAGCAGCGCCGAAATGTATCCTGTTCAAGGGATAAATCCCGGGCGGCGAGTTTCTGTCCTAGAGCGATGTAGGCTAGTATGTGCCGTGGCATGCCCCGCAGTCGCTCATCTTCTGGGCCCCGGTAAACACGAGCTACCTCTTGCGTAAAGATCTGCAACTGGGCAGCGAGGTAATAGAGCTCATAATCAGGGAACGCCAAGCCTCCCTCATCTTTCGGGCGGGTGAGTGTCGCCAGCGCCACTCTACATCTGCCCGTCCCCCACAGGAAGGTAGTCAGCTGGGATCTAAGTCGACGGAAGAAGGAGCTGGGGATCCAGATCGGGAGCGTTCGAAAGTAATACAGCAGCCGCGGGAGGGCCACCATTTTTAACAGAGCTATCCTACCAGCTATGGACAGGGGAAGCGTGGCCCAGAATGCCATGCTGCCCTTCAGGCCTCTGACGCATCTCTCCACATTACCCTCGAACAAGGCCGTCGCTGTGTGATAAACGTAAACTCCAAGGTAATGGAGACAAGTCGGCTCCCAATGGAGTAGCGGTCTGTGTTCTGGGCGGGCCGCGTCCTCCTTCAATGGAAAGAGGCACGTTTTCTTCCAATTAACCCTCAGTCCCGACAGGTCACCAAAACGTCCCAGCAATTCCTCCGCACCATCGAGCTCTATTGCGTCATTAGCAAGGAACAACAGGAGATCATCGGCGTACAGCGATATAAACTGTCGCCCGTCGCTAGCGAGCACGCCTGCGAAGTATCGCCCCCTGCGGGCTTCCACCGCCAGCGGTTCGATCGCTAATGCGAACAGTAATGGGGATAGGGAGCACCCCTGCCGGGTGCCCCTCTCTACTGGGTACTGTCGGGACACCAGGGACCCAACTCGCACTCTCGCCACTGCCGCTGTATAGAGCACTTTCGTCCAACGGATATAGCCTACGCCCAGCCCGAAGCGCTCCATGACTGCATATAAATAATCCCACTCTAGACTATCGAACGCTTTTTCTATATCGACCGAGAGGGCAAGCGGGGTTCCACTCCTCTCTCGCAGTTCTTCCATAAGTCGGATAAGCCTTCTAATGTTTAACGTCGTGTTCCGGGTAGGGATAAAGCCGTTCTGGTCCACGTGGATCAGAGTGGTCATGTGCGGCAGGAGTCTCGATGCTAGAATAGAGCTTAAGATTTTATAGTCAGCTGTGAGCATCGAGAGCGGCCTATAGGAGGCTGGACTGCTGCCTTCTCTGCCAGGTTTCAGCAGCGGGATGACTATCGCTTCCCGCATCGATTGGGGGAGTCGACCCGTGGTTCCCGCTTCCTTGTACACAGCTAACAGCCGCGGCGCCAAGGCGTCCACAAATTTGCCGTAAAATTCAACGGGCAAACCATCTATTCCTGGCGTCTTATTGCGGGCCATGGACTTAATAGCCCTTCTAATCTCCCCTAAGTCGATGTCTCTCCCCAAATCCTCCGCCTGCTCGTCCTCTAAGCACGGCAGGGTGAGGTCGTCCAGGAAAGCCTCTGCCTCCTTCCCTCGGTCGCCCGGGGTGCTACTATAAAGTTTCTCGTAGTATCTCTGAAAGCCGTCCACTATGGCCGACTGGGTGTAGGACAGACTTCCCTCCTCCTCGGCAATTTGCAAGATAGGGGAGCAGCGTTTCGCGGGGTTAGCAAGCCACGCCAACAAAGTGCCCGATCGGTCGCCTTCTACATGAGATCGCAGCGCGTATGCCCGATGATCGTAAGCCCGTAGCCTCTCTACTTCAACCGCCACCGCTTCCCGGGCCGAGCAAACCGTTCCCTGCAGCTCCGGCCGGCCCGGTCGGTCTCTCTCCACTACCCTCAGTTTGGCGTCTGCCCTCTCTAGGTCGGTCAACAGTACCCATCTCGTGCCTACGACCTGCGTAATGCACTGTCCCCTCACTACCACTTTGAAGGCGTCCCATTCCACTGCCCTAGAGGTCGCTGAACCCTCGTTATTGGCAAAGTATTGTGCCAACCCCTCCTCCAGTGCCGCCCCGAGTATCGGGTCTTCTAAAGTCTCCGGCCGGAGCCTCCAGGTTGGCACCCTAGGCTTTTCCGTCATCCAGTCTAAGTGAATTAAAAGCGGATTGTGGTCTGAGATCGTTCTCGTCAGATATTCCGACCAGGCAACCTGCGACAGCACTTCTCGTGTGCACAATATCGCGTCCAGTCTAACGTGGAGTTCATGCATCCCGGAGTAGAACGAGTAATCCCGGTCTGTTGGGTGCCGCGCCCTCCATGCATCAGTTAACCCCCAGCTCTCTTGCCAGTCCCGTCTACCCTTGGCTACACGGTGTACCGGGGAGTCTCTCAGGGGTGGGTGGGACCTATCTAATTGCACGTCCGCCACGGAGTTAAAGTCCCCTCCCATGAGTATCGGACCCACCAGGAAGTGCGCCAGCGTCCCCGATAGGTTTGCATAGAAGGTCAATTGGTCTATATTCGGGGCATATACACTGCATAGAACGATAGCTTTACCCCGCAATCTGCCCTCCACTACTACAAATCTCCCCTCTGGATCTATCAGCTGTCTAGTCATTTGAAAAGGCGTCCCCGCCCTCACCCAGATCAGAGCGCCCCTTGCGTAGGCCGAGTAAGAGGTGTGAAAAACCTGCCCCCACCATCTCCTCTGTAACGCCACCCCTTCCTGCTTCGTAATGTGTGTCTCCTGTAAGAGCGCTATGTGGATCCCTCTCCGCTGTAGGTAGGCGTGCACTTTATGCCTGCGTTGCATCGTGTGTAGGCCCCTCACGTTCCAGGTCATGCATTTCAAAACATTCGAGTTAGCCATTGTCCCATAAGTCATGGTTCTCCTCCCCCTCCCTATATCCATTCCTGCGGAAGATGGTCCCTCCCCGTCCCCAAGCAGAACCTCCCAATTGCTCAGCCCCTAAGGAATTCAAGGTCTGTGTCTGCAAATCCCCCCCATCACCAAACCCCAACTGTGGTGTTCCCCCTCCCCCCAGAACAGGCCCCAATACCGAGATATCAGACCCCCTCCAAACTCCCTTAACTCAGAACTCTCAAGTGTTTAGTTCACGGCCGTAGCCGCAAGTGCCTTAAGGGCGTGCGGAGCGAGGCCTCGCCCAAAAGGGGGCTACATGACCCAGGTCCGCTGCCATCCCCCCACTACTGAGAACAGCGCATAGCCAGTCACCCAGCGCTCATGCCTGGAATTAATTCCCCCGTTAACCGGGTGAACCCCCTCAAGGCCCTCTCCCCCTACCCATCAGTCGCAAGTCAGATGTTCAGGATTTCTTCCGCTGTTTGCGGTGTCACCACCGGGTCCTTGGCACCGTGGACCCCCGACAGGTCCGACTCCGAGCCCGAGGCAGATACATGCGTCTCTGTGTCCGTGCCTCGTTTGGATTGAGAGCCCCCTTCTGTTCCAATTTCGATCACTGCTTGCAGCGCAGCCTTGCGCTCAGCCTCCGTTTGCGAAGCGGTTGGTCTCCCGGCTCCGCGACGACGCCTGCGCAGTCTTTGCGATTTGCGCGGACCCTCCGGCGCTCTTTCCCGCTCCTTTTCTCGCTCCTCTCGAACCTTGGCGCCATCCGTGCCCGCTTTGTAGGTTTCCCACCAGTCCCAAGCGTCTGCAGCCAGGTTGAAAAACATCGTTTTGTCGTCCACCACAATTCGAAGTCTGGCAGGGAATAGCAAGGAGTATTGGATGCCCTCTGTGCGTAGCTCCTTCTTGATCGTCAGAAAGGAAGCCCGCTGCTTCTGCGTCTCGAACGTGAAATCCGGGAACAGCGTGACTTTACTGTTCGCGATTTGGAACGGGCCATCGTCCCGGGCTCTTTGCAGGAGCAGGTCCCTGTCCCTGTAGTGCAGCAGTTTAGCCACGATGGGTCTCGGTGGTAGGCCAAGTTTGGGTGGGCCGGATGGGACCCGATGCGCTCTCTCCAGGGCAAAGAAGGGCGACAGGCCCTCAGGTGCCACTACAGTTCTTAGCCAATTGTCACAGTAGGCCACCAAGTCCGTCCCCCCTTCGCTCTCCGGCAGGCCTACGATTCGCACGTTGCTGCGGCGGCTTCTATTTTCCGCGTCCTCTGCCCGTCGCTCCAATACCTGAATCCGGTCTAGAGCCTCCGTGAGTTTGCCCTCAAGAGTTTTGTGGGCAGGAGCCAGGACTTTCAGGGCCCCCTCAGTCTCTTTTACCCTGTCTTTCAATTTGTCGTGGTCGGCACGGAGCAGGCCGAGCCCTGACGCCACCTGCGCAATATCATTATGCAGCGCTTCCCTCGTTGCTGTTATGGCCTCCAGGATACGATCTTGTAGCCTCTTCAGGTCTGAGGGCTCCCCCATGTCTCCTTCCGCCGTCCCCGAGGCCGCCGCTTCCTCCTGCTTGCCTCTCGGCTTCCCCATCGTGGCCTGCGGGAGTTCTCGGGGCTCAGTCCAGCGCTCGCCCTTCACACTGCCTCTTCAGCGTCGTGCTAGCTCTCTCAAAGCAAGGTCAATCTCCCCTGTCCGGGCATCCAGCGGTTGCAGTTAGCGTCGCTGGGTAGGGGTCAGACACGGGGGGATACGGGCGTGTTGCCCCGGGCCGTGGGTGGTAGGGCACCGATGTCCTAATGTCGCCGAGATCAGGTTCACTCCCAGCGGCCGCCCGCCGCTATCCGGGGGCGAGGCTCACTAGCCCTCGTGGCGGGAGTCAGCCAGGGCCCCCCAGCTGGCAAGTACAGTCACCCCCTGGCGTGTTTGCCTCCGCCGTTAACAATCCAGGTAGTCCCCAAATGTTCGCCGCTCTCCCCCCGCCTCACTTCACCCCCCCTGTGGGCTGCTCGGTGTTACGGCTTACCGCGTAGTTCAGGGGGGGAGGGGGGAGCGTTCAGGATCCCTCCGGCTCGCCGGGTCTCAGCCGCGCCAGTCTGGGCACAGGGTGTCCGCAGCGCACAGCGCTCTCCACGCAGCCTCCCCGGGGCGTTCACCAGCAGCCGCTTCGCTGCTCCGCGGAGCTTCTAGGAGAGGCCTCTACAGGGCCTCCGGGGGGGAGGGGGCACTTCTCCACCGGTTCCGACCCTCGGCGGGTCTCAGCTTCACCCCCAGGCGTCAGCCCTCGGTTCAAGCAGCCGGACGTTACAAGTCCGTCACTGCGGCCGCCATTTTGGGTGTTCTCCCGGCTCGGCTCTGGCTTCTCCGTGGTCCGGCGGAGGCCGGTCCTCCCAACGGCCCCCTGTCCGCTCCGCCCTCGCCCCACCAATGCCGGTGCCCGGATCGATGCTTTCCAGGCGCAGCGCTGGGCTCCCTGCAGCAGAAGACAGGATAATTGCGGGGAATAGGCGCGGAGCTCCGGGCTCACGCCGCCATCACCCTCGGCGTGCAAGCCACGCCCCCCAGAAAGCAGATAGTTGATGGCCTTCACGGTGCTCGGTTCTCAGAAATAATGTTGCTGTTTACCACAGGGGTATAAGAATAGCCCCGGGCTGTTTTTAGCCAGAGTTACAAAACTAATTTTGGTGATCAGGCTTTGTCCCATGTAGATGACATGTACCGGACAGAGGATTACCTGATGGAACACTTGACCAAAGTAGACCGCATGGGCTATAGATTCAATCAGAAAAAAAAAAAAGTTTGCCCACCTACGTGTCCTATTTTTGGGATATAATCTGTCAAGTGAACGCAAAAGACTGACAACCATTGTTTTTTTTTTTTTTTAGAAAAATTTACGTTGTTCCGGACTCCCACGACTCTGAAACAATTGCAATCCATTACAATCCATATTAGAATTTCTGAGTTTCGACAGAACATACATTCCAGATTACACAGAATGGGTAAACCATTCTAAGATCTAATTCATCTAGACTATTCAAGCACACATTGGACACAAGAACACACAGAAATGTTATGTTACGTCCAAACTGACATGATCGCTTCAAAATATTTACACACACGTGTAAACACAACAAACTTGGTGATCCATGTAATCATAGTTACTTCTGGGTACATAGGCCATGTTCAATGAAGGGGAAACAGTACTCATTGCATATAAATAGCCTCTCTACACCAATGCAGAAAAGCATTTTGCACCTTCTGAAAACAAATTCTGATAGCAGTTCAGACTGCTGTAGTGAGAGAGCAAGCCATGTTCAAGGAAAACCAATTATTGTCGTGACCACAGTACAAACCTTAGAGTCAGTTTCCAGAGCAAGAGTTTCGAAAGCTAAAGGTCTACATCCCAGATGGATACAATGGGCAAATGTCCTCACTGCAACCGATGTAGACAATAGATTTGACCCTACACCACAAAACAAAAGGATTTCTCCAGTGCAAACAGGAATATCCTCTGCCTTGTGAAATCATGCCTCTAGAGTGCTAGGACTATATATCATTTACACTGATGGCTCTGCTCAGCCTGCTGTATGGACCAACACCAATATTCAGTAGTATGCACAGTCAATAAAAATGACTTTATTCGGTTCCAAGAACCATAAAAGTTCACAAAAACATATTGCTTAAATAAGGTTTAATTTCATGATTACAGAGACATGAATAAAAATAGACAATAAAAAGTAAATAATAAAGCTTTCAGGCAAGATTAAAAAGAAACATCAAATACCCCAAACGTCCATCTCTAGTATCACTCCTACAATTTCATCCATGTAATTGATTTTTATAAAAGGGTAACCAGGTTTTATTAAGCTACTGTAGCTTATGCCGTTTTCTTATAGCAACTCTAATAAAAGTAGACAGACTGTAAGAAATTAAAACCTAACCTCTAATAAAAGTAAACAAAGACTGTAAGAACCTAAAACCACCAATATAGGTGCATGGCCCCATTTCCCTAAAAATTGGGGTTACAAAGTTCCCCCTTGGCTCTTTATAAAGGGGACAGAACAAAATAAAGTGCTTTGAGCTGCCAAATTATCACATGGACAAGGTGGGAAGCTATGGACCCAGCCTGATTGTTTAGGGAATGCCACTAAAAAGTGCAATGTGCTTAATCGAAACCTAGTCAAGTAAAAGATAGGTAAAATTTCTGTTCAAAGGGGAATAAACATGAGGGGCCTGATACTACCATGTGTGCACGGCGCAGATGTGCCCTAGCATAAAATGTCTCTTTTATAACATCTTTTGCATTTATATCAATACATGCAAGTTTGTCATAATAGTTCCCCAAACCTAACTCGTATAATGTGTCCTTCACAAAACGGAGTTAAGGGATGAACAATGCACTATCTAAGTTGGTACAGTCTTCGATAACGTCCCTTTAGAATGTTAAATCCTCAGATAACCAGATCCTAGCCCATAAGAGCAATGGGGCGATATCAATTCAATCTTCGAGATAGGCCAACCCAAGCTCCTGGTGACAAAAGGGTGTAGGGGCACTATTTGGGTCCAGCAACAATCTCTTAATAACTTTGTTTTCCTGAACCTGTAGTTGCCGGGTTTTATGATGGCCCCAGACACCAGCCCCATAGGATGTCACAGGGAGATATTTGGCTTTGTAGAGGCTAACCAGTTCTGTCACTGGTTTATGGCCTAGCTGGTGGGCAAACCGAAATAACCCCTCCACAACCCGACTAATATGCTGTACCCGCTGTAATAAGATGGTCCCAAATTAAAGTATCATTGAAAATATTCCCTAGGCATGTAAACATTTTCAATTGTCAATGGTCTTTCACCTAACCTCAAATTTCATTGTTTTCGTAACTTTAGGGCTATACACCATGACGTAAGATTTAATAACATTTGCTTTAAGGTCCAACACTGCCATAAAAATCGGTAAACACATTCAATGACTTTTGGAGGCTGTTGGCTGTCAGAGCCATTAAAACAGTATCATCCGCATAAGCTAACATTGGAATCGTGTTGCCCCAATTTTTGAGAAATCAAGTTCCTTCGCTATTAAAAAACCCTCTAAACCATTTGTATACAATAACAAGAGAAACCGAGCTAAAATGCAGCCCTGCATTCTGTGGAGACAATGGGGGCAGTCTTCTTCCCCCTAGAACTAGATCATATGGCAACCGTAGTGGAGGTATGAAGTCTACGCAGGAGGGATAAAAGAGCTTCTTCAAAACCCATTTACTCTATTTGTTCCCACAATTTGTCCCGATTAACAGTGTTGAAAGCACTGGACAAGTCCATAAAGGCCAGATGGCTAGAACCCCTGCTGGTCTTCATTTACTTTCCCATAATGAGGGACAAATTAAGGCACTGTTCAGTGGTACCCATCCCCCTTCTAAAACCATATTCTAGTCTAGACATAATCCCTGTGCTGTTTGCCCAAGACACAAGACACCCAAGGATAACGCTCACATAACCTTTGCAGTGGCATTGATTAATGAGATTGGCCTATGACAGGCAGGGTCACTCCTTTTACCTTTCTCATATACTCGAAACACTATTGCCTCCTTCCAGGTTGCTGGAATGGGGCCAATCACTACAGCTTTGAAAACATTAGTGAGCAGAGGAGCCCATAATTTGGGGGACCACATCAGGACCACAGGCTTTTATGCTAATTCCCCTTGCTAGGACCTCCTCAATCTCTGTCGCTGTGATTGATGAACTTAGTTATGAAGCCAGCGTTAGGTCGAATAGCAGTTCCCCACTTCCTTCAACTATTAAGTTTTTTTTTGGATTGAATATAGCTGAGAAGTGGGATTCCCAAGTTGCCCCAGGATCAGTGAATCCAAGGGTTTAGGCTCATCCTTAAATAGGGGGCAATTAATTATGTTCCAGAAACTCTTAGAGTCTTTCAAGCCACTGGATATCTCCAAGTCCTCCGAAGCCTGACTCCTCAGTTCCTCTTGTCTTAATTTGATAGTGCGCTTATAGGTCTGCTTTAGGTTTTTAATTAATGTTCTATCACAGGGTTGGCATGGAGGGCTATTTTAAGATTCTTGTGTACTCTGAAACACTCAGCGTTAAACCCTCACACCTCCTGAGATTCCACTCTCAAGATGATCTGGTCAGATCTTTTGCCACGTCTGCACAGATCAGTTCAAAGTCATGAACCACCTCACTTGGGAGAGAGTCCACATGAAGACGTCTCGTAATGAGATTTACATTTGTCGTGACAGTTGTTGCTTCAAATTGGATGGGATCAACTTTACCCCAGCTTAGTCTCTTTATTTTGATTAAAATCAATAGGGCATCCATCACCTTTCCCAACCCTAGCTATTATACAGAAGAGAAGAATTATAGCGTTATGGTCACTTGCAGTATTTGGTACTACCTCAAAGTCACCAACAAACGAGGAGTACTTTCTAGTAATAAGATGGGACACTGGGGTATGGAGCTACAGACAAAATTCGTGGTGTTAATAAGGCCCAGGTCGTTGTCAATAATAATGGAGTTCAAGGCCTTACCCTGTGGAGTATGGATAAAATGTGGCTGTGGCTAGCCCTCTGTATCTAACAGCTAACAGACTCCACTTTCGCTGAGAGAACAAATTGTGCAATTAAAATCCTGCACCCAAAGGATACACAAGGGCTACTACTTTCCCGCAATGTTATTAACCCGTGCCTGTAGGTCCTCAATAACATGACTGTATTCTGATCAAAGATATTAGAATACCAGTTTACTAGAAATAACTTTGCCAAGCTTAAATTGGAAATGAGGATTAGCTGGTACCAAGCTGAGGTCTTTACAACATCGGTTTGTCTGTGCCCGTATTTGACTGAGATTACAGTCACAAGCCCTCCTTTCGCCCTCCCAGTCGATGAGGGTATTGCATGGATGGTAAAAGAATAATAACCATCCAACACAATATCAGCCTGGTGTCATGCTTCTTGGAGGCAAATATCAAAGCCCCTAATATAATCCACCCAATACTTGTTAGTTAATTTTGTACGTATTCCTGCAATGTTCCATGAAATGATTTTACACAGGGGGTAACATGTGCCTAACTCCCCATGCCCCCATTTGTTGATTGCATGGCGGGCATGGTGAGCAGGGTTGCTGTACCAGACCTAATCCTCCCCAGATTTGTAATAGGAACCGCAATTAAGTCCTGGATGGGGGTTTCAGTATTAACTGTATCATGACTAGGGCAACTGATGTTTAGCAAGATAGAAGCAGATAAGACTGTTGATTACCTATTGCCAACATCATCCATATCTACAGCTCTCCCTAAAACAGGGTGCCGTAGGCAGGATCTTTTCAGTTAGACAAGGCTAGCTGTCTGGGTAGGCAGTTAGTCAATATCGGTTAGGCCAGAAAGGGCATCAAAGCGGTTAAGGTGGATAAATGGAGGAGGGGGTGGGAGTCTGTTTTTGGACCGAACCCTGGGAGATGATGACTCTTACTAATCCCCTGGTAGGGAGGGTAGAAAAAGCCCAGGGGACAGGCCTTTATTAGATCTCTTGGTGAGTCTCTGATGTGCTTCAAAACAAAAACCACACAACTTGCATTGTGAAAAATTAATACAACACAATCCCCTTCTAGGCATTTGGTTGTAGGACCTATCCAACCCACCCTCCTTGCCATAATAATGTGTTCAAGCCAATTTATATGTGATTGAATTTTCCTCGAGTACCGATGTGCTGACTTATTTATAAGGCTCAAGCAGCTTTCTTGTTGCCTTGGGGGGAGGTGGGGTGGACACCAGTTAAAATTACTGTGTAAGAAGTACAATCAGGGGGTAGGTTTAAAATATTTTCTACCCCCTGCCCAACTAAAACTCTGTGCCCTGGGTCCACGTCACTTAGCAGTTCTCTTGTTTCCCTCCCCCCGAGCCCCAAGCATGCCCAGTCCTAGTCGCTCTCTCCCATTCTACATGCGCAGTCATCAAAGGCCGACTGCACAATGGAACTTTCCATCCTGAGAAAGCGTACATGCAGTCACTAGGTGATTGCACAGTACAGCTGGCAGAACTCAAGACCCTGGTACAGTCACTATAGAATATGGATGCTGGATTACCCACACTTATTGTGTGTGAGATTTGTATAAATGTGTACAGTCATATGAGTATCTTCATTATTGGAGTCAGAATGGATTCAGGGATTCGAAAGGCTTCACAGTGAGACACAAGTTGCTTTGGGAACAGGTGGCGAAGCTGAAAGACTGCTTGCCATGGGCTCATGTCATTCATACAGTGAGTCATCAACGTGTTGGCGTTGATGTTGCAGGGAATTCATTGGCTGATGGAAGCGCAAAGGCGACAGTTCGGAATGTCGCAGTTGCCGCAATCACTCGTTCAAGTATGAGAATAGAAAGACATCATGGTGGCCGTCAATGCTGAGCGCAATAACACACCTGCCGAAAGGTTTTTCACTCAAGTGCTCCCACAAGTTAGATCCACAAAACACAACATATGCTCATATTCCAGGAGTGGGGGACAGAGAAATATCAAACAGTGATCGCAGACTAGAATTAATTCTGGCTGTACATGAGGGTCTGGCTTCTGCACATGCAGGGATGGCTACTACATATCACTTTTGCAGCAACGCTATTGGTCGCCGGGCCTTTTGTCCTGAGATGCGACATCTGTCAGGAGATGAAGGGTTCCACTGTGGCGCATCCACCACAAACACCTCTTGATTTCTAACAAGCCCTTGGCTTGTGTTTATTTGAACCATTGCTGCCCCCTTTCACCTGACGGGCCTTGTAAGTTTATCTTGGTGGCAGTGGATTCCTGCTCTAGATTCCTACGGGTACTGCCACAGCGTTAGGCAGACTCCCAAACTGTTATAAGGATCTGCAAGTCTTTATCAGGACGTACACAGTTGGCACACTACATTCTGATTAGGGTCCGGAGTTTAGCACTTGGGCTTACAAAGAGGCCATGAGAAGTTTGGGTGCGACTCTTGCATTTCTCGTCTCCATACCATACAGAGGGAAAACACAGTTGTGGAGAGGAAAAACTGGGACTTATAGCAGTCTTTAACAGCAAGGCTATTAGGCTCGGGTCGGAGTTGGGTCCATCACATACATGAGGTGTAGAGGGCTTTGAACAATATGCCAAGAAAATCCCTGGGTGTTCGGACTCCTAATGAGATCCTGTTTGGGGATAATATGTGGGCCCCAGATCTCAATAACGCCAGCACAGTTTTACAGGAATTGAATGATTTCCAGGACAAACAAAGCAATGTCCAAGTAAAATGCACTGACACTGGAGAAGTAAAGGTTGTTCGAGCAAGGACCTGTGAAAAGAAGTCGTGGAGTCAGGTAAGTTGTAAACTTCTTTTATTGCCAACAGGACAGAGAGATCAGAAATACAACCTCTCTCTGTAACCTCTAACTGTCGTCCTCCACATTCCAGAACTCCTATGTGGAAGAGTTCTGGTTATACATCAAAAGCAGAACCCAACACATCTTTCCCCTATACAGAACAGAAAACTTGATTCGGATCCAACCCTTGCCGCCAGTGAAAAGAAGTCGTGGAGTCAGGTAAGTTGTAAACTTCTTCTTTTATTGCCAACAGGACAGAGAGATCAGAAATACAACCTCTCTCTGTAACCTCTAACTGTCGTCCTCCACATTCCAGAACTCCTATGTGGAAAAGTTCTGGTCATACATCATAAGCAGAACCCAACAACCTGCTGGATTTTGAAGGTTGGGGATCTATCAGAGAAAAGATTGTGGACAAGAATGAAGTTGGGACATCTTACAGAATGCCTAAGCCTGTTCTCGCTGTTAAAAAAACAAGTTACTTACCTGTACAATGTGGTCCTCCAGTATGGATCTCTTTTATAGGTTCACATGCTTGAATCTTCCCCGTCATCATGGTGGGAGTCTCACAGTAAAAGTAAAATAGCAGTATAAAAGTCAAAAGGACAATCTCCCTTGAGAATCAACAGTATTTGGTAACCAGATAGCCTCATTAAAGAACATCTGAACTCCAGCCAATCACATTGCAGACCCCCTAGTATCCATCCCTTGCAGAGCCACCATACTCCAGATTTCGAGCACAAGTGTAGTTAATAAAATAAAAGAGATATGGAAGGGTACACCTGTAAGGGGAGGATGGGGGGCCACATTCGAATCTATAAAATATATCAATACTGGAGAACCACAGTGTACAGGTAAGTAACTTGTTTTTTCTCTAGTATTGTATCTTTAATAGTTTCACATGCTTTAATTAGACTAGTAAGCAGTACATAATAACAAAAGAAGGTGGAAAAACAGATGAACCACCCACCAAGCGAAAGAGTCATCACCTAAACTGAACCAAGCAACTTAACTTTGTGGGTATAAAATATACAAAAATATATATATATACACATAACTAAGATTTGCCAGAAATAATATTGACAATAAAAATAACAATAATAATAATAAATACAAATTCTTAGAATCCTCGGAAATTGAGGCCTACCTTAAGCGAATAGATGACGAAGGGCTGCTTGGCAACTGCAGCATACGTCCTTCACCAAGTATCCAGGCAGTAGTGCCTTGTGAAGGTATGGACGCTTGTCCATGTCAGTGCCCTGCAGATGTCTGGTAGGGACATACTGGCAAACAGGGCCAAGGACATTGACTCTTCCTCGAGGAATGGGCAGTTACTTTAGAAGCAAGCGGGTGACCCGCCCTTTCGTGGCAGTAGATAATAGTAATAGTAGAAGTAACCCAATGAGCAATTGACGCTTTAGTCGAAGTCTGACACTTCCTAGGGGCAGAGAAGGCGATGAGCAGTTGAGTAGACTAGCGAAAAGACTTAGTCCTTTGTAGGTAAAACTTTAAACATCATCTGATGTTCAAGGAATGCAGATCTCTCTGTAGATGGAGCAGGAAAGAATGAAGGCAGGACTACAGGTTCATTCAGATGGAACGTGGTTGGCACCTTGGGTATGAACAAAGGATTAGTGTTGCACCACTCTATTCTGCTTGAATTGAAGGTACGGTTCTGTTGCTTAGAAAGCTTGATTTTCCCTAGTGTGTCTAGCAGACGTGATGGCTAAGAGAAAAGCCACCTTCCAAGAGAGAAATTTTATGTCACACTTGTGAATTGACTCAAATGGTGCTCTCATGAGATGGGACAACACAATGTTCAATTGCCATAGCACCAGAGCAGGCAGATAAACCAGTGAGTAGGCTCTGAAAAGACCTTTCAGAAATTCATTTACCAATCTGCATGACCATAGGGACGACTGGCTCGAACGTCACCTATACCTTGAGATCGCAGCCAAATTAACGTTTACGAAAGAATGAGAAAGGCCAGTTTTCGCTAGTGACAAGAGCTATGGCAAAACATCCTCCGGAGAAGAAGAGAGCCAATGGCAGGAGTGCTTTGTATACCAGGAGCAAAATCGTTTCTATTTGGCTGAATAACACCTGACTGTGGAAGGAGCGCAGGCCTTGTGAAGACTGGAACGGCATTCCTCAGAAATTTTTAAGTCACCAAACTCCATGCGGTGAGGAGCCAGGCCAACCAGTGAAGAGATTGGATCTGTGGCTGAATCACTTGGCCCTGGTCCATTGAGAGTAGACGTTCCGGAGGCTGAATACGTGTTGGAGAAATTTCTGATAGGCGAAACAGCTCTGTGAACCAGTATTGCCTTGCCCACGCCAGGGCAATGAAAATGATGCCGCCAGGGTCTCGTTTCATCTTCTGTAGGACTTTGGGTATTAAAGGGAATGGAGGGAACTTGTAAGCAAACCTCCCTTCCCAGAAGAAATGGAAGGTGTTCTCAAGAGAACCTGGCTGAGGGAATTTTCTGGGGTAGATTTCGCATTTTGTGTTGAGAAATGTAGCAAACAGATCCAGGGTTGGTGATCCCCAACACTGAGGGGCAGATTTACAAGAACGTTATCTATAGAGATGTGTCACTTTCCTTGCGCCACTCTAAGAAAATGCTTGTGCCACCATAGATGTGCTGTATTTACAATACAGCGCACCATGGCGGAAGGATTGACAGATGCATCAGAAATTCTGACACATCTGTTAGGGCAAAAGTCACGCATTGCTGGAGTTGTGTCGCAAGCCCGACACAACTCCAGCAATGCATTTTATGGCCTATTCCCACTACACTGCGTCACTCCTTACGCCTACTTCAATCAGGCGTAAGGTTTTGACGCAGTGGCGTCCTAAAAGTCACACAATGAAATCTTGTAGACATTTACGAGGCTTTCCTGCATAGGAACGCCCCCTGCATACATTATACCTGACGCAGAGCTTTACAACATGACGCATCTCCCTAGATGCGTCACGTTGTATATAGGACGCATTGTTTGCGCTGCCGTTGCATCACAAAAAGTGATGCAATGGAGGCGCAAAGAGGCATAAAGGGCTTGTAAATCTGCCCCCAAATTTTTTTTAAGCTGAACTGCATTCAATTACAACTTGTGACACTGTTTGGAATCCCTGCTGAGCAAATCGGCCTATTCGTTGAGCACCCCTTGAACATGCTGGACTTGTAAGGAGATGGGGTGAATCAACCAATTCCCAATTCGTTGCGGCAGACTTGAGAGAGCCGGAGATCTTGTCCCTCCTTGTTTCTGAAGGTAAAACATGGTGGTTGTATTGTCCGTGTGGACAAGGATCAACAAACCTTTTATTCTTGGTAGGAAGGAACGTAGCCGTAGAAATACTACCTTCAGCTCCAATAGGTTGATGTGGTACAATTCCTGGTCCGAACACTTCCTCTGAACCTGAAGTTCCTGGAGGTGATCTCCCCATCCCTTCATGGAGGCATCCATTGTCATAATCATCAAGGGTTCTGGCAAAAGGAAGGATAGGCCATGTGAGAGATTGCTTCTTACTGCCCACCAAGATATCGCCTTGGTCACCTGAGGCGTGACTGATATAGTGTCCTTGAATGAGCCTTGAGCTTGTATCCATTGGACGTCGAGCTGTTCCCGAAGAGGCCTCATTCGCAATTGCCAGTGAGGAATCAGCAGAATGCAAGATGACATCATCCCTCACAGAAACTAACTTTTTTAAAGAAAGAGACTGAACCATCTTTAGAAGACAAGAAATTCTTTCCTCGTGGGAAAAGCCATTGAGAGGTCATTGTCTAACCTCGCTCCCAGAAACACCCGATATTTGGAAGAAAGGAGTGAAGACTTCTCCTTGTGGAGATTGAGACCCAGGGATCGAAAAAGGCAAGGCAGGCGTTCATGGAGTTTCTTACCCATTGAAATGTTGGAACCTTGATCAACCAATCGTCCAGGTAGGGAAAAACCTGGTGACCAGAGCGCCGGAGATAGGCTGCTACTGGGGCAAAGCATTTGGTGAAAACCATGGGCGCTGACTTTAGCCTGAAAGGTAGCTCCTTGAACTGGTAGTGGCACCCTGCCACTTGGAACGTGAGAAAACGACGGTGCTTTGGATGAATAGGAATGTGAAAATATGCATCCAGAAGATCCATAGAGGTCATGTAATCCCCTGAATCCAAGAGAAGGAAAATCTCGTGGAGCGAAAACATCTGAAATGGCTGACTTTTGATGAACTTGTTCAACAACCTGAGGGCTATGAGCTGCCTCCATTTGCCAGTTCTTTTCTTTATGAGAAAAAAGTGGGAGTAAAATCCCAAGTTGCGCTGACTGCGTGTCACTATCTTGATCGCCTGCTTGGAGAAAGAGTTTTACATCTCTTTTGAGAAGCACCAGATGGCGATGAGCAGCCTTTCTTTGAGGAAAATCTGGAGGTTGTTGAAGAAATTCCAGGGTGTGATCCTGTTTGAAAACTCCTAACAGTCATCTGTGGGATGAAATGGAGTTCCATTAAAGAAAGAATTTGGAGCAATTCTGAACCGAATGTAGTGGGACTGGGGTGGTGGGTGCCTGATGAGTCTCATTGTCTTCTGCCCGTCATGGGATTTTCCTCCCGATGCGGGTCATCTTCTGGTCGGAGCCCTGAAGTAAGTCAGTGCAGGTGCCGAAAGGACTGGATGGAGTATTGAGGTCGGAAACCTTGCTGGTAATAAGGATGAAAACGCTGCTGAGGCTGGGCCAAGCTGTAAATTGACCCCTTCCTCAAAGAGAAGGGAACCTTTTCTGTTGCAGATTAGCTAAAGATTTCGCCGTATCTGTGTCCGACTTGATAGCCTGAAGTGCTTCATCAACATGCTTGCCGAACAGGCTCTCCCCATCAAAAGGTATGTACTCCACTTTAGCCTGGACTTTTGGGCGAAATGCTATCGCTTTCAGCCAAGCTTGCCTGCATAACACTGCAGCTCCTGCCATCTGCCTGAAGGCGGTAGAAGCAATGTCCATAGCCACCTCACTTGCTTCAGATGAGGCTCTCTCTCCCTCTGAAAGGATCTCCTTTGCCTCCTTCTTGTCCTCAGGCAGAAATTCTAGGAAAGGTGTTATGTCCGACCACATCTGCCTATCTTACCTCCCAAGGATGGCTATGGCATTGGAGGCTCTGATGGCTGTAGCAGCCAGCGCGGAATATCTTTTCCCAATATTGTCCAACCTACGTCCTGCCTTGTCTGGCTGTGTGGGGAAGCAGAGCTCTTAGATCGTCTTTGAGCAGCCTGCATTATTAGAAAATCAGGCTTTGGTTGACCAATAGGACAGGCCAGTCTTCAGTTGCCTGGTACTTCTTATCCAGTTTTGGGTTGACCGCTGGCACAGATGCTGGATTCTTCATTAGCTTGATGCCTTCCTACCACAAGAAGTCAATAATAGGGAATGCCCTAACAGTGAGTTGTGTGGAAGCTTTGTACAAGATGCATTCCGCCTGCTTGACGGGCAAAGGAAGGTCAAAGCATTTTGATGCTCTTTCAAGTAGGGCGTGGAAGCCGCCGATATCTGCCGGGGAGAGTCAGCCATTGGCAGCATGGGAGAAGGCAGTGTATGTGCTACATAATCCATCCACTTGTCATGGACATCAGTGTCCACTTGTATCTCTCCTTTTTCTAGTTGATGGTCACCACTGCCCGATGCCCCAGTGGGTATCTGCAGAGAAGGTAGGGACTTCTATTTCGGCAGTGCAAGTGGGGTTTGCTGAACTGGAGTCATGGAAGGCTCCTCTTGCTCAGAAACAGCTTTTTAGACCACATTGGCCTCCAGAAACCATTATAGTCATCCAACATCAGACGTAAGTCCGTGATCAATGACATTGGCACATTAATGGAGGGTTTGTGTTGATGGTCCTTCTCCTCCTTTCATAGTATGGGTTATGCTCTTGGAAGGTATCCAGGTGTTGTGTACCCGAGCCTCTGTCCGAAAAGGAATAATCTCCATCCAAGAATGCCGAAAGGTCATCTGGTTGATCCTCTTCATCCGATTCCGGTCATTTTACTCATCTGAGCAGGGCCAAACAGACCTTCATTCTCAGATTCCATGATAATCCAGGAGGCAAGAGGGAGGCAGAGGAGATATTTTGGAAAAGTTCTGTAGCAGTGATTTGGAGACAGACATGTGCATTTTCCTTCTGGATAGAATCGACGTCAGAGACTGCACCAGCGGCGACGAAGTAACCGTTGGCAGGGCACAGACGGTCGTCGACGGCGCAGCACACAATTGGACCGTCGACGGCGAAGCCCTCGTCAACTACAAACTCCTCACCAAAGCAGTCAACAACATCACTACTTCCGTCTACGAGACAGACATCATCCTCTTAACCTTGATGTCGATGTCACTGACAAAATCGTCGGCGGAGACTTCCTTTCGACAGTCATAAGCAGAGAATGCCTGGTTGACTGGTCCGACAATACGCAGATTTTTTTTTGAGGGAGTATGAGAAGCAGAACCGGATTTTTTTGTGCTTGATACGAGCCAGGCTGCTCTTTTCTTGCTCTCCTTTCCCCGAAGACTCCTTGCTCTGAAATATTTGTTTCTAAGGATCTCTCCGAAGAAGAATCCTCTTCCTTCCTTTTCTCAGAGGAGGTTTTAGGCCTCTCCTCACTCTCAGAGTCAGATTCCCTCACAGATCTTTTCTGAAGCCAAGTCAGAAGTCTTCCATCACGATCCTTGAGGGTGTTTGAGGAAAAAAGTCCAGCAGTGCTTACCGTCTATAGGTTTGTGATCTGGGTAAAGGCAGTACAAGCACTGTTTAGGAAAGCCTGGACTTTCCACAAGTCTTGCAGGGCCTAAACAGCCCATTTTTAGACTCTGCGGGGCAGATTTATGAAGGCCTTGCGCCACGTTTACGCCGCTGTTGCGTCACGCAAGGCGGCGTAAACGTGGCGCATCCCTACGAACGATTTACAACGTGACGCATCTAGGCAGATGCGTCACGTTGTAAAGCCCTGCGCCGCTTGTGGGCGTTCCGGCGCAGGGTGGGCGTTCCGGGGCAGGTGCGCCTCGCAAAAGTGGCTGAGTGAAATCTATAAGATTTCACTCAGTCACTTTCAGGCCAATGCTGCGTCAAAAGCCTGCGCCTGCTTGAAGCAGGCGTAGGTCTTGATGCAGCATTGGTCAGATAGGGCACCCCCGAGCCTTGCTGGAGCTGCGTCGCGCTTGCGATGCAACTCCAGCAATGCGCCGCCTTTACGGCACAGATGCGTCACGCATCTGTGCCGTTTTTGCCCCATGGTGCGCCGCATTGTAAATGCAGCGCACCATGGGTGGCGGAGCTGTGGCGCACATTAACTGGCGCATCCCTCAGGATGCGCCAGTTAACATAAATCTGCCCCTGACATTCTGTATAAATTACAGAAATAAGGAGTAAACTCACTTTCTAGCAGCACCTCAGATGAATAGAAGGATGAGGAAAAGGAACTGCTAGCTAAAAGTTGAAAAGTTCAATGTAGAAACACTGAGCAGAGCTCAGGGAGACTCCCTAACACACAATGTGCTGTAACAAATCTGAGGTATGGTGGCCCTGCCGGGGATGGATACTCAGGGGTCTGCTATGTGATTGGTTGGAGTTTGGATGTTCTTTAATGAGGCTATCTGGTTACTAAATACGGTTGATTCTCAAGGGAGCTGGTCCTTATGACTTTTATACTGCTATTTTACTGTTACAGTGGGACTACCACCATGATGACTAGGAAGATTCAAGCATGTGAATCTATAAAATATACAATACTGGAGAAGTTATATTAACAGTACTCCTCTCGTCACTTGCCAGACATCAAGAATAATAATTTGTATCTATTGATCTGTTCAAACCATACTATGTGGCTGATTCTTAATAATAAGCAACGTGGACTACTGGGTAGCTACAAATCTCTCGCTGCATGCAGTAGGTTCAGGTGGAAGCTATAATTACAAATTAAGCCTGCTCTCTTCAACACAAGATAATAAACAACAATGAAGTATGTCTTCTACCGGTTTCGAAAACAACTGTGCAGTCAAAAAGAACAGAAACATAGATTTCAATACAGTATCCTGAAAAGAACACGGTCTAGGTCAATGCACCACAGATTAAGTCTTCATCTAATTCGACCCAATTTGCTGAGCCAGCCAAGATAGAACGGATGGCTTCTGGATATTTATTTTTTGATAATCAAATTTTATTAAAGTTTTCAACACAAAGAATTTCATTAATAGTAGATCACACAGTCCAATTAGATACTCCTGTCCCTCCCCAATGCCAACATATATTGTATCAGTCTTTTCAGAATAAATAACTCGTACCCCCGTAGAACATTGAGTTAACGAGTTAGGGCCAATCAAGATGGTAACAAGGCTTCTGGATATTTAATGGACTTTGATGACTTCTCTTCCAAAGCATCAGAAACACCACAAACCCTGCCCTTTGAGTTGAAGGTACATGTCTTCAATCTTTGCCTGAAAATAACATACTTTGTTTCTCCTTGGTTGCACCCTTTGGATTGCAATTGCATTACTTTTTCTGGTCCTTTGGATTGGTTTTGTGACTGGGTTCCTTCTTCTGAACTGACATTTTGTCCCAGAACGCTCTGCAGTACACTTGGGTCTGAAACCACATGCATCATCACACCGTGAACAGAGAGACTTGTCTTTGGGTGAACATTTAAGCTGTTCCAGTCCCAGATGGGATTGTATAGGGCAATGTATCATTTGAGGTGTATGGTCCCAATGAACTCTTGCAAATTTATTATTTTATGTTATGTTATCCAGCATTTATAGCGCGCACGGCTACTCAGAAGAGTCCCGTCGCGAAAGCCAGTTTACAGGAGAACAGGAGAGGAGAGCCAAGGCAGGTTGATTAGTTGAAAAACAAGGTTTTTAACTGCTTTTTAAACAGCCTAAGATCGTGGATGTTGCAAAGCTCGTAGGGCAGGGCATTCCAGGCCTTGGCCGCATTGACAGACAGGGAGCTACCTCCCGTTCTAGCAAAGCGGTAGCGAGGGATAACAGCAAGGCATTGCCCAGAGGAGCGGAGATGTTCGTGGGGCACATAGAAATTAAAGCGTCTCCTGAGATACATGGGCCCCGATTTATATAAGGCAGCATGCGCAATAGTGAGAGCCTTGAACAGAACGAGCTGACCCCCGGAAGCCAATGCAGATCCCGCAGAAGTTGCTTAGTGCTAGACCTCCCAAAGATGCCCAGTAGCACTCTGGCGGCCGCATTCTGGACAGTCTGAAGCTTTTTTAACTGATAGTCGAGAAGGCCAATGTATAATGCATTGGCGTAGTCTAAACATGAAAGAATAAGAGTGCGGGTCACCATTTCCTTTGCAGCTTTAGGCAGCAATGACATAAATTTCTTTAGTTGTTTCAGAATGCCGAAGCACACTCCGGCCAATTTTTTTATCTGCGGTAGGAAACTGAGGTCCTCACTGAACCATATTCCCAAGTTTTTTACTGGGCTCCCCATTGTCTTGGGCATGGGGTAACCCTCGGGCCAAAGGGCATCCCTAAATTGCGGCGGAAAGAGCCATAGAGGAGTACCTCTGACTTATCCACATTGCATTTGAGTTGGGCCTGCGCTAGCCATTTAAACACTTCAGCGAGAATTTTTTTAGCTAAAAGCTGGGTATCATCAGCGTACGCTATGATCTTAGCACCCAGCTCCTCTGACAGACAGATTAGCGGCGTCACATAAACATTAAAAAGAAGGGGGCTCGGTGGAGCCCTGGGGGACGCCCGTGGTCACGCATCTCGGTGTAGAAGAGAAGGGAGGCAGCCACACTTGCTGCGTTCTGTTCTTCAAGAAGGATTCAATCCAATCCCACACCAAGCCAGAGATTCCGATATTGGACAAACGGGCCAGTAGTTGGCGATTCGGTACCGTGTCAAACGCGGCAGAGAGGTCCAGTAAAAACAGGGCCGCTCTGTCGCCGGAATCAAGGCACTCTCTAATAGCCTCCACCATCTCAACCAGGGCCGTCTCAGTACTATATGAGGCCCTGAAGCCGGACTGGGCTGGGTGTATGGCGCCAGAGGTCTCAACAAACTCAGGCAGCTGTTTATAGGCTGCTTTCTCACACACCTTCGCCACAGCCATTAGCAGTGAGATCGGTCGATAGCTAGTCAGAGTGGAGGGGTTTAATGAAGGTTTTTTAGCAAGGGGAGAGGTTTGGCCTGTTTCCACTCAGATGGAACCGTGGCAGTTCGAAGCAAGAGAGTGTCTATTTTGTTCACTTCAGGGTTAACTACCTCCGCTACTGCTGCCAACTGCCTGGCTAGACAGGGATCGGCTGGGGAATCTGATTTAAGAGATTTAAGAATGACCAAAGTATCCGACAGAGGAATAGGAATAAACGCTGTCAGGACGGTGTGGGCCAGGTCTGAAACTGGGGACAGCAGACACTGGTGTTCCGCCTGCACCGGGAGAGCAGGCCCCAAGCTATCCTGGATTGTTTAGATTTTTTCTATGAAAAAGCCAGATAACTGCTCGCACCAGTAGTTCGAGGTGGGAGCGGCCATACGTTCTGCGTATGGCTTCAGGAAACCCTGGCCGATTGCGAAGATTTCCTTAGAATTATTTTTAGATTGAGCAATGCGCTCCGCATAGAAAAGGCCTTTGGCTTTCTTGCTGGCTGCATAGTAACTGTTCTGAGACTTCCTAAGTGCTATTTTGGCCAGCGGGCAATACGCTGGTCTCCAGCTGCGTTCTAGCTTTTTGCATAATTTTTTTTAACCCTTTAAGTTCGTGGAAAACAAGGGTTTAGACAGGGTATTTCTTGCTCTCTTATGGACCAGAGGTGCGGAAAAAATTTCCACTGCTCGTGAAATACAATTATTAAAACCCCCTACGGCTTCCAAAAGAACCCCAGATGCAACAGGGCGAGTATCCATCAGAACTCTGCAGAGAGCAGCAGGCTTAATGCGTTGAGGAGGTCTGACCTCAGGTGACCTCGTACTTGGGTAGAAGGGCTTAACGGACCCAAAAAATTGAATTAACAAATGGTCGGACCAGGAAACAGGGAGAGGTTCCTGTACAACTATGGGAACGGTGGAGCAGACTACATCAAGGGTATGCCCCCCGCTATCTGATGGAGAATTGATCCATTGAGTCAGATGGGCAACATCTAGGGAGTCCTTCAGTTCTCTTGTATCAGAAGCCTTCACTCATTCTAAAGAGATATTAAGATTCCCTAGAAGTAGATAATTAGAATATTGCCGGGCTCTTGGCATAATGGCTTCATCTAAGGGTTTTGTAAAAGTGCTAGAGGGACTTGTGTTTAAAATTTCCTTAAATTACATTAACAACTCATGTCCTAATTCTGATGATTGAGACATTGATGCAGTATATGAAATGTTAGAAGATCTTAAACATTCCACTATGTTTTCTTCCAATGAGTTATATGATGGTACAGCTAATTTTGATGAGATGTTTTGTTTTCAACATTACAGTCATCATTTTCTACAAAAGGCTAGTACCCCTTGTGAAGACTTTAACTTTACATAATGGAAACATTGCTCTATACCACCAAGGTTCAAGAGCATTTGCACATAATTTGGACTATTTTCCTAGTTATGACATGCCTAACCCTGCCCTATTTTATTATAGGCTTGCACCGTTACCTGCAAAGGAAAATGTTATCTGACACCAAGCAGATTTACTCTCCTTATTTCCTTTCCCAGTTCTCTGTACATGGTTTCATCTTTGGAGGGACACAGTAGATGTGTGATTTATAGGGGGAATAAAGATTAGCAGGTTCAGGGAACTAAGGCTTTATTTAGGGCCTGTTTAATAAAACAACAAATGATTTTCCTGAACAACACTGTGCAAAAGACAACGTGACAACGATTTGAACACACCATGGGTTCCCGCTCTTAATGGACTACTGGCAGCAGTTAACACCATACGATGAAAACACCATTGATAACATGCTGCGCAAGAGTACGCATGACTCATCAGATCCCAAATTTGAAGGGATGGTTAGTCTGGGTGCCAGACCACAACAAATGTCAGAATAGTTTTTTAGGTAAAAGTAAATGATTTACAGTCAATAGGCCTGACATGTGTAGAGTGAACATTCGGGGGTGGTGAAAACTTAGTGTTGGGAAGCTGTGCCTTGATTGGCTAAAAACCTCTAAACGGTCACAGATACAACACCACTTTTCCCTTTTATCTGATGACCCCTGCTTCCTTTAGACTGTCTGTAATGAAATATGGAAAATATCTCAACAAGAAGCTGCTGAAAGGCTGCATGCGATTGATAGGGCCAACTTAGTACAGGCTTTTCCAGTAGTGGACAAATGTGTGACTACCTTATCTAGACTTTATTCTTTAGGTAACAATTTCTCAACCATAATTGATGTGCTTCAGCAAGACTTGTCTGTATTACAACATGGGCATTCCCAACTTATTCCAATTCAATTGTAGAGCTGGACACTACAGACAGTACGTTCTGGCTAAATGCCATGCCGACACAAAAATCACTAATCTGTTTTTTCACATTACCAACTTTCTGAACCACACATAGCTATAGCACGAAAGGATGCAAAATGAACAAGTTACTTACCTTTGGTAATGATATATTTGTAAGAAACATAGGTTAGTTAAAGATTCCTTACGTTAGAATTACCCCCAGGCGTTAGACTGGACCCAAAAAGTTTTTCGTCAATAGTACCTCTGCTTGTCGGAAGGTGGCGTCGGACGGCTCTGCGTCAGTTGTTGGTGTCGTGTTCGCCGGAATGACGTTGCAGTAGCTACTTAGATGCCGCCCTCGCACGCTGATGTCAGTTCTGTACACATATTTCCAAGCCAGAAACAGAGCCATGCAAGACACTGACCACTGGTGCACAAAACTAGGGCCCTGAAAGGATGTCCTTTACCCTAGAAGTCAGTTTGCAGAACGGGGAGGATCGGTGGGGCAGTAAGGAATCTATAACTAGCCTATGTTTCGTACAAATATATTGTTACCGAAGGTAATTAACTTGTTCATCTGAAAGAAGCAGTTATAGGTTCCTTACCTTATGTTAAAGAAGGCAGGGATTTGTTAGCATGAGCTGAAAGCCATTTTTGTGCTTGGCAGCCATTTTAGTTAGCCATGTGCTCGCCATGTGCTGTTTCCCTCTTCAGAGCCTTGCACATGCTCAAAAGGGACTAGCTACCTAGCTAGTAGAATGCACCTGCTCCTCTTATACAATTGTCAGGCTATTTTTACTGATGTATGGTGAAGTAACTCTCATCCCACTTTGTTGAGCAAGCAGATCTTGCATGCCCATATTAGGCATTTTGCATGCTTACATGAGCCAGACCTCCCCTTGGTTTTATGCTGACTATGCAACCCTAAGCATATATAAGGCCCCTGTTTTCTGTACTCCTTAGACTGCCTCATACAGTTTGAGGGTATTATGTGACGTAGAGTCCCTCATCTGAGGTAAATAAATATGTATTTTATATTTCAGCTTCTGTGCCAATTTCTTCTTTGTTGGTTTAAAAGTACCAGGTATCAGTGAGATCCCTGAGAAGGTTTCTATTTTCTTCAAATGGCGCTCCAACGTGGACCTCATCAGAGAAGTACCTATCCAAGGGAGTGATCTTGACAGGAGACAGGAATCTACTGAGGAGGACATGACAGGATTCCACTAAGGAGGTACGCTGTGCACAGAGATTCTGGGGATTCTCTGTCTCTGCAACCCAGTATATTTCTGGTCTTCCTGATTTTGATCCTCCACATGTTTACCGCTCCTGACTGAGAACCTTTTTGGCATGAGTATTCTAAAAAAAAAAACGACCGTTAGGTCATTCAGAACTTGGCCGTTAGAATCTGGACACCAAGTGATTGGTAAGCATTGTTTTGATGCAACACTTGCTGTTGGTCTGATGCCTGGGATTGGTAAGGTCGTTTTACGACGCTTGCTGTGGCTTTGGAATTTGTATTGGCCAATATGGGATTTATAAGTGATTGATATATGAATTGCAATTTGTGTAGGCAGGTAATGAGGAGACTTTTCTCCACTTTGTATAAGATTTGAACGCCACAACGTACAAGCGTACTTTAAGTGCTACTATGGTTATAATATTTGCATAGGTTGCAATATTGTTTGCATGCCTGTATCAAGCACACATCGAATAATTTTTTGACATGCCTGTTTCAAACACATATCGAAGAATGTGTTGCTTTTTGGAGGTACCACAGTGAGATGTGAAGTAAATTAGCCAGCTCCCCTAGAGGGAATACCTAAATAGGTTTAGGTATAAAAACATATATCTTCTTTGGTGACTTATCCCCATGGAATTAAAATATGACAACAAAACAAACAAGGATCCTAATCTGCGCACTTTTAAAAATGGAGATATGCAGAGCGATTTTTTGGTGTTCTGCCAGCCAAAGCTAGTGAATTGAGTGTATTTTGGCTACTTGAAAATAGAACAGTCTGTTGGGCTGCTTTGTGCAGTCTTTTGGATTATTTTTGAGAAGCTCTTCTTGTGAATATTACTTACAACTAGTATTTACAAATGGTTTGGTTCAAGTACAGTCTGTGGGCTGTCCTTTGTTTCTGTCCTAAGTGTTGATCTGTGGGTTAAATGTGTGTTTAAATGTCTATGTGGTTTGTGGGTTAACATTGGTACTTCTGTGAGTAAATAGCGATTGCGCTCTTTTGTGAAAGAATGACTAGCCTTAAGGGCACTGTATTGTGTGTTCTGAGTGTATGACCCCTTCTGTATATGTCTGGAATGAGCTTAAAGTGTGTGTTTGTGGGTTTTTTTTTGCTATCAGTCTGTTATGCAAAATGTAATTTAATTAAAATTAAATAAAAATCCAGAAATGAACTGTGATATATGCTAAATAACGAAGAAAAACCAAAGGTGATGATGGACAGAGCGTTGACAATACAAACACTCACCCCCAGTCAACTGATCTGGGTTTAATCCATCACCGTTCTTTAGCTCACTCCGCCACCCCAGTTCAGAAATGGCCATATGCAAATCAGTCTGACCCTGTGCCTCATGGGAACAGTCCAGCCCGAACTGCTAAGCCATGTCTCCCCTGTACCGGAATCAAGCTTCCCAGGACCGGTTGCTGGCATTACAGCCGTCTTCAGCCAGGCTTGCTGGACTCCAGTGTCAAAGCGAGCAAGGGACTCATGTCTGAGCATACCCTGCCAACTTAGGGCGAACAAAGAAAAACCAAAGGTGATGATGGACAGAGCGTTGACAATACAAACACTCACCCCCAGTCAACTGATCTGGGTTTAATCCATCACCGTTCTTTAGCTCACTCCGCCACCCCAGTTCAGACATGGCCATATGCAAATCAGTCTGACCCTGTGCCTCATGGGAACAGTCCAGCCCGAACTGCCAAGCCATGACTTCCCTGGACCGGAATCAAGCTTCCCAGGACCGGTTTCTGGCAATACAGCCGTCTTCAGCCAGGCTTGCTTGACTCCAGTGGCAAAGTGAGCAAGAGACACGTCTGAGCATACCCTGCCAACTTAGGGCGAACAAAGAAAAAACCAAAGGTGATGATGGACGGAGCATTGACAATACAAACACTCACCCCCAGTCAACTGGTCTGGGTTTAATCCATCACCGTTCTTTAGCTCACTCCGCCACCCCAGTTCAGACCTAGCCATATGCATATCAGTCTGACCCTGTGCCTTATGGGAACAGTCCAGCCCGAACTGCCAAGCCATGTCTTCCCTGGACCGGAATCAAGCTTCCCAGGACCGGTTTCTGGCATTACAGCGGTCTTCAGTCGGGCTTGCTTGACTCCAGTGGCAAAGTTGATAGGTTTCATTTCCCGATGCCCCGCCCATTTACATTTACATTTACGAGTTAGCAGGATGTGTCTAACCAATGGTATATTCATTTATGCATTCTTGCTCATATTCTTCATCTAATATTCATTTATGCGTGTTACACTATCATGTTCTCTTAGCTTAGCTTGTGTGCCACCATTTTCGAAGTGTTTCTCTCTGCGCGCGAGTCGCACTCGCTCACCCCTCCCGTAGGAATAGAGAAAAGAAATGCTAACGCAGTAG
This sequence comes from Lissotriton helveticus, assembly GCF_964261635.1. NCBI lineage: Eukaryota > Metazoa > Chordata > Amphibia > Caudata > Salamandridae > Lissotriton > Lissotriton helveticus. The sequence continues at coordinate 271,344,955 of NC_136061.1, forward strand.
TTTTCCTTTCTCAGCTAACTGTGATCGAAACTATAACAAATTCATTATCAGTGGTGTTCTCATATGCTGGAGACGCTGAGGCCTGGCTCCGCGGCCTTTTGCCGAGATAAGAAATGCTACCATCGCAGGTGCAGATGCCTCTTGTGTGAGGCCATTGTTCGCTCTTCCAGGGGGCCAGTATTTTTCCACACTGGGCGTGTTTTACTCTACTGTATCCTGTTATAATGTATTGCTGTGTTGGGATGGGTCAGTCCTCTCGGCGCACTCTTAGGGGTGAGGTCGGACAGGGCCCTCTCATATGGGAGTTTGTGGCCTAATAAAATTACCTTGTTCATTCTTCTCCACTGTCCGGCTGACTTATTATTGGGTAACTATAGGTGAGTGCGGTAAGTCACTCGGGTGGATTTGAGCCACGCTTATCAGATGGTGCCCGAACAGGGACTCCGCGATAAGGATCTTTCTCACCCGTAAGTGGGTAGCAGAAGACCGGGGACCCTCTGGTCGGCACGGTGGGTCTGGGTACCCACTTTGATGCCGAGCTTGGTTCTCGCAGCGCTGCCCCGCCCTGCTGATCGGGAGAGGTCCCGGTTCATGATCCTGTGCCGGAGTCCGGAAGGCGGAACTTTGGAGCTGACCGTGTTGGTCCTGGCAGCCGGTGGTGGAGAACGGTAGAAGTCTTTACTGCGCATAGAAGGTGAGTGGTCAGACTGTTGATTGAGGGAGCGGGGATGCTCCATGAGGCCGGTGTGTCTCTGAGACCAGTGTGTCTCTGGTGATTGGAGGAGCCGGTGTGCTCCTGGGGCTATTGTGCTCCGGGGAACTCAGGGTGCGAGTGGCGCCCTGACAGACTTAGTGGAGATTGGGTGGATGTCTGTTTGTCATCCGACCGGATGGTACTGCTGTCGAGGCGTGGCTTGCTGCGGACGAATTTTGGGACCTACCCGAACCCCTAGGGTGTGTGGTTCGCTGGGTGCGGGTCCCGGTTCTCACGTGGCGTAGTGCGCAGCGATCTGTAGTGCCGCCCGGGAGGCGGATGTGTTCCTCAATTTCGGAACGGTGTGTATACTGTTCGGTCTGCGGTAGGGTCCAGGTTCCCCAGGACTTGGTCGACGGGCCTCGTCCCATTTTTGATAACACGTGTTTGGCAGGGATTTTGTTGGCGAAATAGGAAGTGCAACTGCGTGTGAGTGTGAATTTCCCGTTGTGATTGTGTGACCCGGGGAAGCGAAAGTTTTTGTGTTGGTGTGAGATTGAGTGAGTGGCGATGCCGTGTTTTAGTAAACTGTGTTGCCTTGGGTGCTGCTGTGGCTCCTCGGACACTAGACTGGCCGAGAGCCAACCCGCCCCGGTGGAGGGCTTCCCCTAATTTCGAGATATACGTCAAACATGGGCTGCCTCCGATTTTGTTTAACACTTTGTGGCACAGATATACGAAAGGAAATGTGGATTTGCAGTGGCCTTTGACCGGTTCTTTTGATGTGGCAAAATTAGATTATTTACAAGACCGATTGTTTGCTAGGCGCAGTCGCCAGAGTATGTTCGATTCTCTGAGGATGTGGCAGAAGGAAGTAAAGGAGCGACAGTTGAGGGAAGAGAAGGTAGCTCAAAAGAGAGCGGCACAGACAATGGCGCGGAAGGCGAGAGAGCATACTAAGAGAGAGAATGAGCAGCGGATTGAGCGCGCAGACAGGCTTTTCAGGTTACAGGATAGTAAGAGCTATGTGGTTAGAGAGGAAGAACAAGATGAGATGGAGGACATTTTGAACGCTCGCACCCCTCCCCCATATGCCCCGCAGCCCTTGTACCCTGTGTTGGCGGGTTCTGCTTCTTCCACGGCGGTTTTGGTTCCGCAGGCAGGTGCTTCTCCTTTATCTGGCACCCCCACCACCTCCTCCATTTCCGCTCCAAAATTGTTGAGTGATGTTGAACAAGCTTTGTCTTCTGTCACTTCTTCATTGACGGCGCCCTTGGTCTCCCTCTTGGCAGCGAGCTCACCTGCCCTCTCAGTGGCCCCCTCTGCGCTTCCTACTGTTTCTGCTAGCGCTACCCCTCAAGGTGGGTTGGTGACTCCGGCTCGGGGTGCGGGAAGTGGCCGGCTTACTCAAGTGCGGAAGTTGCTCACGCGTTCTACTGTCGTGTTGGATGAGAAAACGGTGGTGGCTAATCAGGCTTGCCAGTGGGCTAGAAATAATATTTATTCGATTGAAGATATTTGGTCCACGATGAAAGATTATGAACCACTGATGCAACAGCATGCTTTATGGCATATGTCGACAACATTGATAGCTTTGTGGGAACAGGGATATGGTGGAGAAGCACCGGCAATTCTTCATGACATTAAGAATAATGCCTACAGAGCTAATACTGGTATGAAGGATGTGTTAGCAGTTTGAGGTCCTTGTTGGAGTATAGAAATGAGTTGCCGTCGGCGGGAGAGCCTCGTTTCCCTGGGGTACATCCGATGCGGGAGGTACACCCTATTTTCCACCCTGAAATACCTGAAGTGGTAGACCCGATCACTAATAATGTCACCCGAGTTCGCGTCGATGCTCATTTCCAAGAACAATGGGTGTATACGCCTTGGAAAAGGAGCGAGATATTAGCACTGAAGGCCCAGTTGCCAGACTCGAGAAAGAATCCGACTGCCTATTACAAAGAGCTGACAGAAGCAGCGTCCTCGACGGTCATGACATTAGCAGATATAGAGTTGCTTTTTGGACTGTTGGTCCCGGTGGATGTGAGGAGACAGGTAAAGGGTACGGATCATGTAGAGGAGCTGGGTGGTACATGGCAGGAACTTAAGCATTGGGACAAAGAGCGAAAGCCAGGGGAGAAGCCGAAGGCTGAGATTCTAGCGTTACCAGGACGCATAATAAAATATATGCACTCCCTTATTCCTCCTAAGAAAGTAGATTGGGATAAGTTGACTGCATGCAGACAGAAAAAGGATGAGGCGGTTTCAGATTTTTTCACTCGTTTTGAAGAGACTTTCATGGATTTCAGAGGTCAAGATATTTCCCAGGATGGCGGCCTGCGCCTTTTCGTTACTAGATTCGTAACAAATTTGTTGCCGGAAATATCAGGTCGATTGCAGGCGTCGGAGAGTACGTGGACGACGTCCACCCCTTCTGGTATTCGGAGTATGGCTCAGTATTATGAACATAGGGAGAATGAGAATAAAGACAGACAAGAGAAGGTGAAGGATTTGAAGACAAGAGTGTTACTGCTGCAAGTAGCGAAGGGTCGGGGACGTGGAGCCCCGCCCATGGTAGCTGGTGGAGGAGGAAGTGGTTATGAAAGGGGAGAGAAAAGAGAGCGTCTGGGGCAAAATCAATGTGCTAACTGCAAAAAGGAGGGGCACTGGTGGAGAGATTGCCCAGAACTTCAGTCTACTGCCGGACAAGGCAGGGGACGTGGTCGGGGTGAATTTCGCAGTGATGAGACAGTCTGATGAAGGTAGGCGACCAGGAGGGAATTACTCTGATGGAGACAGGGACCAACAACACTTTCAGAGAGAGGGCGACAATGGTAGAGACAGGCAGTACTACAATGATGCTTATACTATGGACGATTTGACTGGATTTTCTCATAACTAGGACAGCGTAGGACAGAGCATGGGACCGGTTTCTGTGGATATTGATCAACGAGGACCCTACGTGACTGCAGATTTGTTAGGGTCACCCCAGAAATTTTTAGTGGATACGGGCGCTACGAAGAGTTCGGTGGCCCGTTCTCAGGTCCCAGGGGCAGCTCTGTCTGGCAAGAATAATATCTCCGTAGGGTTCTCAGGTACTCCGGTGATTAGCCCCATCTCTAAACCTCTTGCTCTTACGATTGGTCCTTTTACTATTGATTCCCCTTTCCTTCTAACGTCACAGTGTAGTGAGAACTTGCTGGGTTTGTATTTGCTGAAAAGATTGAATGCTACCATTTACTGTTCTCCAGATGGTGTGTACCTCACGCTGGGTCCTTCTGTTGCGCATGCGCAGCAGTGTTTTTCAAAAGATGAGCCCCTCCCGGCTAAGTTTGAGGGGATTCACGAGAGTTTGTGGGCTAGCAGCGATACTGATGTGGGAAAAATGGATATTGCCCCTGTGTCGATAAAGGTTAAGATGGGAGCCCGATTGCCTCGGATACCTCAGTATAAGATATCTAGGGATGGAGAGAAGGCTTTGTTGCAAATAATACAGGACTTGATTCGTTCAGGGGTAGTGGAGGAGACGGACTCCAACAGTTGTAGTAGTCCTATTCTCCCGATCCTTAAAAGGCCCTCTGCAGATGCCAGTGATGGTACACCTGATGTCTATCGCTTTGTGATTGATTTACGCCACATTAACAAGGTGGTTGAGCCCCAGTATCCAGTGGTCCCTGATATTACCACGATCTTGACAATGATTCCTCCCTCTGCCAAATTTTTCTCTGTTCTGGACTTGAAGAATGCATACTTTAGTATCCCCGTGCACCCAGATAGCCGTTACCTATTCGGATTCTCATTGTCTGGTCGAAGTTTTAGATTTTGTAGAATTCCCCAAGGTTATACAGAAAGTCCCAGCATTTATAGTCAAATTTTGATGGCACAATTGGATGATTTGGAACTCCCAAAGGGTAATGTTTTATTGCAATATGTGGATGATCTCCTCATAGCATCAGACACTGAGGAAGGGTGTCGAGAGTCCACTGTTAAATTGTTGCACCATTTGGCTCACAAAGGACACAAGGTGTCTCTTCCTAAATTCCAATACTGCCGACAGGAGGTTACCTACTTAGGTCATCTCCTATCGAAGGAGGGGAGGAGGCTGACACCGGAGTGCATTATGGCGATAACTAACATGGCTGTACCTAACACGCAGCGAGAGGTGCACGCGTTCTTGGGCATAACTTCGTATTGTCACCAGTGGATACCTAATTACGCCCTACTAACAAAACCCCTTCTGTATCTGACTACTAAAGAAGTGCGCGAACCCCTACCCTGGACTCCAGCATGTCAAGAAGCGTTTGAGTTACTAAAAACTGCTTTATGCTCTGCACCTGTTTTGGGAGCACCTGACTACCAGCTGTCCTTTTGTGCTTTACTTACACGAGGCGGAAGGTTGAGCGTTGTCTGTCCTAACTCAATATTTTGGCGGGAAACAGAGACCGTGCGCTTACTTCTCTGCAATGCTTGACAATGTGGCGAGAGCGTTGCCGAGTTGTCTGAGGGCTACAGCGGCTGCTGCAGTTTCAATTAGACAATCGGCAGGTCTCGTCCTGGGGTCAGCTCTCACAGTAATGGTACCGCATGCTGTGGACATTTTATTGAACAGAACACAGACGCAGCATTTAACTAGTGCTCGTCTTACTGGTTATGAGATGATGTTATTTGCACCCCATGTGATGATTAAACGATGTGCTACGCTGAACCCGGCCACATCGATACCTATCCCTTCAGACGAAAAGGACGATGGAGTAAACGACTGTTTGTTTAGGACAGAGGAGGAGACAAAGGAAAGGATAGATTTGACGGACACCCCCCTAGATGATCCTGATGGGGAACTGTATGTTGATGGTTCCTGTTTCAAACTTGCAGACGGTACCTCAATTGCAGCATATGCAGTCACGACTTTGAAAACTGTGGTAGAGACTTATAGGATTCTGTATCATTCAGCTCAGGCTGCAGAAATAATAGCATTGATGCGTGCGTGTGAGCTGAGTGAAGGACTGGACGTGAATATTTATACTGACAGCCAGTACGCCTTTGGCGTGGCTCATAGCTATGGGCGACTGTGGGCAGAACGGGGATTTTTGACATCACACGGACAGAAGATTCAGAATGGCCCATTGATATTACGACTATTGACAGCTTTGACACTTCCTAAAAGACTGGCTGTGATCAAGTGTAGTGCACACAAAGCGGTGGTAGATGACGTAGGACGGGCAAATGCATTTGCAGACCAAACAGCTAAAGAAACGGCTAGGACAAAACTCCCACGAATCTTTGTGGCAGGACCAGCTAGGTGGGTACCGGACGTTAATATGTTCGTGAACACTGTACAGAGTGTGCGGAACATACAGGAAAAAGCAAGTTGAGGGCATGGAAGGATGGAGGGGGGAGGTTGGACTCGGATGAATGTTGGACGGATGTGTCAGACAAAAGACGATGGCTACTCCCAGATGCATATGTCCTCCCAGTGGTGACAATGGCCCACGGGCCAGCGCATATTAGTGCGAGGGGTATATGTAAATTGTTAGATCCAGTATGGAGCAATAAGAACATTTCCAAAGTGGCAACACATTTAGTGCAGCAATGCATGGTTTGTTTAAGACATAATCCTGGCAAAGGAACACCTGTCCCAGTTGGAAATTTTGCCCCTCCTTCTTTCCCTTTCGAAGTCATACAAATGGATTATATTGAGATGGAGAGGGTTAATAACTTAAAATATGTCCTAGTGGTGGTATGCTCATTTAGTAGGTGGGTGGAGGCCTTTCCAACTAAAGATTGTACAGCCACCTCGACAGCAAAAATGCTGATTAAAGAATACTTTTCGAGATACGGCTTGCCTCGGGTGATCTGGAGTGATAATGGCACATCTTTTAATGCTGAACTGATGAAGCAGATCTGTAAAGGATTACAAATCTCTCAAAATTTCCACGCAGCCCAACATCCCCAGGCCGCGGGTTTGGTTGAAAGATTCGATGGTACTTTAAAACTCAAGATGGCCAAGAGACAGGAGAGTACAGGGCTACGCTGGCCAGACGCACTTCCTCTTGCTTTGCTTTCCACTAGAGTGACAGTTAACTCAAAGACAGGTGTTTCCCCCCATGAGGTTATATTCGGCAGGCCCGCCAATGTGTGGGGTGTCCCTAGACCTAAATGTTTCTCGGAAATTGAATATCCTTTGTTGATAGATTACCTGTATGCTTTGACTAAAGATCTCCGTTCTATTCATCAGCAGGTAGCAGACACCCTGAAGCCGCTGCCGGAGGGGCCCGGACACAGCATCAAACCCGGAGACTGGGTTTTGATAAAAAGATACCAACGGAAGTCCTGCTTGGAGCCCAGGTGGTCGGAGCCAAGGCAAGTGCTCCTAACCACCCGCACCGCACTTCGAGTTGAAGGCCGGAAGGCATGGACCCATGCCTCGCATGTTAAGAGAATTCCTCTTCCACTGCCTTATGACGAATGGATGAGAGGTGGCGTAGCTGACCACGAGACCGAAACAGTTACGTTCCCTTCTCGGATGCCTCACTGAAGGGTGACGAGCCAAATGAGAGTGAAAGGAGGCCAGCTCTGAGTGCAAGTAGTGAGGCCTCCCCCGATCGCAGTGAGCAAACACCGGAGACTACATCCCCTGCTGTTGATCTCCCCATTCTGTTCACAGATCCTGAAGTGCGAGGGAGCACTCGTTATAATCTGCGGCCCAGAAAAGAGAGGAAGGAAAAGTGAGCACTGGAAGAAGGGCTGAGTTAGGGAATAGGTGGGGACAATGCTGCACAGGTTAGCTCAATGGTAGGGATGGACTGCTGGTAAGAGCCCTGGTGCACTTTCGAGACATTGTTGAATGGAACATTAGTATTGCGTCTGGGCCCAGGTTCGGTGCTCCTGAGTTGCTACAGTTGTGCGACTCCGTCGAGGGTTTAGGGATTGAACAATAGAAGTCTACCTGTGAGGCTTTAACGGACACAGGGAGAAGATCCCTTTCAAGGGTGAAGAACCCCTCTGGCCGGTTTTGGAGTGTCTGGAACATTTTTAGTATTGTTTTAGTCTAGTTTTGGACTCTTAGCTAGGTGATATGTATCCCTTTGGCCGTCCTATTCCAGAGGAGGAGCAACCTTTTGCAGCCCCCCGTAGACCAGAGCCAGATTCACCATGGCGTGCTCTGCCCCGAAAAGGCAAAATAGTGGTTATTGTGATATTAATCATTATATTTTTAAGAATTCTTGGGTTACTGTTTTTCCTGGATGAAGCTTACCCTGTTCATAAGTTAGTTCCCACTCCTTCAGCCTTGCCGGAGCATAATATGATTACTGTTGATTATGGTGAACAATGCATGAGGAAGGGCTATCGTGATAATGTTTTCATTAAAACTCTACATCATGCTCATGCTGTGTATAATGTGACAGATTGTTGGGTCTGTGGGTTGTTCCCTTCCGCTGCATACAAGAAGGATAGATTGCTGGCACTTCCCTTAACACCTGTGAATAGTTGTGTGGGCTGGTACACTTTGATTGGTATGGTGAAATTCTTTCAGCAGCCTGATTTTCTGAATCCCCGATTGCCTGGTACTGGGTCAACGTTGATGATGCGAGTACGCCCTATGCCCACTTCATCCCTTGGACGGTTGTTTACTGACGGACGTTTTGATCAGACATTCTTAGAGACGTGCTCGAAGAAGGTAGAATGATTTGTGACACCCAACGACACTGACAAAGTGAGGGAAAGTGTTCTGCAGTTGAACTCCTCCTTGGCCTATAGACATCCTCCTGCGACAAACAGTAGTGGTCGTTCTCTGGTACCCCTGGCGGTTGTTGGGCCTTCACCTTATTTCTGTATTTTGGGGAGAGGTCCCATTAAGGTGGGGGACAGCTCCTGCAATGTGACTGCTTCAATTCGCCTGCCCCTTAGTCCTTCCTTAGTTACTCCCCCGAATATTTATTTTGTCTGCGGGGGTAATGGATACCTGTGGTTGCCTGAGGGTTGGGGTGGGGTCTGTTACCTAGCCTATTTACTCCCCCCCTGTTTATGTGGCACCTTCAGATTATCATAAGACTCAACGGAGGTTTGCCATCATGCCTGGTCAGCGTGAAAGGAGGGAACTCCAGGTTGAGGATGTTGATCAGACTAACACCTCTGGGCAGCAATTCACAGATTTTTCTAAGGGTTTACTGCCATTCTGGGGTCCTATCTTTAACAGCAGAGCTGTTAGGCGTCTCTCAAGGGTAATGGAGAAGGTAGTGAATACGGAGGCTGATATTGCTGCCAATATGTCCATTGAGATGCAGGCTATGAGATTATTTACGATCCAGAACAGGATGGTGCTTGACATCATCCTCGCAGATAGGGGTGGAGCTTGTCGCGTCATCGGGACCTCTTGTTGTGTGTATATTCCAGACTCAGCACCGACTGTTAATTTAGCGGTACAGAAGCTCCATAGGTTGGCAGCTGATCTTCATCAGGATACAGGTACTTGGTCCTTAAAGACATGGTTGTGGAGTGTCTTCTCCTCCTGGGGTTGGAAGATTTTGATGGGGATTGTAGGGATTGTTGGTGTACTACTGACTTGCTGCCTCTGTGTTTATTGCCTTCCCCCTTGTTGTTCCATGTGTGCCAGCAATCTACAAGTTTCTAAACAACCAACACGACAATATCCGGTTTCTAATGATGTGGAACTTCATGATATTCGTTGGTTAATGCTCATTGATGATGATACTTTCGAGTAATTGATTCCTTGCCCCTAGCATTTGCTGTGAAGGCCCTTCTTTTGGTTAATAAAGGCAGCGCTTATGTTAGCCACAATCCTGCTAAAAGGAGGGTCTGATAGGTTTCATTTCCTGATGCCCCGCCTATTTACATTTACGAGTTAGCAGGATGTGTCTAACCAATGGTATATTCATTTATGCATTCTTGCTCATATTCTTCATCTAATATTAATTTACGCGTGTTACACTATCATGTTCTCTTAGCTTAGCTTGTGTGCCACCATTTTGGAAGTGTTTCTCTCTGCGTGCGAGTCGCACTCGCTCACCCCTCCCGTAGGAATAGAGAAAAGAAATGCTAACGCAGTAGTTTTCCTTTCTCAGCTAACTGTGATCGAAACTATAACAAATTCATTATCAGTGGTGTTCTCATATGCTGGAGACGCTGAGGCCTGGCTCCGCGGCCTTGGGCTGAGATAAGAAATGCTACCATCGCAGGTGCAGATGCCTCTTGTGTGAGGCCATTGTTCGCTCTTCCCGGGGTCCAGTATTTTCCCACCATGGGCGTGTTTAACTCTACTGTATCCTGTTATAATGTATTGCTGTGTTGGGATGGGTCAGTCCTCTCGGCGCACTCTTAGGGGTGAGGTCGGACAGGGCCCTCTCATATGGGAGTTTGTGGCCTAATAAAATTACCTTGTTCATTCTTCTCCACTGTCCGGCTGACTTATTATTGGGTAACTATAGGTGAGTGCGGTAAGTCACTCGGGTGGATTTGAGTCACGCTTATCAAAGTGATCAAGGGATTCACATCTGAGCATACCCTGCCAACTTAGGGCGAACAAAGAAAAAACAAAGGTGATGATGGACGGAGCATTGACAATACAAACACTCACCCCCAGTCAACTGATCTGGGTTCAATCCATCACCGTTCTTTAGCTCTCTCTGCCACCCCAGTTCAGACATGGCCATATGCAAATCAGTCTGACCCTGTGCCTCATGGGAACAGTCCAGCCCGAACTGCCAAGCCATGTCTTCCCTGGACCGGAATCAAGCTTCCCAGGACCGGTTTCTGGCATTACAGCCGTCTTCAGCCAGGCTTGCTTGACTCCAGTGGCAAAGTGAGCAATGGACTCACGTCTGAGCATACCCTGCCAACTTAGGGCGAACAAAGAAAAACCAAAGGTGATGATGGACGGAGCGTTGACAATACAAACACTCACCCCCAGTCAACTGATCTGGGTTTAATCCCTCACCGTTCTTTAGCTCACTCCGCCACCCCAGTTCAGACATGGCCATATGCAAATCAGTCTGACCCTGTGCCTCATGGGAACAGTCCAGCCCGAACTGCCAAACCATGTCTTCCCAGGACCGGTTTCTGGCATTACAGTCGTCTTCAGCCGGGCTTGCTTGACTCCAGTGGCTGGTTGAAGACGGCTGACAGCCAGAAACCGGTCCTAGGATGCTTGATTCCGGTCCAAGAAAGACATGGCTTGGCAGTTCGGGCTGGACTGTTCCCATGAGGCACAGGGTCAAGGCTGATTTGCATATGGCCATGTCTGAACTGAGGTGGTGTGGAGTGGAAAAAAACGATGGATTTAGGCCCAGATCTCTGTACTGGGGTGAATGTATGACATTGTTCTACATTCTGTCCATCAATTGTTGTTTTTGCATTTGTCACCCCGAGTGGGACGGGTATGCTCAGACGTGAGTCCCATGCACTCCACACCACTGGAGTCAAGCTATCCTGGCTGAAGACGGCTGATAGCCAGAAACCGGTCCTAGGATGCTTGATTGCGGTCCAGGAAAGACATGGCTTGGCAGTTCGGGCTGGACTGTTCCCATGAGGCACAGGGTCAAGGCTTATTTGCATATGGCCATGTCTGAACTGGGGTGGTGTGGAGTGCAAAAAAACGATGGATTTAGGCCCAGATCTCTGTACTAGGGTGAATGTATGACATTGTTCCTCATTCTGTCCATCAATTGTTGTTTTTGCATTTGTCACCCCGAGTGGAATGGGTATGCTCAGACGTGAGTCCCATGCTCTCCACACCACTGGAGTCAAGCTATCCTGGCTGAAGACGGCTGATAGCCAAAAACCGGTCCTAGGATGCTTGATTCCGGTCCAGGAAAGACATGGCTTGGCAGTTCGGGCTGGACTGTTCCCATGAGGCAGAGGGTCATGGCTGATTTGCATATGGCCATGTCTGAACTGGGGTGGTGTGGAGTGCAAAAAAACTATGGATTTAGGCCCAGATCTCTGTACTCGGGTGAATATATGACATTGTTCTGCATTCTGCCCATCAATTGTTGTTTTTGCATATGCTAAATAACTACATGTTACTGTTAAATTGATCGAGTAAGCAACTATGCACATGTACAAACTACCCCAAGGCTAAAAGATTAGAATTAGAATTCACATTCAATAGGAATAAATTAGGCATCAAAAACAAAATTGTGTGTTTTGCAATAAATAAACTGAATTATAACAGCATTTTCCTTAGATGCATTGTGTTAGATATAAACAGGCAAACACATCATCTGAGTAAATTGGATGTTGCTGAACTAAACACATATTATGGAACGATGCATTGAAATGCCTCAGTTTTACATAGACTGTCACCTTGCTTATATTTCAACACTAAAAAAAGCTTTCCAACAGCTGTGTTTTAACTGCCGCTGAGAAACAGCTGTGGTTTTGATTGTAGGCCACGGAGAGACAGATGTTGACTCAGCTAGGATTTTGTCAGGACAAACACGGGGTAAAATCCTGCATTTCAGACTGCTGTTTTAAAAAAGTTACAAAAATCAGGTTCATTATTTTGGATAATGGGAAAACATTTAAAGTAGGGATTTCCTTTCTTAATGTCTTTTTACATAAGCACATTCGTGGTTCTGATGTTAAATAATGACTGACCTTAAAAGTGGTGCAAAATGTTTCATGTTTCAAGTTAGGCTTCTGTGCTTAGGCTTATGAATGAATAAGTTTAAATATGATGGGCAAGGAATGTAGCTTGCATTTCATATGTGGAATTATCAAAATGATTGGTTTTATTAAAAAAACTAAAATTATTAATAAAAATTATTAAAAAGATAAGTGCGTTTAAATTCGTTTTTTAATCTTTATAAAGCTTAATACTCATACTGTGACCTACTAGTATTAAAATTTAATTTAAGTTGTGTTGTACCGCATAATAAGGAAACTTGCATGTGAAATTTGACTCTGCGCAGGCATAAAAAACTCATTTTTAGAAGGGTATATATAATATATTTCTGATGCCCAATCCCTTAAATGTGTAGAGAACATTCTGAGGATGACTATTATGCAAAACAATTATAGGATATTCATTTTTAGTGCCCCAAATATCAAAGTCGAAATTGGGAAACATTCACTAATTTGAAAACAATTCTGCCACTCTGAGCAGCTTTTAAACTGCCTTAGGCTTCAGTAAATGCACACATTTAGGTATAATAATAAAAAATAATAATATCCACATTTGTAAAGCGCACAATCACCCGTTAGGGTCTCTAGGCGCTGGGGGCCGTCGGGAAGATTAAGCAAGCTATTGCCCAGAGTCACATGGTGCTGGGCTAATCTGCCGCCGGTGCCAGGGATCGAACCGTGATCCCCAGATTCCGGAGTCAGTCGCCCTGGCCGCGGCGCCACACCCCTTCCTTAATAATACAAACAGCTGACTTCTATATTGTTAGAAAAGTATACTGCACACTGCTTATAATTGAAAATATGTATAAAACCAGCAGAAGTTATTCTCTTAACTCTGAACTGACAAACAGGGGGATGGGTCTGTTTTCCAGCTTTCTGTCTCTAGGATGACTTTGAATTGGGAAAGCCGCATGGAAACCCTGGTACACAGAATAGGGCAGCTCGGAAGGGTTAAAAGTCAGTTCTACATTTAGAAGCCTAGCAGGGCTCCCAGAGAAGGTTTGCTTTTACATTTTGACCTCTGAAACTTTTTGAAAGACGACAGGGGAGAGAAGGAGAAGTTTTACTTTTTTTGGCAAAAGAAAGCACTTTATGTACTCATATGATAAAAAAAAATATATAGGTATATGTGAACTTTGATTAACAGAAAGCTTTGCTATATATATGTATATATATAATACCTACTGGCGGTCGCCAGTAGGTAGTTATAGTTAGGACCTAGTTTCCATAGGAAATCATCAACATTCTATTTAGATTAACTTTGGCCCTGGTGGATGAATCTTTGCGAATTTCTCAAAGAAGATGGCTCGGTCCACTGCGCTCCTTCCCTGAAAATTTGGGGGGGATTGGTGAAGTGGGGGCTGAGATAAAAGGGGGGTCCCAAAACGTGTTTTCTCCATGTTATTTTCCATAGGACGTTTAGACACGGCTACAGGTCGAACGGCTGAAAGGATTTATAAGAAATTTGGCAAAACTGTAGAGTCCGGCTCGCAGATTACGCTTTTTGTGGAATGGTGTAAATCCGTTCAGTAGTTGCTGAGAAAGTTAAAGTCAATTATATATCTATAAGCGCGGACGGGTGCGCGCACTCGAGCGGCTGCGCGCGAGCGGAATTTTTTTTGTTGCTGCGTGACGTCTCTTAACGTTCGATTCAAAGGAAATCAGGAAGTGTTGACCGCCATTTTGTCACTGCGAGTAAATATATTGTCATTTCAAAGCGTTGGAACATGGAAAGGGAAGAAGGTAGAGGTTGTTTTGCTGCGTAGGTTTTCTCAGGGTGTGCAGTAAGGTCCTTAAAGGCAAAAATATATATATTTTTTTTTTTCGAAAAAAAGTTGCGGGGTGCGCGCACTCGGGCGCGCACACCTATTTACAAGAGTGTGAAAATGGAGATAAATCAGAAGTTTGAGTGCTTTGATATAAGGTGGCTCTGAAAAGAGCCCTTGTGTTTATTGAGTTGTTTCTGCATTTATAAGTAAGTACCGATGCAGAGTCTGATTTTGCAGAGGAAGATTTTGTTTCCCTCATCCGTGAAATGAACACCATCTGTCCTATAGATGTCTTGCATGTGGTAACGCAAGTTGTTGTGGTAAATAGAACCCATGCTATAATCTCTGAGGAAAGCAGAAACAGATTTATTAACATGTCTCCTTGCTTTCTCAATTTGTGCACAATGTTGATTGGACCAATTCCATTTCTGTCTTTGGCATATATTGGAATATACCAAGGCAGTTCGAGGAAAAAGTGTCATCAATTGTCTAAAGGTGTCTTTTAGAAGCATTTCCAGACCTACCCCAGTCAATGTGCCTAGATCGTTCCCACCACAGTGCACAATTAGAAGGTCTGGTTCTGGGAGATGCATAAAAGTTTTCACCAATGGTATTAATTGGTGACATCTTAATCCTCTTTGCCCAATCCACGTTATCTGCACATTTGGTAAATCAAGGTTGGAAATTCGTCTGCTTGCTGCATATTTACCACTCCAGTGAATATAGCTGTGTCCTAAAAGCCAAACCTTCATTTTCAAGGCAGATGCAGTCGTGCTCCGATGGGTTGTGGAAGTGGAATGGCAGTTAGAAGCTGAAATTCAGGATAAAAAAAATGGATGAGGCTTGGTGTGGTTGAAAAACAAAAGATGATTGGTTGATTCTAATACGTGAAGATTGAAGACTACGTTGCATGTTAATGTTATGTAAAAGAAAAAGTAGTATTGGGTGTGAAAAAAATGACATGTAACAGAGCTGTGGATAGGCAGGTGTTTCTTGAGGGAAAACAGTGTTGTTAGTTTGCTGTAGAACGTTGAGATATGAACTTTTGACCTGTGCCTTCAGCCAGGTGCAGAATGAGGTGTTACCATGGAAACAGCCAGAGATGGCAGTGGGTGATGGGTGACTTTTATGTGACATTGAAAATATTGTGAGGGACAACCAACTGAAATGTGAATTTGAATACAAAATTTTGCGGGAGGAAATATGATTGGCTGAAGAGACATATATGAGTCTGTATTGACTGGATATCTGTGCCATTGAATTTTGGTTGCAGTGATAGCAGCATAATTGAGACTTCCGTCAAACGAATATCTATTTTGTGACTGTCACTGTTGTACTTCATACAAAGCATTGGTAAAGGTAAGTCTGTAACTGTTTGTTTTGTCATGTACTGTAAAAGAAAGGGTTCACGGGCTGTTATAGGCCTGTGGGTTCTAGTATGAGTAAATCAGGTCGACAAAAGAAAATATTAAGTTAGTACAGCTGAAGTTACGTGGAACTCATGAATACTGTTTCAATATACAATCATTTTAGTTGAGATTATGGATTAAGAGAGAACGTGTATATTTGAAATGTTTATTCAGAAATGCACTGCTTTCAAGGCAAGTTTCTTATCTAATACGAGTGCAGACATTGTAAAAAACAAAGTAATCGGTATAGCCACTAGTACATAAAATACAAACGGTATAGTTGATGAAAAATGAATATGGTTTAGCAAAATTAATTATACACTCTTATGAGGCAGTATATTGGGGCAGATTTATGAAGGCCTTGCGCCGCCGGTGCGTTACTTTTAACATAAATAAGGCTCATTATATATTAATAAATGGATGAAGGTCTCTGGCTTTTCAGTTTAGGAACGATACATGAAAATGCTAGTGGTTAGACCAGTGTTTCCCAAACTGTGGTCCGCGGACCCCCAGGGGTCCTTGACCCATTCTCAGGGGGTCCGCAGGCAGCAGTTTTAAAAGCACTTCAAAGTTCCTTGCAGAATTATCAGTTTTGGAGCAACAATAAAAGTGTCAAGATAACACCAGTGATTAATGTACCTGCTGGAGAGAGGAGAGTTTTTACTATTCTTTGAAAGCTAATAAAATTCAATCTGTAATGATAACTGTGTTGTAGACTGCACCATTGTTTCCCAAAAACCTTTGGGGGAGAGCATTCCAAAGCACCCTCTGTAGTGGTCAGGCTCACTCATTGCACTTGGTATGCACCGTATGGGGACTGGTCTGAAAACATTTTCTAGGGCTGCTTTTGGTTTCCAGACTGGCCCTTGCAGGAGCAGGAGCCTCGAACAGCAAAATAAAACCAGCCATGTAAAGGTTTGTCACTGGGATGCAGCACCAATCTTCCCATTAAATTATTTAGTTTTTTGTAAATTCACAGAAGTGGAGGAGCGTGTCGTTATCCTCCTTGGCTTAATGACACGGTCCACCACTTCGGAAACGAGGGATTTGGCCATATTTACAAGAATATGGTGCAGCCCTGTGTTTCCCCCTGCGCTTGCGCTACACTTAGAAGGGTAGCGGCAATGCAGGCACCCTTGCACCATAGTGCAAGTGTGACTGCGTGCAGGGGAAGATTGTTTATGTACAGGAAGATCCTCCTTCCTGAACATAAAAAATCCAAGGCGTTTTTCTTTTTCCATGTGTACTGCATAAGGCAGCACACATGAAAAAAGCAAAATCGAGGAGAAATAAAGCATTTATCCTCGTTTCGTCAAGTTACAGGTGTTTCCTGGTTTTAATTATGGCGCAGTCTCCTATTTACGCTGCCCTTGTAAATAGGAGGCAGCGTTAAAAAATCAATGGCTGTTGCAGTGGAACGCCCATCGCAACACCCACTGCCCACCTCTTTCACGTTAAGTATTGCATGAAAGTGGTTCTTATTTGCAAAGCAGCGTTAAGCCATAGTAAGTGGCTCAACGGTGCCTTGTACATAGAGCGAAACCCATATCGCCACGGGAATATCGCAAAAAGTGACGTTCCCATGGAGATAGGGGTTTGTAAATCTGCCCCAAAAATTGTTAGTAATTCGAGTTTTTCTTTTGTGTACACCTGAAACAATTTCCCTGAGATATGTGGCATACAAGGTAAAACAGAACATTGGGACCTTTATCGATTGCCTTATGTTGCACAAAAGAAAAAAATACACGTAACAGACTTGGATCATTTACATTTTCACTATTTCTGGGCACTTTGATTTTTGACCTTTCAGTAACCGACTTGCTTTATTTCGCCTGTATTTTACGTAGATCGGAAACAATGGCTATGTATTCGAACTTACCAATTCAAGAGCTACTATTATATTTGGTTTTCACAAAATCTTTATTCAAAAATGATGACGTACAAATGCAGGCATACAACCACGTAAGTGATGACGCACAAATGCAGGCCTAAAACTACGTGGGCCAGCCACGGAGCAGACTGGGGCTGTACAAGAGGGCATATTTATCTGAGGAAAACATAACTGAGTCGGTGGTCATTTTATTTCATCAAGGTACGATAAGTGCAATAGAATCATATCGAAAATTCATTGTGGGCAAGTACCATCAGTGTTGAAAAATCGACCTTTCAATAATACTGTAATTAATGATGCGTCAACTTAATATCAATTCATTGTCCGAATGTTCAAGCAATACTCATCCCCTCCCGCCATGTGCTTCAAGAACTGCATCCATATTTCATGATCTGAAGTCTGAGCATCCGGAACACAACGGGGAATTGCGAGTTTCGTTTATATCGGCGCCATTTTGGGTGGGGTCAGGCGGGCCCAAGTATAGTCAAAATGTCTCCACCAACTCGGGGTTGGACCAGAATCTCTTTCGGCAGTCCAAAAGTTCCGTTAAGGGGCAACAGAAGGGACCGGTGACATGAACCATCAATCAAAGAAAAGGGAGGGGCAACAATCTTTCCTACCGGGTCATACTGATGTTCCACCGGAACCGATCCAATCAGTAGTCTGCAGGATTTTTGGTCATTCAAACTGAGGCTGGCGTCAGCATGAGAGCGCCAACGTCTCGTGGCTACGCTTTGGTCGTTCTGCGGGCAATCATGGCAGTCCTTTTCCATCGGGGGCGGTCGGAGGCCCGCGGAGGCCGAGGGCCCTCCGCAGCTCTCGTAGAATCTTCAAAGTTGAGGAGAACGCCTCTGGACAGGTGTCTTCCATTCAGAAAATATTGTTGGCAGCATTTTGAAAGGAAAGACAGGGGCCCATTTTCTGGTTAACAGGCGACCAGGCCAACTTTTCACGCCAGGCCCATTCCTGCAAAGTCGACCGCCATTTTTAGGAGATCTACAACCACCGGCAGTCACTGGGTTGCAGGAGCAGATGGACTCAAGCCTACCGGGCGAAGCATCGTTGCATCGTTGCACCGCCACAGTGGACGAGACCCTGCTGGGTGAGTGGAGCATCGCTGTACCGCAACAGTGGGCGAGTCCTTTGCTAGGCTCGTGGAGCGTCCCTATACCACCACAGTGGACGAACCCTTTGCCGGGTGCGTGGATCGTTGGGGGTGCAGCTGAGGGGCCTCCACCTGGGGAGGCGGGAGTGGCTCGTCCGCGCCGCCTCTCCCTCCCAGTGCACCCCACGGCGTCTTGCTGACATTTGTTATGGCCGGACCAGGCGATGAAGAGAGAGGGGGGGGGGGGTCGGAGGCATATGCAAGACATCCCCCCCTTGTGGCCTGCAAGGTGCCGAAAGAAGAAGAGAATGGGAAGACAACCACAACTCGGGTAGGGCCCATGCCTTCTCTGGCCGATGGCGGCCGGCCGCTCTTTGCCACGGCCCCAGGAACGGATCCCTTGGTTCATTCTGGGGACAGGCCTTGGCACGTGGTGTCGCCTCCGGACTATTCGCGTAATGGTTCTCCACCCCAGGCCGTTGCCGACGGCTTTTGTAGACTTTCTGACACTCAAAAACCCTACTAGAAAGCAGCCCAAAAGTAGCCCAACATTGCTACTTTGGGGAAGGAGGGACAGGGACGGCGTCAAGTAGACTGCGAAATGCATTGTGGGTTTGTTGCTGCGGCCGTTTGTCATGTAAATAGTTGTTTTAATATATTTTTGTTCAAGAATAAAAACGTTTTAACCTGTTATTTTGCTGTCGTGTGGTATATTTCTAATATTTGTCGCTCTGATGTCGTTTCCCCTCCCAAATGTAACATGTGATGCGCCAGTTAACATAAATCTGCCCCTTTACATTTAAGTATGAGCAGGGGACACAGAGTTGGTGAGGCTTATCCAAGGTTAAAAAGAGATGAGTCCTGTTTACTATTATAGTCTCTGAGATTTGTCTCTTACTCTGCAACATCTCATTGTTGTTCTCTTTCTTTAAAGATAACGACAACATTAACCATGAGTGATAATGAGCAATCCGTTGATCTTGATCTTATCGTTGAACTTGTCATTGAAACGTCAGTGGAAGTGGATCCCTTAGATGATTTAAATCCTGAGGATGATGAAGAACATGATGAGGATGCCGATTTGTCAGAATTGTATGACATAGGGTGGGAAGCTGACGTGCTTCAGCATATGGAACTATAAACATTTATTTTTAAAATTTACTGGAAATAAAAAGTGAAAATGTAAACCGTTTCATTTCAAATTAAACATAACTTGAAAAACAGGTTATGTGTAGTGTCTTTAATAAAATAGTCAAATATGCTCATAAAAATATTTCTAAACCAATGAAAAGCTTTATTAACAAGTCACATGACCTGTTATGCTTACGTTACGCGCTCCGCGCCGCGCCCCGGATTGCTTCCGGGAAGCTGCGCTTCGCGCCTCGCGCACCGGAGGACTTCCGGGTGCGCTAACGCGGCGTGTCATATGACGCATTATGCAACAACGCGATACGTCGTTGGGGCTCCACCGGAACTGATTGAATTGGTAGTCTACAGTGTTTCTGGATGTTTCAGACTGAAGCTGGCGTTAGCATGAGAGCACCCCGTGGCTACGTCGTGGCCATTCTGCGAGCAATCATGGCAGAAGCTTCCCACCGGAACTCTGCGGGAGTCGGGGGCCCCGGTGACTCTTGTAGAATCTTCAAGGCTGATGGGACGCTTTTGGGAATGGGGCCCATGCCGTAGCAGTGAAGCGTTCGAGTTCCAGGGTTGTCCAGAGTCATCCTTGCAGGCCAGGCCCAAGTCTGTGGAGCCGACCGCCATTTCCTGAGCTCCGTGGCAGCCGCCTGTCGCTGTACCGCAAGAGTGGGTGCAATTCAGCCGGATGGCGGGTGAGACGCTGTAATAGCGAGAGCAGGCGTAATTGAGCTGGCCGAGCGAGGCAATGTGCCGCAGGAGCGGGCGCAACTCAGCTTGTCGAGTGAAGCGCTGGGGTGCAGCTGAGAAACCTCCACCTGGGGAGGTAGGGGAGGCTCGTTCGCGCTGCCTCTCCCTTCCAGTGCACCCCACGCCGTCTCCTGGTGCAGGTATATGTGATGATTGGACCAGGGCACCGCAGGACGTGTCTTCAGGTCAACCGGATTGTGGGACAAGGTCCAGAATGGAAAAATCACCAAAAGGCTAAAAGTTCCGCCGGGAGCCGGCCGCCTATGTCGAGTGAAGTGCTGGGGTGCTGCTGAGAAACCTCCACCTTGGGAGGTGGGGGAGGTTCGTTCGCACCGCCTCTCCCTTCCAGTGCACCCCACGCCGTCTCCTGGCGCAGGTATATGTGATGGTTGGACCAGGGCACCGCAGGACGTGTCTTTAGGGGTGTAGCTGAGAAACCTCCACCTGGGGAGGTCGGGGAGGCTCGTTCGCGCCGCCTCTCCCTTCCAGTGCACCCCACACCGTCTCCTGGCACAGGTATATGTGATGGTTGGACCAGGGCACCGCAGGACGTGTCTTTAGGTCAAACCCTCAACTATGGCACCCAACATCCAGGACTTATGACATTTGTGGAAGGCAGTGACATCGAAGAATCTCAGGGACCAAGCATATCCAGAGTCCTCCCCGGGGTATTTGCACAACGGTCCTCTACCCCTAGGCCGCCAGCTATGCTACCTTGACAGGAACAGTGTCATGCATTTGGATCGATGTTGCAGCAGGCTGCCATGTAAATAGTTATTTAATGAAACATTTTACCCTGTTACTTTGTTGGTGTGTTGTATATATTTATAATATTTGCATAGGGTTTGTCGTTATTTTGGGCGGGGTGGGCGGCGGAGCAAATTCACTGAAAAAACCATAGGTTATAGACCATATATAGTAAGGAATTAGCATTTACAAAACCTTGAAAATTCACTGAAAAAACCATAGGTTATAGACCATATATAGTTAAATATCTCAAGTCCATCTCTGCACTCGATGGAGATACAGGTCGTCGATCAGAAAATGTGCTGGCCACCTCTAATGGTGATAGCGTGGCCAGGGCTCTTGTCGATGCCTTTGCAAATTCAACAGGGTGCACTTGTTTGACATGCCGCACCATGGTATGTATGGAAAAGGAATATTTTTTTCTTGGATTTCCTCTTGAGAGAACCTTATTGCATATCGTGCAGGTAACTTTTGGCGCATTAACTTTCTTTTGTTCTTCAGGATAAGTGAAAAATTGCCAAATAAAAGATTCCTTTTTTCTTTTTAAAGGTAGTCGCTCATTTCCTTCAGATTCGGAAGATGAATGCGGGGCTGCAGCCATTTCAGCAAAGTCTTCCGAAGGATGTTGAACGTTGTTCTCTTTTGAGAGTACAAAAGATAGTGAGGGAAGTGGGTGGAGTCCTCCGTGTAAATTGCAGAATAGAAACTACTAAGAACCAATTGGAAGTGTTGTTTTCAAGTCACATGACTTCACATGCGCGTCTCAGGACGTGTACGCGGTGATAGTATCTAGTCACGTACGTCATTTGGAAGTAGCGGTCTAATTCAGCGAAGTTTCAAAACGTGAAAAGAAGTAAATTCAAACATATTCGGATTTAATATATCTTTTGAGCTCGATTCAAGCATACAATTGTTAAAGTATAAAACCTTTTATATATTTTTTTAAAATACCATGGTGTGTACATTCGGTAACACACGAAAGTTTAAAAAGACATTCGGCTCCATTTAATGAAAATTTTCATAATATTAAAAAAGAAGCCTAGGTTTAGTCTCTTTGACGTATTATAAGTTCTTTGATGGGTCTATGAAGAAATTCAATAAGTTCAGATTGCAAAGTTTTCACGAAATATATAGGCGGGTGCGCGCAGTCGGTCGCGCACGAAAGCTTGGAAATGCGCTATCCATTTTATTGAGAACTGTTGCCGAGAGTGCGCACACCGGGTCGTGCACGAAAGTTTAGAAAGGCTATTTTTATTTATAGACAAATTTTAATGCGTTGAAAAAAAGGCAAGGTACAGACTTTCTAATTCTGTATCGCTTTACAAGGAGTCTCTATGCAACTTGAACAGTGAAGAAAACGGATTTTTTCCGAAACAAATATTGCCAGAACTTTATTGACAAAAGTATAGGTTGCATACACGAGATATTTCTGAATTAGCATTTTAAAAACCAATGAAATTCACTGAAAAAACCATAGGTTTTACACACGTTATAGTTAGGAACTAGCATTTACAAAACCTATGAAATTCACTGAAAAAACCATAGGTTTGACACCAGTTATAGTTAGCTGGAAATTTTACTGATATAAAACCAATGAAATTCCACGTTATAGTTAGTTGGACTCACTATAACTTGCGCGTGTAATGCACTGCTGATGATGTCACATATTACATCACTCATGACATCACTGATGACACCATCCTTGTGACACAGTGACAGACCTCCTTTCACTGTAATCTAACCCTTGAAACATATATTCAAAAATAGAAACTAAAATGTTCAAAAAAATGGAGATACTCATACCAGTTACAACAACAAATTCAATAATTCCACCATGTATATACACATGCAGTAATTCACCAACAGTTCTATATAGTCACTCATACATATATTCACTAATCATATGTAGTGATACACCTACACATCCTGTTACACACCGACAGTCATCCAAAAGTTATTCACACATATACCCACACATGCAAATAAACTATTAAACATCCATTTATTTGCATAAACAGCTATACACACACTACCACTTTACTTCTAAGGAAACTTACACATATTTACTCTCTTAAAAAATCACTTATAGAAACCCATACTAATTTAAACAGGAACTCTTACAATCCCTCACTCTCACATATACTCACTTATATACATCAATATTTACATATACTACATTAAAACATATGTAGTTACTGATAAAGACACTAATAAGACAGTCATTCACTCACTAACACAGACATATACACACTAATCCACCCATACAGTCCAGCACATATGCTGTCTTCAAAACACATACAGAGACTCACCCATTCTTGCATCTATGTAGTAAGTAATACCCCCACCAAACCATGCAAACACTCATACTGATACTAAGAAAAACATCTAATAACCTATATACATACACATGTAGCAACTCACCAACCCATGCAGGCACTTATACACAAAGTGAAACACTAATACATATATTTAACTATTTAAGCATTACTCAGTAATATATGTATTCACTAAGATATTCAATAATATATACATATATAACACATTTATTTTTCAGAAAGACACACATTTACTGGATGGTGTCATCAGTGATGTCATGAGTGATGTAATATGTGACGTCATCAGCAGTGCATTACACGCGCAAGTTATAGTGAGTCCAACTAACTATAACGTGGAATTTCATTGGTTTTATATCAGTAAAATTTCCAGCTAACTATAACTGGTGTCAAACCTATGGTTTTTTCAGTGAATATGTATATGTATGTATGTATGTATATATATATATATATATATATATATATATATATATATATATATACACACAGCACTAATGCTTTTAGTCTGAGGATTACTGTATAAAAGTTGAGGCAATGAAATTTAATTGGACTTCATGTGCCCTCATGTTACACTTGTACATTTGTTAAAGGGATTGGCAGTTAATTATTCATGTTCTTTAGTTCTCTTAAATTTGATATGTACCTCCTATAACTTTGTTTATGCCCAGTTGCTACAACTCGGGGTTGATAGTGTTGACAGAAGTGAAACCTATTTCAGGCTTCCTACTGTCAAAATGGGGGAAGGAGGCTGGCTCCTCTACAAATTAAGGGCAGGTAGAATGTATGTTTCGCTCTCTTTTTCTCAATTTTTTTTAAGCCTGTCTAAGCTGTCTGTCAAATAGCAATGAGGCATTTAATTGGCTATTCAGTAATACAATTTTAAACATTGTTAGCATTAATAAAATGAATAAGTATATATGTTATGTCACTGGCCATCCTGTTTGATGAAATGATGAAATGATGAAAGGATGATTAGTCTAGATTGTTGTTCTCTTATTTTGATCTTTAAGGGAAACTAGATGTGGGTAGTTTTTGTTCTAAAATCTTAGGTGATAACACTATTATTGTATGTTATTCTCATGCTACATAGTTTTGCAAGGGCATTGCTAGATGTTATAGTTAGTCTGTGTAAATAAACTGACTGTCCTTATTAGAGCTGATGTTGCATAGGTTGGATCATGAAAAGTAGACTGCAGGGAAGATGCCCATGTGATCCTTAGTAAATATTTTTTGAAGGAAATAGTTTTATAGATAAGAACCCCTGTTAAATTAGCAGTTTTAGACTTTCCTATTGCTCCTATAACATGAGAGCATTGTCCTAAGCGTATAATGTAGGTGCTTTTATTAAGAAGAAGAATTTTAGAAGTGTCTGCAGTCCTATACAAGTAATGTAAAGTCTATGAGCAAAAATGTAGAACATTTTTTTCTTTAGGGTTTTCAGATTAGTACACAGGACTACACCAATGTAAGGATTTAGGGTATGTCTGTGTTGTTTTTCTCTTTTCCTAAGAATTTAGTAAATAAATACAGACTTCCTTGGCTGCTTGGGATTGGGTGATGTATTACTATTGAGAGTTCACCAAAGAGTTCCTTTTATACTTCCCAATAGGTCCAGTCTGTTGCTGTGTTTACTCTCACATAAATGAAGTGGTTCTTGGGTGCCTTGCTAATATATGGGGCGTCCCAAGACTAGGAAGTATTCTGAGACTATCCTCTCTGTTGATAGACTGTGTCTGTGCCTTGTCTAAAGACCTTTTGTTCTGTCCACCAATAGATATTTGCTGCCTTACAAACATTGCCAGAGGGGCCTGGACATCAGATTCAGCCTGGGGAGTCAGCGTCAGCACCAGTCCAGCTTAAGCCAAAGTGAAGGTAACCAGCACAGGCATTGCTGGCAACTAGGATATCAATGAAGGCGGAAGCCCTGGGATGTTAATTGTGTACCCCGGCCACTGTCTTGGGCGAAAGACGGGGTCACAAACCAGAAAGAAGAAATTGTGGATCAAGTATTTGATGCCCAGCTGAGAGTCACAGACTGACCAGAATGGCGAGGAAGCTTTGCTTGAGGTGACCCCTTTTAAAACAAGGGTTGCTTCAGAGATCCTAGCATCAGGCCTCTGAATCCTGGTCCTAAAGTGAGTGCAAGTTTGCTCCTTTGTTTGTTGGTCAAAAAGTGCCTGAGCACACTGGATGCAAATATGTGCCCCAATGAATGAGCAGTGCGCTCGCAGAGCAATACAGGAGTTAGGGAAGGACTTGAGTTTAGGGTATAGGTACTGTGTCTCTGGTGCCTGTTAGATTGAAGCAAAGAAAACTGGTGCACTGCCTGAGACACTGGACAGGATCGCTGAGAGCATTTGCCTTGGTGGGTGACTGCCCTATCCTGAAAGAAAAAACGTTTTCCTCGAAACTGGGCTGTGATTCTTGAGTTGCAAGTTGTGCAGCTCCACCGTGGAAACAACAAGAGCCTGCCTGTGAGGCTCAAACAGACACAGGGAGAATACTCCCCTCTGGCTTGGTTATACAGCGGCTTCAATTTCCCCAAGTACTTCTTTTTCTTGTTAATAATGTACCCCTTTAGTCATCCCATTTTTTAGGAGGAGTAGCCCTTTGCAGCTCTTCGTTCTAATTCCTATGGCCCTGTGCATTCCTTCTGGTCCCAAATATGATTAATGATCTAGCCCACATAAAAGGAAAATTTAAAAGTCAACTGAAAAAAGTTTTTATTAGATATGTGCTGTTGGCTATTCTGAAATTCAAATGAATGGTCACCGAAATGCATAGGAGCCCTGAAAATGTTTACAAGATGATTCTAGGATTTACTTTTGCTTAGGGTTGTAAAAAATTATAATTCTGTTTGTGATAATGGTCATTACTCTCTCCTGCTATTTGTATGTTAATTATGACCCAATGCTTTGTTCCCTTTGTATTTGTGCTTATACCTCATATGTACCCGCTTAATGAGATGTTTAGAATGGAAAATGCCCACCTAGCAATGAATTAAGATATTGATAAAATTAATGTGCAAATATTTTCTGTGTTCCTACTGGATCATAGGTATGTCGTTAGCTCAAGCTAAAAGATTACAGGAATTTGTTAGCATAAGCTGAAAGCCATTTTTATACTTGGCAACCATTTTAGTAAGCCATGTGCTCGCCATGTGCTCGCCATGTGCAGTTTCCCTCTTCAGAGCCTTGCACATGCTCACAAGGGCCTAGATAGTAGAATGCACCTGCTCCTCTTATACAACTGTCAGGCTATTTTTACTGATGTATGGAGAAGTAACTCTCCTCCCACTTTGAGCAAGCAGATCTTGACCTCCCCTTGGATTTATGCTGACTATGTAACCCTAAGCATATATAAGGCCCCTATTTTCTGTACTCCTTAGACTGCCTCATACAGTTTCTGAGGATATTTTGTGACTTAGTCTGCCTCATATGAGGTAAATAAATATGTATTTTATATTTCAGCTTCTGTGCCAATTTCTTCTTTGTTGGTTTAAAAGGACCAGGTATCAGTGAGACCCCTGAGAAGGTTTCTATTTTCTTCACTTAGAATAGATACCCCAGCAATACCAACCCCGGAGGTGGGTCTGCGAACCAAGTTCACACCAGAAAGTCCTGGAGAACAGAACGGCCAAAGAAGCCGTCTCTCCGGACTTGACTGTCCAGGCAGTAGTGTTTTGTGAACGTGTGCAGCGATGCCCATGTAGCTGTCGGACAGATGTCATTCAGAGGGACTCCCCAATCCCAAAGTAGTAGGGGCTGCCGTTGCCTTGGTGGAATGGGCGCATAGCCCCACTGGGGGCTCCTTTTTAGCTAGAGAATAGCAGGCTTTAATACACAAAACGACCCATCTAGAGATGGTCCGCTTATGTCCGGCCCGACCTTTCTTGGCGCCCATGTAGCCAACAAAGAGTTGGTCATCCACCCGGAACTGTTTGGTGCGATCCAGATAGAAGGAAAGCGCGCATTTTGGGTCCAGACGGTGGAGCCTCTCTTCCTCTTTAGAAGGATGCAAAGGCGGAAAGAAGGTGGGCAAAGTGATGGTTTGCCCGATGTGAAAGGTGACCTCCTTGGGAAGAAAGGATGGACGAGTTCTTAGGACAACTTTGTCCAGATGTACAGCCAGAAAAGGAGGTTTCTATGAAAGGGCCTGGAGCTCACTCACTTTTCTGGCAGATGTGATAGCTACTAGGGATGCAGTCTTAAGAGTTAAGAGTCTTAGAGGACAGTTGTGAAGCGGCTCAAAGAGAGCACATATCAAATAGGTCAAGACCAAATTCAAGTCCCACTGAGGCATTACAAAGGGAATAGGAAAAAAGAGATGAGTAAAGTCTTAAGAAATTATTTACAACCGGGGACTTGGAGAGAAGGCTGATCAGGACGCCTAAGAAAGACAGAAATGGCCGAAAGATAGCCCTTGATTGTGCCCTTAGTGGAGCCCTGCTGGGCCAAAGAAAGGAGGAACAAGAGAACCTCAGAAAGAGTGGCAGAAAGGGGATCCACAGCCTTTGCTGTGCACCATGCCACAAATTCGGCAGGTGTATACAGTCATAGTTGAGGGATGCCTGGCTGCCAATATTACATCACATACTTCAAAAGGCAAGTCAAATGACGTCAACTACTGCCCCTCAATCTCCACGCAAGGAGGTGGAGGCTGGACAGGTTTGGGTGGAAGACCTTCCCCTGCTGCTACAACAGAAGATCCTCCCGAAGAGGAAGTCTGATCGGAGGATCGATGGCCATGTTGAGCAGCTCATGATACCAGACTCTTCGTGCACAATCCGGAGCCACAAGAAGGACTTGTGCCCGGTCGAGCATGATCTCCTTCAGCTCAGATCTCTAGGCAGAAGTTGTATAGGCGGAAAGGCGTACAGAAGACCGCAACTCCACTTGTGACAAAAAGCGTTGCCAACCGAGTGCCACCTTGGAAATTCCAATTGGCAGAATTGCTGACAATGCACGTGTTCTTCGGTGGCGAATAGATCTAATCAAGGCTCTCCCCACTGCTGAAAGAGACCTTGCACCACCTCCGATTGAAGACGCCATTCGTGATCCATAATGCACCTTTGTTCGTCCGCCCTGGCGTTTAATGAACCTGCCAGGTGTTGAACCACCAGGGATATGCCCTGATGTTCCAGCCATGTAAAGAGGTGGAGGGCCTCCTGACATAGGGTCCACGACCCCACCCCGCCTTATTTGTTGCAGTACCACATGGCGGTGAACACCTGCACTTCTCTTTCCCGGTCAGTGGGAAGGAAGGCTTTGAGTGCACGACGGGCCGCCAGGAGCTCCAGAAGGTTGATGTGGAGCTCGAACACCCCAGGAGAACCCCAGCAAAAGCAGGAGGTCGGCTGTAGTCTGGAGGTGGGATACGACTGCCTGGGGCAAGCCCGCCTTCAACAGTCAGTCATAGAGATAGGGGAAAACTGGAACCCCTAATCTGCGCTGATAAGCTGCTACCACTGCCATTACTTTTGTGAACACCTGAAGGGTGCTGGTAAGGCCAAAGAGGCGCACAGTAAACTGAAAGTGCTTGTGGCCTACCGTGAACCGCAGTTAATACCGGTGGGCCGGCAGGACGGGAATTTGAAAATAAGCGTCCTGCAAGTCCCACACTACCAACCAGTCTCCAGGGTCGAGGGCAGACAAGACCTGAGCGAGCGTCAACATCTTGAACTGCTCCTTCCGGAGGAAGTGGTTGACGTTCCTGAGATTGAAGATAGAACACAGGCTCTTGTCCTTCTTGGTTACCAGAAAGTAGTGAGAGTAACAACCACAACCTACTTCTGTGGCAGGAACGAGCTCAATGGTTCCTTTGGCTAAGAGAGCAGTGGCTTCCTGTTGGAGAAGGCCCAGATGATCCTCCGACATGCGATGGTACTGAGGTGGCATGGCTGGAGGGGTAGCCTCAAAGGGGAGGGAGTAGCCCCTTCGGACTATCTGCAAAACCCACCTGTCCGATGTGATGTAGCGTCAGTGGGGGAAGTGATGGCAGATCCTGCCGCCCACTGGCATCTTATGGGCCTGAAATGTCAGACTAGGAAGGTTTGCAGGCAGCTGCAGTGGGGGGTTGGTGGACTGGTCCCCTCACTGGCCCCCTGAACCACAGCAGTGGTTCCCACGTCCCCGGCCGCTCGAAGGTTGAGGAACTTGCATTGGCTTGTGGCTCTGGGCGGAACGTAGTGGGGCACCCCTTACGTAGCAACACAAGGGTTGAAAAGCAGACTGCGCAGGGCGGCTGGAAAGTCCCAAGGCTCTGGCCATAGCCTGTGAGTCCTTGAAACGCTCTAGAGCATTGTCCGCTGTGCCGCCAAAAAGACTACGGCTATCAAAAGGCATGTCCATAAGGGTGTTCTAGACACCCCCCGAAAGCCAGTTAAGGTTATCCAGGTGGCGGCGGTATCCAGCCCACAACGGATGGTGAACTTTGCTGCAACCCTCCCGCGGCAAAAGCCTGGGAGAGTACTGTCCGGGCCTCCTCCAGACACTGAGGCATCAATTGCGCAGAGAGTGGAACTAACAGCCCAATTGACAAGCGGTGTTTACCAACCGCAGTCCCAAGCTGCCGGAAGAAAAAAAATTCTTCCTCAGATAGTCCAGCTTCTTGGATTCCCTATCTGGTGGAGCTTGTAGAGGCTTGGACCACCAAGCTCTCAAGGATGGGGTGTTGGTAGAGGAAAGTAGGGTCATCCGGGGCCAGGCAGTGGCGGCTGGCAATCATCCTATCCACAGGAGCCCCTCATGTTGGGCCTAGACCATGTGCCCAAAAGGACGTCGGTGAGGGCTTCATTGAATGGCAGCAAGGGCTTCGAAGAGCTCACTCACGGTTAAAGCACCCCTGTCAGGAGGTTAGTCCTGACTGCCACTGTAGTGAGCTTGAGGTGGAGAGCCTTGGCCGCCCTAAGCAACACCACTGCGTATGACGGCTCTCTCCTTCGTAGCCACGGTAGGAGGAGACAACATGCCAAGGTCAGGGGCGGTATCAAGACCACTGGCAACCCCCGGGTCCTCTCTCCAGTCCTGATCATACTCCTACTGGTCGGTCAGAGGGTCACCTGACCCCTCCCAGTCCTCCTCCTCGACCTCGGAGTTCCAATCTGGCATAAAAGGGACCCCAGGAGTGAACAGGGGCACAAAACCCCCACTTAGGTGTCGCCGGTCTAGGTCCGTGTCCACATCAGGATGGAGGCCGGGGTCAACGCCGGCCGAGGGCATGACCGGCGTCTAATGCGGGCGCAGTGCCGGAAGAAGCAGTGCCGGTGGAGGCGTAATGAGGTCAACCAGTGGAATCTGTATCGAGGCTTGGATCCATGAGGGGCCTGCTGTGCCAGGTCTGGAGCCACTGGCGGCGAAGTCCTAGGCCCCCCGACTAAGTCTGCGGGGCCCGAAGGCACACCGGCGGGTTCATGCTGCCCAAAGATGGCATGCATCACCTAGTAAAATTCACAAAGCTGGGGCGGAGATGCTCCAGGTCCCGGGAAGGGAGGGAAACCCGGAGTCGGCTTTTCAGGCTGCGCATGCATTGCGTGAGAGGGGCACCACCCACATCCCACATCGGGGCAAGCGACTGACGGGGAGAAGTCGAAGAGCGACTATGATTCTTCGATTTCTTCTTGTGCTTCAACTTACCTGACCCAGAGTGTGAATACTTAGAAGACGAGTGGTGATGGTTCTGCGACCGGTCCCTCGCGACCAAGACCTCGAACGGTGCAGAGCCGACTGCCGGCGCTCAAGAAGCTTTCGGGACCGCTCCCGCAAAGCCTTCGGAGCCACGGACCAGCAGTCTGAGCATGACTTTGGGTCATGGTTGCACTCCAGGCAAAAGAGGCACATGCGGTGCGGATCAGTCACCGACATCTGTCGGGTACAGGAACCGTAAGCCTTGAAGCCAGGCATTCCTACGTGCACCAGGAGTCATAGAAGTCAAAAGACATCTCAAAAAGTTCAGTCAAAAAGGGACTGGAGGTACCACTCCTCCCAGATCTGTGCTGGCTGGCGTGGAAAAAGAAAGAACTGACGTCAGCGCGCGAGGGCGGTGTCTAAGTAGCTACTGCAACGTCATTCCCACGAACACATCACCAATGACTGACATGGAACCGACCAACGCCACCTTCCAACGCGCAGAAGTACTGTTGACGAAAAAACTTTCCGTATCCAGTCTGACGCCTGGGGGTAATTCTAAGGTAAGGGATCTATAACTATCTGTTTCTTTCAGACACACAATCTTACACATCGAAAGGCTGGAGAAATTACCTTTTACCGTTGCTGAGATAGTATTCTCGGATTGGATATTCCACGGGTACATTACACTACCAATCTGGACTTTCCACTGTCAATACTGGGCACATATGAGGCATTGGGTGAAGCGTACATACCCGAACAATGGGCCAGATGTAGGTAGGGTTTTACCGGTCGGTAACGGCCGAATTCGGCCGTTACCGACCGGTAAAAGGAATTTGAGATGTAGGGGGCAGAATCGGTAAATTTACCGTTCGGTAAATTTACCGATCGGTAATTTTACCGAATCTGTAAATATACCGGTCGGTAAATTTACCGACCGGTATATTTACAGAATCTGTAAAATCGATATGTAGGTGGGACTCTTATGAGTCCCACAAGGCCTAAGAAATCGGTATTTTACCATCAAATTCAATTTGATGGTGAAATACCGATTCAGGTGTGCATGCACATGTGTGCATGCACACCTGTGCCATATGACAGGCAGACCTGCCCTTAGGGCAGGTATGCCTGCCATATGGCCCCCGAACCTTTTTTGGGGGTGCTAGAGGGTGTCAAAGTGACACCCCCTGCACCCTTGCCAAAAATCGGTATTTACCGATCGGTAAATACCGACCGGTAATGCCCCATTCATTCCTATGGGCTTCAAAGCCCATAGGAATGAATGGAGCATTACCGGTCGGTATTTACCGAATCGGTAAATACCGACTTTTAAAGAATCGGTAAATCCACATCTGGATTTACCTACATCTCGGTACTTCATATTTACCGACTCTTAAATACCGATTCGGTAAAATTCAGTATTTAAGAGTCGGTAAATATGATTTACCTACATCTGGCCCAATGAGAACTTTCTTTCAATTTCCGGTGTCTGGTAAGACAGAGAATACTTTAAGTGGGTCCCTAGTATGCAAGGGTTTGTATTTGCACGGAGTATGCAGTGCATCTGTGGCAAACTTGTCCTACTACTTGAAAGTGTCGCCGGTGGCCGTGATACGTCCAACTTTGATTGCTCTCAAATGGGAGTTATCCCCTGTCAAGGTTGCTGCCGGATGAAACAATGGGTTGCTTATGTGGTGACCGTATCTTCCATTGTTACATGCTGTACACAAGTCCTATTTCCGCCTGCCCGTGTAGTTAGCGAGGATATGTTTTGCTTCCAATTAATCTTACAAATGTGCGTTCCCCTGATTCTGCGCACGCTGGAACTTAAGGTCCCACAGCAGAGCCCGCATATGCCAACTGGCATAATCGACCAACAGGATGCAGGAGGCATCAGGGTCATCCGTACCGAGGCTGAAAGATCGGAATCATAGCCCAAATATCCTGGACTCCCTGTTCGGTAGGATAAACTCAAAAATGCGTTGTGTCCAGAACCACTCCGATGAAGAGGAACTTCTGAGAGGGGGTCAGGTGTAACTTCGGCACGTTGATGGAGAACACCAGCAAATGCAGGGGGTCGGCCGTAGTCTGGAGACGACAGCCTGGGGCAAGCCCGCCTTCAACAGCCAATCGTCGAGATAGGGGGAAGACTGGAACCCCTGATCTGTGCAGATGAGCTGCGACCACCGCCATCTCTTTTGTGAACACCGAAGGGGCACTGGTAAGGCCAAAGGGGAGCACAGTAAACTGAAAATGCTTGTGGCCTAACATGAACCGCAGGTAACGCCGGCAGGACGGGGATGTGGAAATAAGAATCCTGCAAGTCCAAATCTACCTTCCAGTCTCCTGGGTCAAGGGCAGACAAGACCTGAGCGAGCATCAACATCTTGAACTTCTCCTTCTGGAGGAAGTGGTTGGCGTTCCCGAGATCCAAGATAGGACGCATGCCCTTGTCCTTCTTGAGTACCAGAAATTAGTGGGATTAGCAATCATGACCTAATTCTGGGGCAGGTATGCCCTTGATGGCTCCCTTGGCAAAGAGAGCCAAAACATCCTGTTGTAGAAGTGCCCGGTGATCCTCCAACATGGGTTTGGAGCCCAGGGGAAGCTTGTGCAGGTCTGAACCATAGCAGAGGACTGCGGATATGCTTTTGAACTGACGAGGGGAATTATGGAAGGCAAAGCGTGTTCTTTGGAAGCCGTACAGACGTATATAACCTAAAAGCAACTTCAGGTTAAGTTACTCGCAATAAGAGAGCATTCCTTGCACCTGGTAAAGAGTTACAGCCCCGGACTAAGTGAAGAATATTAATGAAGAAGGAAGAATTGGTGCCATCTTTTTAATCCATATTAAGTGAATCCCCATTCTCCTCTGAGATTTTCGTGTGAAATTACAAGGTCCTGTGGAAGGTGGCTTAAATCTTGTGTCTACCTAAACGTGCGTTGACTGAGATCGACCACAAGGGAAATCCACACATGACATCACACCAGTGGATAATATTTGATTAAATCTTACCACTGTACTTATGATTTAGTGTTTGTCAGTTGAAATAATAGGAGACCCTTTGATAATTAATGATTCTTTTTGTATGAATGTGTTGCGTGTATGAGACGGTTATGGCTGATTAGTATGATTGATGGATGTGAGTAAATGGGGAGTGACATTTTTTCACATGATGACATGTATTGTAATATACATTTTTTTGTATATGTTTTCTCCTTTTCCCATGTTCGGCACTACTGACTTATTGCACTGTGTGCATTATAAATAAAAAACGACTGTATGATCTTTGTACAGATTGTCTTGACATGAACTTGTGTAGTTTTATTAAAAAAAGTTTGACATGAAAATAAAATAAAAAGATATAACTATTTGAATAACAAAGAAAATAAAAGATGTATTGAAATGTTTTAAATCAGTATTTTGTATGATCATTTGTTGGTGTACCTGCTCCTAGCATGAGCCTAATGGAGGCTGTTTATGAATGAAGTATAGTTGGTTATTATGTCCCCTTGTACTCATGGACCTTTAAACCAACATAAGGAGTACCTTTTTCCTATATAGATAACTGGAGGGGTAGTCTCGAAGGGGAGGGAGTAGCCCCTTCAGACTATTTGCAAAACACACCTGTCCGACGTGATGGTGCACCAGTGGGGGAGGTGATGCCGAATTCTGCCGCCCACTGGCGTTAGATGGGCCTAAAAGGTCTGACTAGGAGGATTTGGAGGCTGTTGCAGATGGGGGGTGGCTGGACTGGCCGGTCACTGGCCCCCTGACCCACATCGTTGGTTCCCATATCCCCAGCCGCGTGAAGTTTGGGGGATTTGCTGCTGCCTGTGGCTTTGGGCAGGACATAATGGGGCACCCCTTCTGTAGCCCCAAAAGGGGCAAAAAGCAGACTGCACTGGGAGGTTGGAGAGGCCCAAGTACTTGACCGCAGCCTGTGAGTCCTTGAAACGCTCTAAAGCGTTGTCTTCTTTGTCACCAAAAAGGCGACGGCCATCAAAGAGCATGTCCATCAAGGTGTTCTGGACATTCCCCGAAAAGACAGTCGATCTCATCCAGGTGTAGCGACAAAGGGCTACAGACGTGGAAATCACCCTACCTAGAGAGTCAGCGGTGTCCAGCCCTCAACGGATGGTAAACTTAGCCGCATCCCTCCGTGTGGCGACAGCCTGGGAGAGCACTGTCTGGGCCTCCTCCAGACACTGAGGCAGCACCTGCGCAACCGTATCCCACACAGAGTGGGAATAGACATGCGGTGTTTACCAACCGCAGTCCCAAGCTGGCGGAAGAGAACATTTTCTTCCCAAGATGGTCCAGCTTCTTGGATTCCCTTTCCGGTGGAGCGGTAGGGAGGCTTGGACCACCAAGTTCTCCGGGGTGGGATGTTGGGAGAGGAAAGTGGGGTTGCCCGGAGACAGGCGGTGGCATTGGGCAATCATCCTATCAACGGGCTGCCCCGTGTTGGTCCTGTACAATGTGCCCAAAGGACGTTGGTAAGGGCCTCATTAAACAGCAGCAAGGGCTCCGAAGAGCTTGCTGCTGGCTGAAGCACCTGTCAGGAGGTTAGTCCTGACCGCTACTGTAGGAAGCTCAAGGTTGAGAGCCTCGTCCGCCCTACGCAACACCACTGTGTATGACGCTCCCTCCTCCGTAGCCACGGTAGGAGGAGACAACATACCAAGGTCAGGAGATGTGTCAAGACCACTGACATCCCCCAGTTCCTCTCTCTAGTCCTGCTCAGATTTCATCTGATCAGTTAAAGGGTCACCTGACCCCTTCCAGTCCTCCTTCTCACCCTCATGTTGCCAATCTGGCCAAAAAGGGACCCCAGGAGTGAACAAGGGCCCAAAACC
Source organism: Lissotriton helveticus (assembly GCF_964261635.1). Lineage (NCBI taxonomy): Eukaryota > Metazoa > Chordata > Amphibia > Caudata > Salamandridae > Lissotriton > Lissotriton helveticus. The sequence continues at coordinate 271,380,918 of NC_136061.1, forward strand.
CGTCTCGGCGCCGGGCGACACCAGTCCAGCTCCGAGTCCACATCGGGATGGAGGCCGGGGTTGACGCCGGCCGGGGACCCGACCTGCAACGGTTGCGGTGCTGAGGAAGCGGCACCAGTGGAGATGCAAAAAGGTTAACTGGCGCCGATCCAGATCCAGGCATAGATCCAAGGGGGGCCTGCGGCACCGTGGCCAGAGCCGTCGGCAGAGAAGGCCTAGGCCCCCCAACCGAGTCCGATGGGCCCAAAGGCGCACCGGCGAGTTTGGGCCACACAATGATGGCATCCATTGCCTCGTAAAACTTACGAAATTGGGTGGGAGTTGCTCCGGGTCCCGGGAAGGTAGGGAAGCCCGGAGTACACTCTTTGGGCTCCATACGCGGAGCCTGAAGTCAGCCGACCGACGGAGAGAAGTTGAAGAACAATGATGTTTCTTCAACTTCATTTTGTGCTAAGACTTACCCGACCCCGATTGCGAAGACTACGATGACTTGGACGAGTGGTGATGTCTCCGCGACTGGTCCTTCGACCTCTCTCGTGACAGGCACGGAGCAGACTGCCGGCGCTCAAGCAGCTTTCGGGACCGCTCCTGCAAAGCCTTCGGCACCATCGACCGGCAGTCGGAGCACGACTTGGGGGCGTGGTCGTGCTCCAGGGAAAATACACACGCGATGCAGCTCCCTAACTGACATCAGTTGGTTACAGGAACCGCAGGTCTTGAAGCCGGACCTCCCTCGTGCAACAGGAGGCGATGGATTTAAAAATTAAGTTGAAAAAATTCGAGAAAAAGTCAGTCAACTGGAGGTACCACTCTTTCCAGATCTGCTCTGGCTGGCATGGAGAAAAAAAAAGAACTGACGTCTGCGTGCGAGGGCGGCGTCTAAGTAGCTACAGCAACATCATCCCGGCGACCACGACGCCAATGATTGAAGCAGAGCAGACCGATGCCACCTTCTGACGCGCAGAGGTACTGCTAACGAAAAAACTTTCCAGATCCAGTCTCACGCCAAGGGTAATCCTAAGGTAAGGAACCTATAACTAACGTGTTTCTTTCAGATAAATGTGTTTATTACGTCTATATGCGACACAGCTACCTATAGAATACCAACAATGGCAGCATGATCACAATCTCGGCCCAAGGCAAGGATGCCTTTTTCTATATATAACCTTTATATAACCTCCCAAGTATACCAAGTGGAGACACTTCGGCTGATTTTGAGGGGGTCCCTGCATGCAGAAGCTCTAGCCCAGCAGCTGACTGTCATCTCTGTGAGGGTTGTACAGTTCGTGACCAAGACAGGTTACTACATTCTGACCCACCACGTAAAGGGGTTAGATCATCCAAAATGGGGGTCCTTGGCAGACCATATATTAGAAATGAGGGGTCTCTAGTTGGCAGAGATAGGTACCATTTGTCCAAGTAAGGATCCTCCTTCCTAGTCAGGATAAGGGAGTTACACTCCTAAGATAACCCCTGCTCACCCCCTTGTGAAAACATTACAAAAGGACACCACACCAGTTTTAGAAAAATAACCAATATGTTATCTGTGCAACAAGACCGTACACTTTAAAAATCCACCATACAGTTCTCAGAATTCTTAATAATCAAAAAAAGACTGAAAATACATTTCCTCAAAGTCGATAGCTCCGTCTGAAGCTTTCATAGGGTCGTGAACAACCAATCCAAACAGTTCTGGCTGACCCCGGAGTCGTAGGCCAGCTAAGGAGTCGGAAAGACCCATCAAAACAGTACCTTTTAGAAATGCAGGGCATCAGCAGCCTCCTGTTGAGCCCCAAAGAGCCGGCGTCGGTTGCGGAGGTCGGTGCAAGAGTCTTCTGGCCTTTGCAGTCACACGCATTGTGGACCACACTCCCCACGATTGTAGTCGGGAGTGCCAGCGTCAGGGCTGCGGTACGAAGTGCAGCGGTGCGGTGCACTCAGGTCGCTGTGCTGGAAGCATCTCGGTGATTGTCCTCCAGCAGCGTTGGTGCAATCAGGGCTACGGTGCGAAGTGATGCGGTTCTCGTCGCAGTGCTGGCAGGTCACGGTGCAAGCAGCAGTGTCGTTGCAGAAGCACTGTCGTCCGCTGACTAACTGGAGTTGATGGCGCATGTCCTAGGAGTTTAAAACTCGCTCTTTGGTGCATAGGCAGCCAGTGGAGCGGTTTTAGACATTTTGTTGTGGAGCTGCATCTACTCTCATTGCACACCAGTCTAGCTGCTGCATTCTGTAATACCGGCAGGCGTTTAAAAAGATGTCAATGTCAGCATAGAGTGGCATAATCGGTGATACCAGGGTGGTGACATGAAGCGATGCAGTGCGGAGTGCTGTGCCCAGGGGTCGCGGTGCAAGCAGCGGCTTGGTGGCGGCATCAGGTGGCAGCATTGGTAAGACCAGGTTGTGGAGCAGCGGGGCCCTCTGTGGTGCCTTCAGGACACAGTCAGCAGCGGTGGCGTTGACTGCATCGGATTGCTTTTCTTCTGTTGCAGCACAAAACACACCGTCCCTAGTGCTTGTAGCAGATTAACTTGAAGTCTTAGCTGTTCCTGAGAATTCTGGTCCAGCTTCCCAGCAGGAGGTGGAGACAACATTGTCTACAGCAGACCAGGCCCATTCAGGTACAAGGAAATCTCCATCCACTACTCTAAATACAGCCCAGGTCTATTCAGCCTAGCCAGACTCATGCAGGAAAGGCAGAACACACCTTGACCCCCACAGTTGTGGCTGTCTGAAGAGAATGCACATCCCCAGGCCCTGTTCCTCCAAAGCCAGACAGTCAATCCACAAACCCAGTAGAGGCACACAGAATGGCTAAACAAGAAAATACCTACTTACTAAAAGTGGTATTTGGAGACACAGGACATAAAAATCATCTTTACTAAAAGATGCATTTTTACATCCTGAGTCCAGGCATACTAAACTTTACCTTCCTATCTTGTCCCAATGAAAAGTTGTATTCATAAGAGGTTATCAATAAACCCCCATTCTAGGACAGATAGCCTTTCCGTAGTGAAAAACGAAATACACCATAATTCACTACCAGGACATGTGATACACACCAGTACATGTCCTACCTTTAACATATATAAAACAGGGGGAGAAGGAGGAATGAGAGACTAGGTCGCCCTCCAAAGTCTTGATGCACAAGTAGGAATCCAGATTACTGGGTCCCGAGACCTAGCTCATGTTATGGAAACTGACTTCAATGATCAGTGAAACCTTACAGGAAAGAACATTTTCTTTCTAGTGTCCCCTCACTCACCGGGGTTGCCCCACGGTGACATGCTTCATCATTGGGCCCATCCCAGTTCTCTACGAAAAGGGGCGTGCTACGAGTCACGAACTACGCAGGAGCACTTTTATGTGAAAGACTATGTGTAGTGCAGACAAGTGGTGGAGTGGGTGTGGATGAGTTAAAAATACCGTGCTTAGTGGGCCTCAATAGATTTATTATGCTCCTAGGCAGATATATTAAAAGTGGGGTGAGTATCACTGTTAACCAACCTATAATGAGGATTGGTTCAGTGAATGGTCAACATGTTTCATGCTACCCCTAGCATTTCTTCAGGACCATACAGGGACCAGCCCTGTATTTGCCACTCCTATGTCCCCAGATAGGAGTGATAACATGAAAAACACTCAGTGGCCAAGGCGACGATCATGGCGGACGCGGCTTGAGTGAGCTCCGTCCCGCCACTTGACTATCCTGCAAATATCCTCCGTCCCCACTACCCTGGGAGGCCCAAAACCGACGAATTTGGCAGTCGGACATCGCCGCGGCGATCAACCTGGAGACGAACCGGACTGCTGGGCGGCAACTCGGGCCCCGGAGCCGTGCGGCCTCCTGCCACAAGTGAAGCCGGGACCCTCGATTGGCAGCGGCGGACCGGAAGTGCGACATAGCCGGCGCGCCGCGTGAGCTGTGGACGGTCCCTGATTGTTGGGTCTCCGGAAGCCTTGGGAGCTGTGGAACGCAGTGAAACCCTGTGAGGAGGCTGGCGGGTTGGCTGCCGGGTGCTCCGCCCTGAGACACAGGCCGAGTGAGGGGCTGGATCGACAGCTGGACGGGCCCCCAAGAGGCCGCGGCGGCCGCTTTGTGTGGCGGCAAGGACCCCCCTGCTGGCGCTGTGCAGTTTTTCCCCCCCTCCTTCGGTCACGCCCGGGCGGCGGTTCCTGGTGCTGTCTGAGGGGGGGGCGAGACATATGGACTGGGGCGCACTATCAGACGCCTCCCCCGCGGTGCGCTGGGACCCCTCCTCGTCTGGCTTGAGGACTCTGGTGGGCCACAGGGCAGGCCCTCTTGTGAAGCAGCGGCCACGGGCTGTAGCGGCCAGCACCACAACTGCTGCGGCGAATCAATCCCACGGGGGTCTCCACCCTGCGGCCTGTTCAGGCGATGACGGCTTGTGGGCTGGTGGTGGTGGGCCCCTTGGAGTGTGCCCTATGAAGTGATTTGCCCAGGCCCTGGCAGTGGCCCGTCTACTGGTCTCCGGGGTGAGGAGTGACCCCGTGGAGGTGCAGCTGGAGCGCAGGGGTGCGGCATCCTAGGTGGCAGTGCGAATAGACCTGGGGGAAGGTCACCTGCACCCCGATAGTACTTCTGGTTACGCCCTGGACCTGCTTTCTGTGTATACCTACAGCTATGACTAGAGGCGGCAACAGCAGACACACCTCAAAGCAGGGCACTATTGATAAATTTACGGGGCCTCCCGGGGGTGCCGGTGCGGCTGGGGGTCCACCGGCGTCCGTCCCTGATAATGCCGCCCTCCTGGCGGCGATCACGCAGTCCCGGGACGTGCTGGACGCGAAAATTGGGGCGATCGGAGCAGATGTTACTCTACTGCGCCAGGACCTGCGCAACGCTGTGGCCCGCATAACAGAAGCCGAAACAAGGATTTATGGAGTGGAGGATGACGTCGCGACTCTTAAGAAGAAGGTGGCAAATCTGGAGGGCGCCCAGAGGGGCCTAGCCCTGCGGGCGGAGGATGCAGAAGGGCGGGCCCGGAGGAACAACCTACGCTTTGTGGGATTTCCAGAGGATTGTGAAAAGAGCGACATGGAGGCCTTCCTGACCACTTGGCTGGAGAGTTGGGTTCCTCCGGAGTCCCTATCACGATGCTTTATTATTGAGAGGGCGCATCGGGCACTGACCCAGAAGCCGCTGGTTGGGGATCGACCTAGACCTGTGATAGCCAAACTGCTCAACTATCACGACCGTGACACGATCCTGCGACAGGCCCGGGCGAAGGAACCTCTGCTGTTTGACAATCATAAAATCCTGATTTTTCCGGACTACACTAAATTGGTGCAAAGGCAGCGCCAATCCTTCACCGAGGCCAAGGCGAAACTGCGGGGCCTGAAAATTCAATATGCATTGCTCTATCCGGCCCGACTGAGGGTGGTGTTCCAGTCCAAGACTTTATTCTTTAACACCCCGGAGGAGGTCTTTGCCTGGACGGACGAGTCGGTCTGTATTAGGGTGCACACACCCCCGGGTCGTGACTCGGACTCCTCCACTACTGGGCCCCCTCGGACCCCGCGGCGGTCACGCAGCAGAAGCAACTGGAGGTCCCGCTCAAAGAAGAACTCTTCTACGGAGAATGAGGCGGCTGGGACTACTGGGGCCCCGGACTCTCAAGATCCAGCCTCTTAGATGTCGCAGTGATTGATGGTCGCTCACTCAGGATTCAGGGAGGTTGATTTGCTCCTCCCAGACTTGGACAGCCATGGTGGACTGCATCATAAGAATTCACCTGTACAAGTAACTTTGTGGTTTTGGGACCCGGGAGGGGGGATGGCATAGGGAGGGCGGACTTGGCCCCTCTATTGAGTTTAGTTTGTTAGTGGGTTAAGGGTAGCTATGGGGATTCATTGGTGGGGTGGGCGGTCTGCCTCCTGTTGGGAGCAGAAGTCAGGCTACACCGCGACAGATACTTCATTGTTCATGGAGGTATGGGGTGGGGGGGGAGGGGGGGAGTTGATTGCTGTTGGTATGTGGGGGGATGGCAAGGAGGGTTGGTTGGGGCCTGGGGGTGGGGGGGAAGGGGAGTTCTGCACGCGAATGTCTCGAAGGCTGCTGTTGTGGTCTCTACGCCTGCTGTGCCTGTTACTTGCTGTACGAATCCACGTGCGCTTAGATGGGGGCTGAAAATCCTGGGCGGGCGCATATTGGCGCCCTCATGAAGGTGAGGAGTTGGAATGTGCGGGGTATGCTCGACAAGATCAAAAGAGGTGCAGTGCTGCGACAGGGGAAGAGGGAGAAAGTAGATGTCTTGATGCTACAAGAAACGCACCTTATGGGTACTAAAGCGCTGAGCCTACAGAGATATGGCTATGATCAAGTCTACCACGCGGGCTTTGGGAGGGGATCTCGGGGGGGTGGCACTGCTGTTACACCGCAGACTGGCTTTTACACATACTAAACACTGGATAGACCCCCTGGGCCGCTAGGTCTTTGTGCATGGGACGATGGGCTCAGAGTCGGTAATTTTTGGGAGCGTATATGCTCCGCCCCCATTGCAATGGGCCCTGATTGAAAGACTTTTCACAGTGTGGGCTGAGATCCCGGAGGGCCTAGCGGTCATAGGAGGGGACTGCAATGATGTCATGCAGGGTCGGATGGACCGCCTCAGATTCAGGGGTGACCCCGTTGTAGATACCCCCACAAAATTGAATGGTATGGTGAATGGTCTGAATTGGGTGGACACATGGCGATATTTGCATACACACGAGCAGGAGTACACATACGTCTCGACGGTCCACCGATCGTTCTCGAGATTAGACTACATTTTTGTTCCCAGTGTTGTCGCTCCCAGGGTGGTCTCGGCGACTATCCTACCGCGGGGACTTTCGGACCACTCCCCTGTGGTGGTGGAGGTTGCCCTAGATAAAGGGAGGCGGCCGTTTAGGTGGCGCCTCTCCACCTGGCATCTGCAGCAGGAGGCATATCAACAGCACATGGAGGTGGCCATCGCCCAGTACTGGGATGACAATCTAGGCACGGTGTCCGACGCACGGACGACTTGGGAGGCCCTGAAACCCATGTTGCGCGGGGTAGATATTGCATGGTGCGCGGCAGCGCGGCGCGGGCGACAGGCGGAACTGGTGCGGGCCGCAGCGGAGGTGGAGCGGCTGGAAACTCAATGTGGGGCGGCGGGTCGCCCGGAAGATATGGGGCAGCTCTTGTTGGCGCAGCAGTCGTATGCCTCCCTCCAATTGGACGAGGCCCGGCAGATCTGGCTGGCGACCAGAAGTAGGATTTATCAATGGGGCGACAAATCCAGTACGATGCTCCATAGACTTTGCCAAAAGGTGTTCCAGACACAGGAACTGCCGGGCCTCAGAGATGCCACCGGGGCCTCCATTTCCGCTCCAAAGGAGCTAGCGAACAGCTTCGCCGGCTACTTTGCGGTGCAGTGCGCCCCGCGGGACTCTCTCTCAGCGTTTGATATTGATAAATTTATAACTGATCTCCCTCCCCGAGCGCTTCCGGACGATGTGCGTGAGCGCCTTGAGGCCCCGCTATCAGCTGAGGAACTGGGCACGGCATTGGGGGAACTCAATGCTGGTGAGGCCCCTGGGCCCAATGGTTTGCCTAGTGAATTCTTCAGGCGCTACCACCTCCAACTGGGGCCGCATTACAAGGTAGCCCTGGAGGCGGCGAGGGAGGAGGGCCTTCTGCCGGCGGACTGGAGGCATGCTGAAATTGTAGTATTTTGCAAACCCGGCCGACCACCGGACCGCCACGAGTCCTATAGGCCAATTTCTCTTCTAAACACCGAGACCAAAATCCTTGCAAAGGCGCTTGCGAATCGCCTTCTCCCTTACATATCGGACTTGGTCCACCTGGATCAAGCCGGATTCATGCCCCGCCGAGCGACGCGGCATAATATTCGGCGTGCCCATGTGGCGGTGGAGGCGATGAGTAGGACCGGAGACTGAGCGGCACTTTTACTGGCAGATATTGACAGGGCCTTTGATTCTTTGAGTTGGACCTACTTATTCGCCCTCCTTCCGCGCCTCAATCTGGGGCCTCACTTTATGTCCTATATCCGACTGTTGTATACCGGTCTGACGGCCTCGGTGAGGGTGGCAGGGGAAGTATCGGCGGCCTTCCCGATAGGACGAGGCACTCGACAGGGGTGCCCCCTCTCGCCTTATTTATTCGCTCTAGCTATGGAGCCGCTGGCTGCATGGGTTCGGATAGATGCACAGCTGAAAGGCTTTGAGTGGCAGGCGGGACCGTCGGACAGGATCGCACTATATGCGGACGATGTCCTGTTCTTCCTCACGGATGTGAATCGGTCCGGGCCACGGGTCCTAGACATCATGAAGATCTTCGGCGAAGTCTCGGGCCTCTGCCTGAAACCGCAGAAATCCACTCTTTGGATCTTGGGAGATCATTTTGAGGTCGGGCCGTGGGCCTCGCCACTGCAGAGAGCGGTCGGGGGTCTTAAATATCTGGGAGTATTCCTGACGACCACGCCGACGATAGCCTGGGAGCGCAATGTTGTTCCCGTGTGGGACAGGGTGCAGCAGGAAATGAAGTGCTGGTCCCGCATGCCCCTCAATATATATGGTAGATCCGCCATTTTTAAAATGGAGGCGCTTCCCCGCCTGCTGTACCAACTACAAAATCACCCATTCCCGGTGCTGCCACAATGGTTCCGACTAGTCAACTCGGCGCTCTGTCGATTCCTGTGGGCCGGGGGCGCGTCGCGGGGAGCTCTTCTGTCCACATACTGTGGGGAACTTGCGACCTCGGATCTTCTGTCATACTACCAAGCTTCACATTTGGTAGTTCTAAATGATTGGTGGTACAGTGGCAGAGAGGACCCGGCATATGCCCTAGAAAGGTACCTAATGGAACCAGACTCCCTACACACGGTCTTATACTCGGCGCAGCTGCGGAAGGGGCTGCCTCGGGCAACACAAGTTGTCTTTCAGATTTGGTGACAGTCATTGCGTCGTATGGGATGGTGGGGAACATTGACGGGGGAGACCCCACTCTGGCATAACGGGCGCCTACCAGCCCTGATGTCCCTCCCGGGTTTTAGGGGCTGGGATATGATAGGAATCTCAACATTGGGCCAGGTCCTAAGGGGCCCCACACTCAAATCCTTTCAGGACCTTAGCGCAGAATTTGACATGCCCCGCACGCAGTTCTTTCGATACTTGCAATTTAGGCACGCGCTGGCACCTGCGCTTGTGGGCTTGGACACGCTGCCTGAATTCAGCCCGATAGAGGCGAAGGTATTTATGGGGGACCTTGAGGACAAAAAGATTTCCAAAATATACCAAACATTAGTGACACATTGTTCCTCAGACTTACAGCCCCTGAGAGACCGCTGGGTGCAAGATGTGGGAGAGCTGGAGGAGGAAGATTGGCGGGAGGCTCTTGAGTCGGCAATAGCTGTCCGCTTACGCCTCATACAATTCAAATACTTGCACCGTGCTTATTATACCAGAGAGAGATTGTGGAGGGCTGGCCTGATTGTGTCCCCGGAGTGTTTGCGATGTGGCTATGAGTTAGGCACCCTTTTACATACAGTGTGGGAATGTAGTGTCCTGGCAAGATTTTGGAAAGGTGTATGGGACTGTCTGTCGGAGGTGCTGGGGTGGGAACTCCCCCGTACGGCGAAACTGGGCCTTCTCCATGTGCTAGAAGGGGTGGGCGGTAACGTCTACAAGAGACACTTGCTGTTGCTAGGGCTGACACTGGCTAAACGGGATATAGCGCAGGCCTGGAAGGATCCCAGGGCTCCCAAAGTGGTCGGGTGGAAGAAAGGACTGGACTTTTGCATGGGACTGGAGAGGCCGGTGTTTGAGGCCAGAGGCTGCCCCACAAAACACTATAAAATATGGAAGCGATGGGCAGACTACAGAGGATTGTGGCTGGGGCCACTGCCCAGAGGCGAGGAAGGGCAGTTGTAATGGGCACGTTGAGACAAGGTTATTTCAGCGGACAATTGTATGCTTACCTTAAACAGTGTCGTAGAGGAATCGTGTTGCAGGACGGGGGGAGGGGAGGGTTGGGTAGTTGGGGGGTGGGGTGGAGGGTAGATGGTTTGTCAATTAAAATGTATCGCACCATATGAAACATGATTGTTGTCACAGCCCCTCCGGGGTTCGGAGCACTGTGTATGTCTATCTCTGCGGTCTTAAAAAAAACGGTTTAAAAAAAAAAAAAACACTCATTATGAAAAGCATGCGTTCGTACTCGAAATACATAAGTTTGTACTGATTTCAGATTCTGTAAAGAGAAAACACAAAATTAGTAGCCTTCATACCCTTCCAGAGGGAAGGGTCACATAGTATACCTCATGCCGCAATCATCCGATAATACGGTGGATGGTTGCACCATATTGGTGCGTGCAGACTTACATGCCAAGTGTTGGACGTTTCATATGTTAAGTGATTGTGAATTCACCCATAAAAGCAAGACAGGACTTAATGTGACCAAAATGATAGACACGTAAAACATATAATGAATACAAAGGTAAGGTTGGACTCTCAATATTTACTTGGTATTGTGCTTAATAGCACTTCATGGTCTCTCAGGGGGTTCGATTTCACCTTGTGGACACACTGCTGTTGGTCCGTGAGGGAGTAAATGGGAAGATCGGTAAATATCAGTTCCCAAAATGGCTGTCAGTTTTGTACAGACGCGATTAATCGTTCGTCCGATGCCACATGGTTCTGTAAGAAAAAGTACTTTCTTCCTAGTTGGTGAAAACCCTCGGCTATACCTATTTTCAGCCTCCCGGGACCGCATCTTGCTGGTGTGCGGCTCCGGTGCGCTTATGTGGAAGAAGACTTCCGGGTTTCCTCGCAAACCGCCAGACCGAGGGGTACGGCAGCCATGTTGGAAGTATGCAATCCCGTGTTATGACGAATCATTTCATTGAAAAGAATCATACACCCAACGATCTGACATTGGTAGTCCTGGAAGTTGTAAAAACTAAAGAAAACCAAGAAAGAATACTCCATGAGCGTGAACAACGATGGGTGTTCAAACTCCGTACGGACACCCAGGGGCTCAATGACGACATTCCGTGGGGCGCTTTCAGAAGCTGATACCTTTTCTATTCCATTTGAGGCGCCTGTATTAATCCATGACCCTTCTGTAAATATGGCACCAGTATCAATGCACAGTAACCATCGTGCATTGTTACCCTTATACCACTATACATAACGTGTTAGCAACCCAAAGAAGGACAAGAAAGATTTGTATGACTTTCGCAACCTCAATTGTAACTTTATTAATGATTATTTTTATTAAGTCCTTAAAACCTTCTCTTGGCATTTACTAAGTTTTACTAGTGGCTGCCCACTGAACAAGATCAATCACGCGTGGGGATTTTTCAGCAGCATTGTAAATCCCTAAAACTAACTCATTGTCCTTTATTTTTTATAGCCATAATTACCAACAAAAACTGCTACTTAGTTCCTCACCATCATCTAAATACGAGGGACTGGTTCCCCATTTTTTCTATGTGCATCTACCACATCAGGTGGATCCCTCTTTTCTCACGCGTCACTCGCTCTAGTCAGACCGTCACGACTTGTCAATACCCTTTATTATAACACGGGATTGCATACTTCCAACATGGCCGCCGTACCCCTAGCTCTAGCGGTTTGCGAGGAAACCCGGAAGTCTTCTTCCACATAAGCGCACAGGTGCCGCACACGAGCAAGATGCGGTCCCGGGGAGGCTGAAAATAGGTATAGCCGAGCGTTTCCACCAACTAGGAAGTAAGTACTTTTTCTTACAGAACCATGTGGCATCAGACAAACGAATAATCACGTCTGTACAAAACGGACAGCCATTTTGGGAACTGATATTTACCGATCTTCCCATTTACTCCCTCACGCACCAACAGCAGTGTGTCCACAAGGTGAAATCGAACCCCCTGAGAGACCATGAAGTGCTATTAAGCACAATACCAAGTAAATATTGAGTCAGACCTTACCTTTGCATCTATTATATGCTTTACGTGTCTATCGTTTTGGTCACATTAAGTCCTGTCTTGTTTTTATGTGTGAATTCACAATCAACATATTATACGTCCAACACTTGGCATGTAAGTCTGCATGCACCAATATGGTGCACCCATCCACCGTATTATCGGATGATTGCGGCATGAAGGTATACTATGTGACCCTTCCCTCTGGAAGGGTATGAAGGCTACTAATTTTGTGTTTTCTCTTTACAGAATCTGAAATCAGTACAAACGTATGTATTTCGAGTACGAACGCATGCTTTTGGTAATAAGAGTGTTTTTCATTTTATCACTCCCTATCTGGGGACATAGGAGTGGCAAATACAGGGCTGGTCCCTGTATGGTCCTGAAGAAATGCTAGGGGTAGCATGAAACATGTTGACCATTCACTGAACCAATCCTCATTATAGGTTGGTTAACAGTGATACTCACCCCACTTTTAATATACCTGTCTAGGAGCATAATAAATCTGTTGAGGCCCACTAAGCATGGTATTTTTAACTCACCCACACCCACTCCACAACTTGTCTGCACTAAACATAGTCTTTCACATAAAAGTGCTCCTGCGTAGTTCGTGAGTCGTAGCACGTCCCTTTTCGTAGAGAACTGGGATGGCCCCAATGATGAAGCATGTCACCGTGGGGCAACCCCGGTGAGTGAGGGGACACTAGAAAGAAAATGTTCTTTCCTGTAAGGTTTCACTGATCATTGAAGTCAGTTGCCATAACATGAGCTAGGTCTCGGGACCCAGTAATCTGGATTCCTACTTGTGCATCTACCTTTAACATACACAGCAGCTTGCCCACAGGGGTACCTTGGGCCTACCTTAGGGGTGACTTGCATGTAACAATAGGGAAGGTTAGGGCCTGGCAAATGTGTGCACTTGCCACCTCGACTTGGCAGTTACCAATTGCGCACAGACACTGCAGCGGCAGGTCTGAGATACCTTTACAGGGCTACTTCGGTGGGTGGCACAAACAGTGCTGTAGGCCCACTAGTAGCATTTGAGTTACAGGCCCTGGTACTCTCAGTGCACCTTACTAGGGACTTACCAGTAATTCAAATATGCCAATAGCGAAAACACCAATCCATAATACAATTTACGCAGAGATCATATGCACTTTAGCTTTGAATAGCAGTGGTAAAGTGACCAGAGTTCTAAAACCAACATAAACAGGCCAAAAAACAGGAGGCCAAAAAACAAAAGGTCTGGGGGTAAACCTACTGAAAAAGCAAAGTTTAACACCATACATTTACATCTTAGACAAGTAGGTTAGGGTTTGCATTGTAGGAGTACGCTAAACTGTTATAATACTCTATATGAGTGCATAGATAAGTTGGCTCAGCAAGATGGTGAACCTCTTCGTTTTGTTTAGTCTTGAACCTCATAACTTTTCAGCCTTGTCAAAAAAAGTGGGAATTGCCCTCCGAAATTTCTTCCAGCCTGAAGGGGTACAAGAGCATATGTCAGAGGCCCAAGGCCCTCAGTTCTCTCTGCCTCCAGAAAAGGTTTGCATTGAGTTCGCACTTTGTGTATTGTCTGTGAAAAGGGAGATTCTGTGGTTCTCAAAATCTGTTTTGCGGGTCGCCCAGAGAAGGCAAAACTTGTACCTGCAGTTCAGAATGGGCTCTATGAGGGCATGTGGCAGGGTCCACAGTCTTGGGGGGCCGCTAGGGCAACTGCCCACTCAACTGCAAAAGGCAGAAACAGACCTGTGGGTTTCAGTGCGTCTCTGATCCATATTGCCACAAACCTCTCCACCTCACCCCACTCAGCATGCTCAGGGAACCCCAAGAGGCGGATATTGTTTCAACATGATCTGTGTTTTCATCCCTCACCTCTAGAGCAGTGGCGTAATGAAACTTGAGGGGACCCCCCTGCAAAGCACATGGCGGGCCCCCCCATCCCCCAGCGGCGAGGCCCACCATCTACCACTTTGCCCTACCACCCAGAAATCTAGCATATTTGGATTTGAAACGTCCAACATTTAAAAGAAATGCCTCCATATTGTCTTTCTGAAAGTTCTAATGAGAAAGTGGGAAACACTCTTAACATACAAGCTATGTCATTTGTAACAATATGTCAAAAGCTGATTATTTAACTGAGGCAGCAATCAGAACAATGCCAAGGAGTGATCCTATTGTAACTTCTACCACATTAAGGTTGGCGATTGCGATTGATACCTTTATTTCGATATGCAGATATCATAAAAGCATTACAAGAGTATATAAAACAGCACATCGTAAAAAAGACTGTTATAAGTTAAAAAACAGGTGGAGTAAAAGAGTTCGATTAATACATCAAATAAATTAAATAAAAAGTGAATTAAATTGAAATTGGCAGTCTTTTTAAGCGGATCAACCATGCCCATTTTAAAAATTTGGAGACGCCACAGACTATGGGGGAAGAAGTGTCAGTTAATAAAATCCGTAAAGCCACCATATGCTGGCGAGTTCCCAATTGTCTACAAAGGGGTTTGAGCCAGCGTCTTCTTGGACGGGAGTAATCAGGGCACTCAAAGAAGAAATGTGCTACAGTTTCGGACCTAGATGGACAAAGAGCACAATGTGGCGATACCTGCGCAGGCTTGTTCCATCTTGAGAGCAGGTCTCCTAAGGGTAAGGTACCCACTCTAAGTTTGATGTAAAGTGCCCGATCAGCAGGGATTGTAATGAGGTCCAGATAGGGCTTGAAGGCAACGACGTCCTTGATTTTCAAATAGGCTGCGTGTCCCTCGGGGTTTAAATTTCTTCATACCCCACGACCCACGGGGAGAGGCGGGGGAGTGGGAGTTATCTTTAGAGCTTCTTGCTGCATTAAGGCCCTTACTTTAGACCTTACTTTGGGTACTGAGCTGTTAGGATTATCATTACAGACTCATTCCGGTAGTAACATCACCGTGGTAGTGTGCTATCGCCCACCTGGGTCTTTTAGCTCTCAGCAGCAACAGGCACTACTAACTACCCTCACTAACATCGCTTTCTCCCATCATAAGCTCCTCATCCTCGGTGATTTCAATCTCTGGTACAACGGGTTCCTTGACTCGGGTCTTAAGAATTTAGTTCAAGCCTGTGACAGTTTTGGTCTCTCGCAATTTGTCACTGAAGCCACCCATACTGCTGGTCATCTCTTAGACTTGATCTTTGCTGCCCCGGACTTGGTGGCGATGGGGGAACCCTAGCTATGGATTGGACTGACCACTCACTCGTTAAATTTTTTATACATACGGGCAGTGGTCCTCACAAAGTCCCCGTGTCGTCTAGACAAATTAAGTGCCGAGATTGGAGGGCCCTCACTCGCAGGCACCTTACCGGTGAGGTGTTCCAATCGGTGCAGCTCTTCAGTGAGAATCTGAGCATTGATGAAAATTATTCCACTCTCTGCACTAGAATCACCACGGTCCTTGATGACCTTGTCTGTTTAAAAACACGTAGCTGTAGGGACAAAGTCTCTGCCCCCTGGTACAATGACAAACTAAAAAACTTAAAGCTAGGATGCAAACAGGCTGAGAGAAGGTGGAGACGTGATTATAGTAACATTTCGAAAGAGCTTTGGAAGACCAAGGTCTCTATCTATAAGAGTCTGATAAAAAAATCCAAAGCTGAATACTACTCCTCGTTAATATGCAACACTACCAACAATTCCAGGAATATTTTTAACATTCTAAACAGCGTCACTAACCCGGAGTGCGCCAAGAATGCGATTGTCCCGTCCCAAGATCTTTGTGACAATCTCGCTACATTCTTTAGGGAAAAAAAATCGAGCTTATCCTTAAAGACCTGGACCTGCCTCCGGAGTGTATCCCTCCACCTGTCCGGAGCTCTGGCTCTTCGGTCGAACGACCGAACTACCTCGTCTCAGAGCCTAGTGGACTGCTAGACGTGTTCCCTCCGTTTACCTATGAAGCCTTCACTGAGGTAGCTGGAGGGATTGTTTCCGGCTCTCCTTTGGACCCGGTGCCCCCTAAGATCTGGAAGGAATTTGAGGACGAATTATTCGGTCTCCTACAACAAATCTGCAACCAATCCTTGATTACCGGCACTGTCCCAACCCATTGGAAACGGGCGCTAGTCTCTCCTCTGTTAAAGAAGCCCTCTTTGGACCCTGACTGCTCTAAGAACTATCGGCCGATCTCCTTGCTGCCTTTCCCCGCTAAGATAGTTGAGCGTTTGGTGAGTAACTCCCTCTCCAACCATCTCGAATGCCATCTATTACTGGATGGGGACCAATTTGGTTTTCGGCCTGCTCACGGGACCGAAACAGCCCTCATCACCGCCATGGACGAGCTTCAAAGGCGTGCAGACAGAAGACAGGCAGCATTTCTGATCCTGCTCTACATGTCTGCCGCCTTTGATACGGTGAACCATAAGATCCTAATGCAGCGACTATGGGAGGCAGGAGTGAGAGACACCGCGCTGCTCTGGTTCCATTCTTTTTTGAAGGATAGGCAGCAGGCAGTCTCTATGCCACCGTTTCAGTCAGCCTTTTCCCTGGTATCACATGAGTCCCTCAGGGCTCGGCTATCAGCCCCATTCTTTTTAATATTTATCTTAGACCTCTGATCTCTCTTATCAAAAGCTTTGGCATCAAAATTGTGAACTACGCCGACGACACGCAGATGATTCTCTCTCTGGAAGGTGAGGACTCTACCTCCCTGGAGATTTTACATAATTGTCTGCGTGAAACGTCGAGGTGGCTGAAGGACAATTCCCTTCAGCTTAATGCTGGAAAGACGGAGGTGCTTTTTACTGCCGGTACTAGGACTCCTCAACCTTTTCCATCTAACTTCTGCCCCCAGGAAACCAGGACTTCGGTACGGCCAGTGGAATCTGTTCGGAATCTAGGGGTCATGTTGGACCAGAGAGTCAGCATGGAGACACATGTTCAAAAAACATCTGCCTGCTGCTTTGCCATCCTCCGTTCTCTAAGGAAAGTCCTGCCCCTCCTACCTACTTGTGCCCGTGCGCAGGTGGTTAGATGCACCATCCTTAGCAGGCTGGACTATTGTAACTCCCTCCTGCTAGGGTCCCCTGAGTTCCTGCTGGATCGGCTCCAGAGGGTCCAATCAGCGGCAGCTAAACTGGCCCTGGGGCTTCCAAGAAGTTCTCCTGGAGCAACCGCATTGGCAAAACTGCATTGGCTTCCTATAAGGCAGAGGATCCAATTTAAGGCCCTCTGCATAGTGTTTAGGGCTCTCCATGGAGCTGGCCCAGCTCCTCAGCAATCTAAATTTGCCTGGTACTCCCCTATTAGACAGCTTCGATCCTCCGACGCCAAACTGGTAGTTGTTCCCAGATTCAGGAAGGTTAGAGCTGGAGGCAGATCCTTTGAAGTGACTGCCGCCAGACTATGGAACACTCTGCCCATCGAGATTAGGCATATCGGTGAACTCCTCCCGTTCAGAAGGAGGATAAAAACTTGGCTATTCCCCTGCTAGTCCGCCTCCTCCGGTTTCTTTTATCTCATAGCGCCAGGATGCCTGCAATGGTGACAGCTGCGCTTTATAAATGCTTAAAATAAATAAATAATAAATAAATAATAGAGTTGCAGTGACGCGGATTACTGATGAGCTGGGCAGATACCCACTCCCAATAAAGTTTTTTTAGGGTTGCTTTTGGCGGGGCAGATTTTGTAGTCCAACAAGACCCCAAACCCATGTCCCCCAGAAGGTTTTTGATGTCCCTTAGCCACTTGATCTTATGCCAGCCGCTCGTTCCCATCACCTCTGACAGCCCGTCCGCATAGGTTTTCAGTTCGGGGACCCTCCAAAGGCGAGCCCATAAAAGGAGGGGCCGGAGGCGAGCCTGATCCTTAATTGCTTTACAACCCACATCCAAAAGCACCGGAACTGTTGGGGTGCTCAGAGGGATAGCCAGGAGGTCCTTCAAAAATGTATTCTCTGCCTTGGATAGAGCCTCCGAGTTACCAAGGCCCCATAACTCAGCCCCGTAGAGTGATGCAGTCACAGCTTTGGCTTTGTAAATGTCAATTACTGGAGCTACACATTGCCTAGATGAGTTGCGATACTCCCTTAGCAATGTTCCCCCCACCCTTTTGTGGCTAAGGGTCATTTTGTTAATATGGGGTAACCAGCTCATAGCGTCGCTTATGCAAATCCCCAAATAATCGAATTTGGCGACTCTCTCAAGAGGAACAGAGTTCAAGACTGGTGGACGACCAAGTTTACGTGGAGGGTGCATGATCAAGTATTTCGTTTTATCCACGTTGATGACCAACGCGCTCTTTGAGCAAAAATCCTGAAAACGGTTCAGAAGCTTCTGTAGGCCCTGGGGAGTCTTGGAAATGAGGAGGGTGTCGTCGGCAAACAACAGGGTTGGAATCCACACGCCCCCCAGGGAGGGTGCATCTGCTGGTTCGTCAAGCAGGTGCTCTACCACACCATTTACATACAGGGAAAATAGTGTGGGAGCTAATGCACATCCCTGTCGGACGCCCCTGTTGACCGGGATCCTATCTGTCTTTTCCCCGTTTTGGCCCCATCTCACTTGTGCAAAGTTGTCATTATGTAGTTTGATGAGGAGCAACAGAATGTAAGGGGGCAGCCCGAGGCCCTGCAGGACCCTCCAGAGTTCCTCCCTAGGAACCAGGTCAAAGGCAGTCCTTAGATCTATAAAGGCCAAGTAAAGACTGCCTTTGCCCAGCTCCACCACCTTCCAATGTAGAAGCATCAATCTGAACACTTGCTCAATAGTTCCCACACCGGAACGAAAGCCTGCCTGAAAATCAGACAATATATGGTTCTCGTCCACCCAATGAAGAATCCTCCCCAAGATCGCCTTTCCCGCCACCTTCTGAGTTGAGTCTATGAGGCTTATCGGCCTATATTTCCCAGGTTGGTCCTGGCAGCCCTTTTTAAAAATTGGAACAACCTCCGCCCCTTTCCAAGACTCTGGGACAGGACCTCCCTCTAAGATGGCATTCAGGAGAGCAGAAACCAGTGTGCCCCATTCGCTCGGATAGGCTCGAAGTAAGTCCCCTGGTAGCCCGTCAGGGCCAGCTGCTTTCAGGGGTGCCAAGGATTTAATAATGTTCGCAACATCCCGTGCAGTGAAGGGGTCCATGGCTCTAACCAGTGAGAATGGGGGAAGGGAGAATGGCTCATTGAGTGGCCCCTCTACTGCTGAATAAAGAGCCTTGAAGTGGTTAAACCACGTATGGGCTGGGATCGTGCAAGTCCTCAGGGTGTCATCGGGACGATTCCTACAGCCCACCAGGTTCCAGAATCCCTTAGCGTCCCTCCCTCGACTAGCGGCCAGGAGATCCTGCCAAAAGTTATCCTCCCACTCGTTTTTTGCAATTTTCGTGCAGTGTGCGTATAACTTCCTGGCCTCCCTAGTCCTTGTTTGGGACTTGGATTTCACAGCTTCAATAAGCAATGTCTTGGATTCCCTACACTTGTGGTTGAACCAACCCTGTCTTTTCCCTGGGCGTATCTTAGCCCCATTATGTCTAATAGGGACTGTAAACAGGTTGCTTATGGCCTGGGTTAGATCTCGAAACCGGTCAACCACCTCCGCAGGCCCTCCCTCGGGAGAATCCAGTTTGTCTAGGACTGTGGCTAGGAGCTGCGTTATGATTGTCACCTTCTCAGCCGAGAGCGTGAGCTTTAAGCATGAGCGCAAAATCCGCTCCGATCGCGGATTTTGCGGATTTTCGGCAAATCCGCGATCCGCGAACTCTCGCGGATTTGCCGAAAATCCGCAATCCGCGATCGGAGCGGATTTTGCGGTCAAAAGTTCAAGCGCGCGCGCCTAATTAACGATGGCGCCGGCAAGCTGCCAGCGCCCATCCTGCAATAGTTACTTAATTAGCTTCAACAGGAAGCTCTAACAGATAAGATACAGCAGGGGCTCGAGCGCCTGCTTTATTTTAGCAGTTGGAGCTTCCTGTTGAAGCTAATTAAGTAACTTTTGCAGGATGGCGCTGGCAGCTTGCCGGCGCCATCGTAAATTACTTCAACAGTGGTGTCTTCTTGAATAAATATGAAGGGCAGGGTTCATTCGGGCACGACGGTCCTGGCACAATTAAATAATTAATCTGCTGCTCTGATCGGTCTCTGACCTTTTATACACACAAGAGGCATGCTCGCATGGACGCCCCGTCCGTTTGGCCCCGCCCACACACTCGAGGTGTGCACCGTCTTCCCGCCATTTACCCACTATGATGGACATTTCACTCAAGGGACCCCTGCGCACTTCGGCGCGATTGCATAGTGACACACACTTGGTCGCTGGAACTAGTTGAAGCGCAAATGCAGTGACTCATTCAGCAGCCCAAAAAAAAACGTGAGCGTTGGGAGGCTGGGCATCTTTGACTTTTACGAGCGCAACCCCCGTGCTGTTCCTGTGACCAGGGGCTTCTGTCTCTTAATCTGCTGCTCTGATCGGTCTCTGACCTTTTAGACACACAAGAGGCATGTGCGCTCGCGTGGAAGCCCCGTCCGTTTGGCCCCGCCCACACGCTCGAGGAAGCCCCGCCCCCAAATCCGCAAATCCGCAGAATCCGCGGATTTTGCGGATCCACGATCCGTGAATCCGCTGAATCCGCGAATCGTGGATCCGCAAAATCCGCCCATGCTTAGTGAGCTTAGCCTACTTCAGCCGTCTGCCACAGTTCGAAACAACGGTCTCACCGGGAACAATGGTACGCAGAAGCGGACCCCCTATGCCCTCCAACCACCAGGGGGTCAAGACAAGGGAGAGCAAATTATGATCGCTCTCGACGGACGAAATAACCTCCATATCTCTCACCGCGCTCCATAAATGGACATCAAGCAGAATGTAATCGATTCTTGATGTGTGGTTTGGCCTATTAAATGTGTGGGCACCCACTTTGTCAGATCTAGTCCTACCGTTAAGGGCCCTCAGGTCAAACTCCATAGTGAGAGAATTAATCTGGAGTGCCACTTCCGTCCATCTCTTGATTGGGCTTAGCTCTAGAGCCGGTATCCCCCTCCATTGATCTTCCTCCTCCTGATCTAGAGTGACTACCGAGCCAAGGGGCTCGAACGTGCAGTTAAAATCACCCGCGACCAGGGTACATAATTTATAAGGGGACAGCCTAAGCAATCTCTCTAAGGTTGGATACAATGTCTGAGGCTATCCTTGCTGACTCCTGGGTGGGCCCCAACCTGCTGACCCCTGACATTGTGGCGACAGGACCTGCTATCTGCCTTTATCAGCCTTAGTAGATGAAACCATGCAGAGCCCTGCCAGCCAGGAAAAAACGAACTATCCTCAACACATTAAGGGTGGCTACAATGTCTGAGGCTATCCTTGCTGACTCCTGGGGGGAGGGGGCTTCCTGCTGACCACCATATATTGTGGCGCTAGAACCCTCAATCTGCCTTTATCAGCATTAGAGAATGCAAGTACGCTCGCTGAGCCCTTGGATCACCCCTTACCACACTAAGGCTACAAAATGGGAAACTGAAAACGGGAGACATTCACTCCCTCTGACCTTTGTTCATTCTTTACAACTTTTCTTTTATTTCCTTTCTTATTCTCTATTTTCCTACTCCCCTTCCTTCCCTTCTCACTCTCCACTCTTTCCATTTCTTCCCCTCTCTTCCTTCTCCCTCAACCCTTTCTGTAGCTCAATTCTTCTTTTCCTTCTTTGTTCCTTCTCTTCCTTTACCCCATCACTCTCTCCCCATCTCCTTGCAAGCTTCCTTCCTTCTCTCCTTCCTTCATTTCTGCTTTACGACATCTCTATCTTTCTTCTAGCTTTTCTTCTATACTTACCTTCCACCCTTCTTTCTTCTCTTCATCACTCCCTTTACCTTTCTTCCTTCCTCCCCCCTCCCTTCTACTCTCTTAACTTTCATCTGTAAGAAAGTGGCTCTATATATACTGAACCAAAGTAAGGTACAGTGTGTATAGAGTCCCCAATCTCCAGAGGTATAACAGAGGTTAAAGTCAGATCTGACCTTACTCTCTAAAATAGTAGCTTGGTCGAGCAGTAAGGCAGTATCAGAGGACAGTGTAAAGCATTTGTTGTACACCCTCAGTCAGCAAAAGGTTTCACACACTCAAGAACTGAACTCGAGGCCAATTGTTTTTATATCAAAAGATATAGTTTTATTTTAGAACCAGCAGGTATCAAAATATACTTTTCTCGATATGAGTGATTTTAGGTAATTACTTTGCAGAAAGGCAATAGACTTTGTACGTACAATAGCTACTGTGGTTGCAGTAGGCAACACAATTCTAAACACAATTTAACATTAAGCTCAATGGATTTTTCTATATAAATGCAGTTGATTACTTTAAGGATTACTTTTCTTTCCACATGACTGGAACCTGGATTCAGTCCCGGGACCTAAGCTGTAAACAGTTAAGTAAAAGCGTTTTGGTTAAAGTTGTGATATTTAAAGAATATAAATGTATTTTCAGTAAAAAACGAGCAATGTTATCCTATGGAAGGAAATTCAAGTCACAGGTAAAGTAGGTTCTCGTTACTTTTGTAATCCAATACTGGACTCCTAGGTTCAGCACTGGGGCCTCTACTTAAGACAGGTAAGTAATTAAATTTTAGTATTTAGTACGATTTTTAAGGAATATTTCTAGTTAGCAAAAATCGACACTTAGAAGAAATTTCAGAGACAAACAGTCAATGGTTTCCTATGGAAGAAAATTCAAGTTACTGGCAAGTACACTTAAGATTACTTTTGCGGTTCAGTACTGGGCTAAAAGGTACAGCACTGGCTTCTCTCCTGATCACACGTGAGTATTTCGGAATTCGTTAGTCGGCTGATTTTAGATGAATATTTTAAAGTTTCACCCCCTAGCCTGCTCCTCTTCTGTGGGAGGGGGGCAGGAGCCTAGCTGTGATTGGGCAGGGCTCCCCATCTTCAAGATGGCCGGAGCCCGGAGTCGTGCTTCACCTCGCCTCTCCCACCTGAGGGGTGGGGTTGGCATAGGCTGGCACACCCCCTTTCCTCACTTCAGGTTTCCCGCCGTTCTTCCCACCAGAGTGGGGGTCAGAACCAGTGGGGCCAGTTGCTTGGTCCGGCAAATCGTCTGGAGAAGCTCCCAAGGGCGGTATGTATTTGAAGCTTTCCCCGCCCATCCTGGGGGAGGAGGCCTGGCACCTTGTCCCAGGATGTGCATTGTTTCAGGCCCCCGAGAGTGGCAGGCTCTCGACCCAGGGGTCCACAAACATGTCTGGTGGTGGCAGCCTCGGCAGCCACACAGTCAGAACGTGGATAGTAGGTTATGATTTAGGGGGCATCTCTAAGATGCCCTCGGTAGTGCTTTTTACATTAAATCTCACACTGGCATCAGCGCAGGTTTAATGTGCTGAGAAGTTTGATATCAAACTTTTCAGTCTTCAGTGACGCCATCATGGTGCTGTGGAGTTCGTAATGACGATCTCCCAGCACCATATACTGTTAAATGGCAGCACTGCACTTACAGTGACCATGAATAGCGCTGGGTACTGTAGGGGCACAGGGCTCATGCACCTGTGCCCTCAACACTGGCATAGAGCACCCAGCTAGAGGGGTGTCTGAGGTATGCCAATGCAGTGGGTTTTGTGGGCATGGCACACAGGGATGTGTGCCATGTCAACTCTTCGTTTCGTTCTGCACTTAGACACTCAGCCTGTAAAGGCAGTGTGTGGGTGTCAAGGTACCGGGTCCCTAGGGGTGACACAATAAGTGCTGCAGCCCTTAGGGGTCTTCTCTGGTCACCATGCCCTGGGCACCTAGGGTACCATTTACTAGGGGCTGACAGGTGGCCAGAGATGCCAATTGGGTTTTAGTTTCAACACAGTTTTAGGGAAGGAACACAGGGCACCTGGTTGGCAGGAGCCCAGGGCACACTCAGTCAAAGCACATCAGCAGTTCAGCAAAAAGTGGGGGCATACCAACGCAAGAAAAATGGCACTTTCTCAAATCATCTCCCCACCTCTCTTTCCTTCCATTACGCTCTCTCCTTTCCTCTCTTTCTGTCTTTAAGCCCCCCAACCCCTCTTTTTTCGCTCCCACTCTTGTTACATAGCTGTACGTCTGGCCAAGCTTCAGCTGAAGTGCAGCAAACACCCACTAAGGGTTTCTCATAAATCATTTAGCAATGTTTTGTTCTGGTCGCATATGTAATTAACAGCTCAATTAATATTAACTTGCTTTATAAACCCTAACTTCTCTATTAACTCATTTATTGATGCCACTTGTCAGACTGGCAATGGGGCTCACGTCATTTTAGAACAGAGATAACTTGAGAGTAAGTAAAGACAGGTGTAAGACACACCCCTGACAGGAATCAACTGCAATTTAAAGAAATATGACTCTAAACTGCTTGATGCACAGCCAGGCAAAAAGGCAGCGCAACTTAATGAATGCATGCTGTCAATGAGCTACAATTACATCCACACAAGTCTCCAAGGAGCATCATTTAATCATTATAGTCTAATACCTCCTGCTTTGAAGGAACTGCACTGGCTTTCCATTAAACTAAGAATTACATTAAACGGTAATGTATACAAATCCTTTCAAGTATATGGTCCTTTATATCATGGTAACTTGACCCAGATGTAAACCAGGAAACAACCTGAGGTCAAGCAGCACAAGTCCTCCAATAGTCCCACATGCAGATGAAAGCAGCATGCGGAAAAGAGTGAGAACTCAGGGGATGCTTTTTGGAATTCCTTGCACCACATCCTTCAAGTCACCATCAAACTTTCATCCTCAACAAAGTACTGGAGAAAAAGTTATTCAAAGAAACCTATGACCATGAGCAGACACTATTCAGGACCACCCATCACTCTTTTTAAGACTCGTCTATTCCATCCCGTAGGGATGGTAGGCGAGATTTATAGTAAGCGTTCCGAAAAGCTTCTACCCAGCTGCGGATCGCGTATAGTAAGCGTTCCAAAAAGCTTTTACCCAGCTGCTGATCGCGTACAGTTCATGTGAGCCAGGCGTGTGCACAGGAATTCGCTCCCCCTACCCCTTTCACAAAGCAAGACAAGACGAGAACATCAAAGCGACCGTGGCCGCTCTGATTCCATTTGCCACCAGCCACTTCACGTGCTCCCAGGTCCTAAACAGGACCATCTGCTTGTGAATCGGAGTACTGGCATGGTTGCCCAGCCCTCCTCCCAGCGCTCCCTTTCCTCTGCCATTCTATGGTTTCCAATAAGTCTTACTAAAAGTGCACTTTTCCTGCTCCCTAACACAGGCTTCTCCACTATAACCCTCTTTTCTTTGATTTTACTCAGCTCTCATCTTTCACCCAGCCCACAGACACACACACACACACACACACACACCGCCGCCTCCCCCCGCCGCGCAATGCTGAGAGCTTCACTGACACTTTCACTTTAATTCAGTTCTGGAAACGCAAAATACGTTCATTGACTGTAACATGTCTAAAAGTATTTTAAGGTAAATTTCACACCGTTTTGATTTAAAGTAGAACAATCCATGTGCCTAAATAGTAGTACAGCTTTTTCGGATGAAATTGGCGGCGAAAACGCTCTGTGAGAAAATTGGTCTCTAGAACCAAGAAAAGTTTTGGTGACGTCATTTTGCAGCACTCATTTAAAAAAATCATAAATCCTACTTGCTACAAATAAATATGACTTTATTTGAGCAAGAATTATGAAATGTTAAAAGTCACTCTGACAACAACAATGCTTTTGCTAGGTGGAAGTTCAATGTGTCACATCACGGCACGCAAGAAACATTTTTTTGGGGGGGGGGGAAGAGTTGTGCAAGCACGAGGTGCCTCATTGACAGCGTGCTTTTACCGTGTGAACGGACACATAACACTTTGCAATCCCGAATGTGTAGGAATGTACGGAGTGAGCGCTCGGAGAACAGACGTCTCGCGGAATTACAGATGAGAACAGCATTAGCGAAATTCTCCTGTTAACTTTAAAACGGCTCTTGTGATGGCTTCACGGTGGAGGAATGCACCTAGCCCGTATCATTTTATTCTATCGGACCTGAACCTGTGCCAAGTAAATGAAAACAACCGCTTTCAGAGACACCGTGGCCCAACCTCACCCACCCTCACCCCTCCCACACCCTCCCTCACCCTCACCTCCACCCTCACTCACCTTCACCCCATCCTCACATCCCCTCACCCCCCTCACCCTCACATCCCCTCACCCTCCCTCACACCCCCTCACCCTCACACCCTCTCGCCCCCATACACCCTCACCCACCCTCACCCTCTCACACCCCCTCACCCTCACATACCCTCTCACCCTCACATACCCTCTCACCCTCACATACCCTCTCACCCTCACATACCCTCTCACCCTCACATACCCTCTCACCCTCACATACCCTCTCACCCTCACATACCCTCTCACCCTCACATACCCTCTCACCCTCACATACCCTCTCACCCTTACACCCTTACACCCCCTCACACACCCTCCCTCACCCTCACACACCCTCTCCCACCCTCCCTCACCCTCAAACACCCTCACCCACCCTCACCTTCACCCCCATCCTCACATCCCCTCACAGACCCTCACTCACCCTCACACCCCCTCACCCTCACATCCCCTCACCCCCACATCCCCTCACCCCCACATCCCCTCACCCTCACATCCCCTCACCCTCCGTCACACACCCTCCCTCACCCTCACACACCCTCACCCACCCACACCCTCACCTCCACCCTCACTCACCCTCACACCCTGTCACACCCCCTCACCCTCACACACCCACACCCTCACCCTCTCACCCTCTCACACCCTCTCACCCTCACACCCCCATCACCCTCTCATCCCCTCCACACCCCCTCTCACCCTCACACCCGTCATCCTCTCACCCCTCCACACCCTCACACCCCCTTCTCACCCTCACACCCCCTTCTCACCCTCACACCCCCTCTCACCCTCCACACCCCCTCTCACCCTCACACCCCCTCTCACCCTCACACCCCCTCTCACCCTCACACCCCCTCTCACCATCACACACCCTCTCACCATCACACCCCCTCATACCCCCTCACCCACCCTCACCCACCCTCATACATACACACACCCTCACACATACACACACCCTCACACATACACACACCCTCACACACCCTCACCCTAAAACCCCCTCACCCTCACACCCCCTCACCCTCACACCCCCTCTCACCCTCACACCCCCTCTCCCCTCACACCCCCTCTCACCCTCACACCCCCTCACCCTCACACCCCCTCTCTCCCTCACACCCCTCTCACCCTCACACCCCCTCTCACCCTCACACCCCCTCTCACCCTCACACACCCTCACACCATCACACACCCTCTCACCATCACACCCCCTCATACCCCCTCACCCACCCTCACCCACCCTCATACATACACACACCCTCACACATACACACCCTCACACATACACACACCCTCACACACCCTCACCCTAAAACCCCCTCACCCTCACACCCCCTCACCCCCTCACCCGACACACCCTACCCTCACACCCCCTCACCCACCAACCCTCACACCCTCTCACCCACCCTCACACCCTCTCACCACCCCTCACCCTCACACCCACACCCCCTCACCACACCCCCTCATACCCCCTCACACCCTCACCCCCTCACACCCCTCACCCACCCTCACCCACCCACACCCTCACCCACCCACACCCTCACATCCCCTCACCCCCCTCACCCTCACATCCCTTCACCCTCCCTCACACCCCCTCACACACCCCCACCCCCTCGCCCCCATACACCCTCACCCTCACACCCCCTCACACACTCTCACACTCTCACACCCTCACACCCTCACCCTCACACACCCTCACCTCCACCCTCACCCCCCTCACCCTCACATCCCCTCACCACCCCTCACCCCCTCACCCTCACATCCCATCACCCTCCCTCACACCCCCTCACCCCCATACACCCTCACCCCTCACCCCCCTCACACACACCGCCTCACACACACCCCCTCACCCTCACACACCCCCTCACCCTCACACACCCCCTCACCCTCACACACCCACCCTCACTCACACCCTCACACACACACACCCTCACACACACACACCCCTCACCCTCACCCTCACCCTCACACACACACCCCTCACCCTCACACACACCCCCTCACCCTCCACCCCACCCTCACCCTCACACACCCCCACCCACTCCCACCACACACACACACTCACACACACACTCACCCCCACCCCACATCTCACCCTCACACCCCCTACACACATCACACCCCTCACACACCCCCTCACACACTCACCCCCCTCACCCTCACACCCCTCACACACACACACACACACCTCCTCACCCTCACACACCCTCACCTCCACCCTCACCCCCCTCACCCTCACTCCCTCACCTCCACCCCTCACCCTCACATCCCCTCACCCTCCCTCACACCCCCTCCCCCCATCACCCTCACCCTCACACCCCCTCTCACCCTCACACACCCCTTCTCACCCTCACACACCCTTCTCACCCTCACCCCCCCTCACCCGCACACACACACCCTCACCCTCACACACACCCCTCACCCTCACACCCCCCTCACCCTCACACCCCCCTCACCCACCCCCTCACCCTCACACACACCCTCACCCTCCTCACCCTCACCCCACCCTCACACCACACTCACACCCCTCACACCACACTCACACCCCCTCACACTCACACCCCCTCACTCACACCCCTCACCCTCACACACACCCCCCCTCACCCTCACCACACACCCTCACCCTCACTCACACCCCCTCACCCTCACACACCCCCTCACCCTCCACACACACCCCCTCACCTCCACACACCCCCTCCCCCTCACACCCCCCCTCACCCACACCCCCTCACCCTCACACACCCTCCACCCTCACACACCCCCTCACCCTCACCCTCACACACACACTCACACCCCCTCACCTCACCCCACCCCCTCACACTCACACCCCCCACACTCACACCCCCTCACACTCACACCCCCTCACATCACACCCCTCACACACCCCCTCACACTCACACCCCCTCACACTCACACCCCCTCACACTCAACACCTCACACCCCCCTACACACACACACACACACACTCATACCCCCTCACTCACACCCCCCACACTCACACCCCCTTTAACCCCCCTCTCACCCTCACCCCCTCTCACCCTCACCCCCCTCTCACCCCCCTCTCACCCTCACCCCCTCTCACCCTCACCCCCTCCCACCCTCACCCCTCACCCTCACCACCCTCTCACCCTCACACACCCTCTCACCGTCACACCCTCTCACCCTTACCCTCACCCTCACACCCCCTCACCCTCACACCCCTCACCCTCACACCCCCTCTCCCCCCTCTCACCCTCACACCCCCTCTCCCCCACCCCCCCCTCTCACCCTCACACCCCCTCTCACCCTCACACCCCCTTTCACCCCCTCTCACCCTCACACCCCCTCTCACCCTCACACCCCCTCTCACCCACACACCCCTCTCACCCTCACACACCCTCTCACCTTACCCTCACACACCCTCTCACCCTCACACACCCTCATCCTCTCACACACTCACCCTCATCCTCAAACACCCCCTCACCCTCACATATCCTCTCACCCTCACATACCCTCTCACCCTCACACACACTCTCTCACCCTCACACACACCCTCTCACCCTCACACACACCCCCTCACCCTCACACCCCCTCACCCTCACACCCCCCTCTCACCCTCACACACCCTTCTCACCCTCACACACCCTTCTCACCCTCACACACCCTTCTCACCCTCACACCCCTTCTCACCCTCACACACCCTTCTCACCCTCACACACACCCTCACACACCCCCTCACACACCCCTCACCCTCACACACCCTCACCCTCTCTCACCCTCACACCCTTCTCACCCTTCTCACCCCCCCTCACCCGCACCCCCCCTCACCCCCATACTCCCTCACCCACCCTCACCCCTCACACCCCCTCACCCACCCTCACCCTCACACACCCTCTCACCCTCACACACCCCCTCACACCCCCTCACCCTCTCATCCTCACACACCCCCTCACCCTCGCATATCCTCTCACCCTCACATACCCTCCCACCCTCACATACCCTCCCACCCTCACATACCCTCCCACCCTCACATACCCTCTCACCCTCACATACCCTCTCACCCTCACATACCCTCTCACCCTCACACCCTCTCACCCTCATACACCCTCTCACCCTCACACGCTCTCACCCTCACACACACCCCCACCCTCACACCCCCTCCCCATCACCCTCTCACCCTCGTCACCCCCATCGCCCTCTCACCCAGTCACCCTCTCATCCTCACCCCCTCACACCCTCACACACCCTCTCACCCCCTCTCACCCTCTCTCTCACCCTCACACACCCTCTCTCTCACCCTCACACACCTTCACCCACCCTCACCAACCCTCACCCTCACACCCTCTCACTCACCCTCACACCCTCACCCTCACACAACCCCTCACACACCCTCGCTCCCTCACACACCCTCACCCTCACAACCCCACACCCTCACACACCACAACAAAACAGCATAGCAAAACAAAGCATAGCACAACATAACAAAGCATAGCATAACAAAACACAACAAAATATAGCATAACATAACATAGCATAGCAAAACATAGCAAAACATAACATAGCATAGCAAAACATAGCAAAACATAACATAGCATAGCAAAACATAGCAAAACACAGCAAAACACAGCAAAACACAGCAAAACACAGCAAAACACAGCAAAACACAGCAAAACACAGCAAAACACAGCAAAACACAGCAAAACACAGCAAAACACAGCAAAACACAACAAAATACAACAAAACAGCCCAACATAGCATAACATAAAACATAGCAAAACACAAAACATAGCATAGCATAACAAAACACGATACATAGCATACATAACAAAACACAAGAAAACATAGCATAACACAACATAGCATAGCAAAACAAAACAAAGCTTAGCATAGCATGACAAAACATAGCATAACAAAACATAGCATAGCAAAACAAAGCATAGCATAATAAAACACCACAATATAGCATAGCATAACAAAGCATAGCATGGCAAAACACAACAAAACATAGCATAACAAAACAAAGCATAGGATAGCAAAACTAAACATAGCATAGCATAACAAAACAAAGCATAGGATAGCAAAACAAAACATAGCATAGCATAACAAAACATAGCATAACATAACAAAACATAGCATAACATAACAAAACATAGCATAACATAACAAAACATAGCATAACAAAACATAGCATAACATAACGAAACATAGCATAACATAACAAAACATAGCAAACCACAACAAAACATAGCATAGCTTAACAAAACACAACAAAACAAAGCATAGCAAAACGAAACATATAATAGCATAGCAAAATATAGCATAGCATACCAAACATAACAAACATAGCATAACAAAACACAGCATAGCAAAACAAAGCATAGCATAATAAAACAACAAATATAGCATAGCATAACAAAGCATAGCATAGCATAGCAAAGCATAGCAAAACAAAACATAGCATAACAAAACATAGCATAACAAAACACAGCATAGCATAGCATAACAAATCAAAGCAGAGAATAGCAAAACTTAGCTTAGCATAACAAAACAAAATATAGGATAGCAAAACAAAACACAGCATAGCATACAGCATCACTCAGAACCACCACAGCATCTCTCAGGGGCACCACAACATCACTATGCGCTACCACAGCATCACTGAACGCCACAGCACCACTCGTTCGCCATCACAACATCTCTCAGCGCCACCACAGCATCAATCTGTGCAACCATTCAACAACAACTGGTTCAAATATGTTCTCTCAATGTTTCAAGCTTTTTTAAAAAAAAATTAAAAGCCATTGTTATTTGTAATATCAATACATGCAAGTCACGTAAATACAACACATACCGCATAACAAATGCTATGGGTGTCACATTTGCGAAAGTTATAACTATTGGCATTGTAAATGACAAAGCTATTAATTTCGCTATTTTCAAAAACAAAACAAATAAAACAAATTGTCATTTAAAATACCAGTAGCTCAAATTTTCCTAATGCGAGACCTATTGCATTGCAAATGCTTGTTATCATAGCGATCCTCACGGTCCGTTGGCTCACAGTGTACCTCACACCAATATCCA
Source organism: Lissotriton helveticus (assembly GCF_964261635.1). Lineage (NCBI taxonomy): Eukaryota > Metazoa > Chordata > Amphibia > Caudata > Salamandridae > Lissotriton > Lissotriton helveticus. The sequence goes on from NC_136061.1 coordinate 271,413,069, forward strand.
TCTCAAATATCCACCCCTAACAGTTGCCCAAGTCAGTCTTTAAGCCGAATGTTTATACTGTGAATTCCATCTCTCTCCTACTCGAAGTGCAAAGTTTACTTAGCAATAGGTTAGGGAATTACAAATTAATTATAAAACAAGTACATAACTAGAACACTAAAGGCAAGTGAACAAAGTGTGTAACTTTTTGGAACCAAATAGAAACTCCCCCCCCACCCCCACCTCCCCTTACCCCATAAATTTAGAGGGTGTTCCCTCCACAGTCCCAATTTGGATATAGATAATTTAAGCCCATGTCAAATTTATGTTCTCCAAATACATCAAGGCTTGCTCCCTGCCCATCCCCACAATGGATAGCTATTTATTCCCACCCTTAATATGTGGAAACCCTCTACTAGATCAAGGTCGGGAATGCCTTCCAAACTTTGCAAATAACCGCACACTGCAAGTTCTCCACTATTTTTCAAGGCATCACCCCCCCCACCCCCCACTCAAATGCCCACTCCACACCACACTACTGAGATGATCAAGTAGCAAGTGAAAATTCACGACTTTTGTAAACAATACATGCAACCTGTGGAGCAGCTAAATGAATCTTAGTTACACAACTTGCTTTGGTAGTTGCATCCTGTGTCAAACAAATGGAAATATCTCACAATTGACTGATTATCCATCCCTTAGTTTCTTGGCGTCAGTTTGTATCTGGAAAATACCCAAACAGTATGCACTTCGCTGGACTGTTGATTAATGAATATGAGGTTTCTAAGGACTCATTGTCTGATAATCAGTCTTTACCCACCTCAGGTTTTAATTTAAGTTATGTGTTGGGCTTTCTTATTTCTCATCCACAAAGAATGAACAAGTTTTTCTGTGGGTGGCACGCTGTAGACTGAATTATCCCTAGACTTTCCCCAGTAATATTTGGCAGATGATGAAAGGTGGAGAAGGTAGGTTAATTGCCCAGGATAATACAATATGGTCAACTGTGAACGTTAGGATTTGAACCCTGGTTCTCCGTTCACGCTGTGTTTTTTTTCTATTTTCAAATCCCAAACAACTCCAAGCAATACATCTGTCTACTAACTGGCAGCGCAGCAGCGGCAGGCAGCTCATTGCGCGCTCCAACTTACAGTAAAAAGCTCATTATTATCATGCACATGCTGCGGCATGTACTTCCGCTGGTCAGCTAATTCGGGGCAGGGACTAGGACTCTGGCAATGTGGCTGAACAGCATTCGTCAGGAGTTGTGGTTGGAGTAGGTGGGAGTAGGACGACTCTGATGTATGTGCACCTTTCAGGGAAAGCAACTTCCCTGGCTTTTTGAGGCCAAATGCGTGTACAAGTAAATGTCTGTTTACATACTCATCTATTCATAAGGGGGTGTTTGTAATCTGTGCATTTATCTTTCCATCCCTGTGCGAGTATGTGCCTATTTAAAAGTGTTTGTGTAAGTACCAGTGTATGCATTTGTGGGCATTATGACATTTATGCTTATGCCAGTTTGTTTGTATGCCCCTGCAATTTTGTGTTTGTTTATATTTTTATGTCTCTGTTACTCTGAGAATTTGTGTATTTGTGTGATTGTGTGAGGCCTTGGACAGCCTTGGTCTGGCCCGACTAGGGGTGAGCTGAGCCGCCCAGAAAGTGGTGCCCCGGCCTGCATGCGCCTGAGCCAAGCAGGTTCGGCCTGCACTCTGAGTGCTGCCTCTCTGACTCCGCTTTTCAGGCGGGCAGTGAGCTGCGGCAGTGGGTAATTACCGCGACGGCGCGTTGGCCGGGCCTGGTCGCCCACCTCCTTAGATTGCAGTCCTGGACCAGCCCTGGCACATGTATTGTTGTTACTCAACTCAGCCCGTCCAATACTCCCTCTGCAATGTATGCACCGAGGAGGGGGCAGTGGAGGGTCGGGGGTTGTGGCGCTGTAAAAAGTATAACTAACAGAAGAAATCTGGAGTGGAGTGGCAGGTCCCCATACCAGGATTTCATTGCCCACCACCCACTTTTATTTATTTACTTGAGTTTTATATAGCGCTGGGGCGACCTGTAGGTATCAGAGCGCTTTACAGGAGGAAAGTTACATAGGTTACAAGTTACACACTGTTACAGAAGATACATCAGTTACAAGTTACATCAGTTGGTTCATGGCGTGGCGAAGGGTAAGGGGGTAATGTAAAAGGTTAACGGGGAGGGAGATAAAGCAGAGAGACGAAAGAAAGTCTGCCCAATGTCCGGCAGTGTAATGGTGAGTAGATGATCACCCTCCTGTTGCCCCTCCATTACTTTGCCTCGTCTTCCTGTGAAAGAGGAAACACTGCCGCTTTTACCCACACCGTCTCGGCAATCTAAATGACATCCAAGGCGTCCGAACGGTCTGTGGCCCACAACAAATCATGGCTTCATTTTTGTTGAGACTGATTACTTTTTATGAGAGAGTGAGAGGGATATAGGAGGCGCTGCGCCGGATACTAAAATGGCAGCAGTTTCCCCCCCTTGTATCTATATCACAGCAATACTCTTCTCAGGAGGCGAGCGGTCACTGGCTCTGGCTCTCCCAAACAACTCCACCATTGGTACAAATATCCCAGAGGAAGAGTGGGTCAATCACTTTAGCTCAATTTTTAAATGTAATGAGTCCCAAGCAGAATACAGTCCGGTTATATCCAGGGAAAATCCTTTGCTCTTCTCAGTAAGTGAGGTGGAAAAAGGAATTGAAGGGCTAACAAGTAATAAGGCCCCAGGTCCGGATGGTATTCCACCGGGTCTTTTTAAATCTCGCATATCGCTATGGGCGCCTGTCCTCACAGCTGTACTTAATGCGGCTGTGGCTTCTGGCTGCCCAAAGTCGTGGGGGGAGTCTACCATCGTACCCATCTTTAAGAAGGGTGAACGTAATAGCCCCTTCTGCTACAGACCAATATCTTTAATTAACTCGGTGGCCAAAGTAGTGGGGGGAGTAATTTTAAAGAGGCTAGTAGAATGGGCAGACGAAAACAAAGTAATATCCCCAATTCAATACGGCTTTAGGCCCGGTCACTCAACGATCACCCAGTGCTTGAATTTGTACATGATTATAGGGAAATATACCATGGCCCGACAAGGTACAATCCACATGGCATTCATTGACCTATCGTCGGCCTTCGATTGTGTAGGCCGAGGAAGGCTCTGGGGCGCCATGGCGAAAATGGGTGTAGAGCAGAATTTAATCAATTTATTAGCAGATATGCACTCTGACACGAGAGCAAACGTCCGGTACACACAAGACCTAAAAGTGACAAGAGATTTTGGTGTGCTGCGGGGTGTCACACAAGGCTGTATTTTAGCCCCGTTCCTCTTCAACCTATATATAAATGATTTGGAGGAGCATCTTTTAAGTACAGGTGCAGATTATCCCTATGTTGGACGGAAGGGACTGCCGGTTCTGCTCTATGCGGATGACGCAGTCCTTTTATCCAGAACTGCAATTGGTCTTCAAACACTGTTAAATTCCTTTGCTTTTATGAAATCTCGATATCTGAGCATAAATAACTCCACATCTTTTGTAATGAAGGTAGGCCAAGGTAATAACAAGCCAAACCATCTAAATGTTAATGGGGAAATAATCCCAATAACAAAAACATTCTCCTACCTCGGAGTCCTGTTCGACCACCAACTGAACTGGGGCCCCGCGGTACAGAAGAAAAAGGGAGAGGTAACCCGGACAAATGCAGCAATACTCGATTTTGCAAGAAAAATGGGTAATAGTCCAGTGGCTGCATTGCTCCAACTTTACCAGGCCAAGAGTGTTGCTATCGCATGTCATGGCAGCGAGTTATGGGGTTATGCCTCAATAGGTGCCCTGGAGGTGGTCAAAAACAACTTCTTAAAACAGATATTGAGGGTACCTAGGGGAACAGCCAACTTCTCTGTACATGAAGAGCTGGGTATGTCATATTTAAGTGATAAGATAGCAGTAAATCCCCTACTATGTTGGCTGAATTGTTGGTTAAACAGTGATGTACCCCTTACTCAGCTCATATTGAGGGAAGCGCTAACGTGGGAAAAAAGGCTAAATGTAACATGGATAAAGTACCTAAGCAATTCCTTCAATGAATTAGGGCGCCCAAACTCTTTTTAACTCCTGAATCCATTACGAAACTGGATGTTATTACAGTAAAGAAGGTTTTTACTTCCTCCAGGTATTCAGCCAGGGAGGATAGTGAAATAATGAAAGGAAGTGTACGGAAACATGTGCTATTAAAAACATCTATGCTCATGGAACCGTACCTGTCATGGCCCATGTCGTTACGATCGCTTTTTGTTGACAAGGTTCCGTATGGATTTATTTCACTTACTACTGGCTGTGCCTAGGGGGATTTATCGCAGTTAAGTGTTGCCGGCTTGCGGCTGCGACGAAAAGTCTCCGCAAGACCTGGCACACTTTCTTTTTATCTGCCCCTTTTATATTATACCACGGAGGCAATTTTTAAAACCTTGCCTCAAAAAACTGAACTTCACGCAAATTAGACAAGCACTTTATTACCTCCAGTTATTAAGTTGCGACTGCACTTTATTTGTATGTAGCTTCTTAAAATTAGCTCTCAAGTTTAGGAAAAGTATGGAGGGGTAATAGTGCTAAAGTGTTAAAGTGTTAAAAGTCAGATACATTTTTAACTAATAATAAAAACTTTTTTATATTTTTATAAAGACCGTTTAATATTCCGAGAATGTGTTCTGCATGTGACTTTTTTTATTTTGATCAATGTTTTCTTTTAATAGATTTTTTCCTGCAAGTATGAGCTGGTATACGTGTAATCAATTTTGCTTTATGTCGTTTTTAAACAATCTTTCTGTAAATAAGAGTCAATGTATGTCTAATGTAATACGCTTTTATGGTTGTTACTTTTAATAACCGAATAAAGTTATTTGACCTTGACCTTGACCACTGGCTCTGGCCTCTAGCTGCTCCATTGCTCAACAAACACCCCTCTTTGAGCGAAAGATAATAATGGAACCAGTTGAATGTAACACCAAAGTCAGAATTCCCTTGCCTGACCCCAAGATGGCTGCCACAGTAGTCCCTACCACATTGTGCTACCACTCTGGGGCAATAACTGGACTTCAACCTGACCTTGATCCTATCCCCCATCATGCTTACCCTTCAGGACTTAGACCTTGTTGAACTTTCCTCCGACAGTGGAGACCTAGCTTTCTGGCTGATGCCCGGTGGAGCTACCAGATAGCTAAAAAGGAGATGGGCTGTGGACTTCCCCCCCCCCCCGACCTTCACCTACCCAGCCAGACTTTGGGCAGACTTTGCTTCGACTCTGTCGTATCTCCCTCCTTCCCCTTCTACCCTACCCCTCTATGCTCCATTCATCTCGTCTTCTATGATCTATAAATGTTTCTCTGTCTCTGAGACTCTCCACTCCAACCTCGGGGAGGTGAGCGGCACCACCAGGGCAGTGGCTCGCCATTTCGGACCACTACTCCTGACCTGCCCTGCCTCAGAGTCCGACATACTCACTCACCTGCAGCTTTAGAGGCGAGCGGGCAGCAGAAGACAGAGCAAGGCTAGGGGCTAGTACTCTAGTACCCTGGCACGGCGGCCTCACCCTTCTCAAGAGTCAGTACTAGTACAAGTCGCACGCACTTTTAATTACAGTGCGCATGACAATGGCAGGCATTAGTCACCAGCCCCGCCCCCGCCTGGAAGACCGCGGCACTGTGTAGACGCATAGACATTTGCGCGCCGCCACGACCACACACCATTTAATTATGAAGAGCTGGCCCGGGCGTGTACTGCGCACCAACTATTTAATTAATTTATTAAGAGGCTCAGAGTCAGGCATGCGCACGGCACCATAATTAATGAAGAGAGGGGGCGAGGCTTAGAAGAGGCCGTCCCCATGGCATGCGCGCCACAGTTTAATTTATGGGGACTGACTCGGGGAGGCCTCAGCCAGGCTATGCGCGCTAACTTGAGCAACATTTTATTTGCGAAGACTGAGGCTTGCTTGCAGCCATCTCCCTCAGCTGAGAGTGAGGGGGCCCCTGGAGCGTGGTGGCCCCCCGCACCACGGGGACTGCAGGGGCCTGTGTTACGCCCCTGTCTAGAGTCCCTGTTTTTGATTCAAGGATGGCCACCTGTTTCTTTAGAGTAGGCATTTAGGACAGGTCAACGATGTAAGCCTCCACTGCATGGACATTGTCAGACACCTTGCTATTTTTCATATAGGTACTCCAATATAGGTCCAGGGAACATAGTACCCTTTCACCTACATCATCTCCCCTACATTTCACATGAACGAGCATTTAGGGACCTAACACCTTATAAGGATTGAACCCCTTTTATGGACTAAAGCTTTCACCTAGTTCCAAGCAGAGGGAGGGTTTTTCCCAATCAATACTGCTAGGATGTCATCCTTAGCACATATGAATAATTTATGAGGACTACCCAGGGGGTATACTTCACCTTCCTCCTATCTATTGTAGGAAAGAGGAATTTGACTGCATGGTTACTCCCAAATACTTCCTGGTGTTTTGCTGGTTTTCGACTAGCCTGACTGGGATCCTGCTAATTAGGACCCCAGTTTATCTGCTTTCTCCTCTAAATTGATTGCATGTACTCTAGGTACACTCCAAATTGGATTCTGAGGTACCCTTATAAGTCCCTAGTATAGGGTATACTATGTACCCAGGGCATAGGTACCCCAGAGGCCTCCCAGGGGCTGCTGCATGTATTGTGCCCCCCGAGAGACCATTCAAACTGACACCATCGGTCTGCTACTGCAGCGTGTGTAAGGTGGTGCATGCAACCCTTACTTAGATATAGGTTCACTATATCTAGACTCATCACTGCACATATAAACCTATCAGTCACCCCTATGGCAGGCATTATCAATTCTGAAGGTAGGGTGCTGGGTTTCATGTGAGAGGGTGCCCATGCATGAGCAGAGCCACTCTGCAGCCTTCAGAACCTATGCTCCGGCATGGTTTGTGATGCAGCCAACCATATACCTTTAAGTGCATTATAACGCTGCGGTACATGCTACCTTTAAAACGGCTGCTTGGAAACATGTGCTTGGTGTCAAACACCTTGGAATCGTATCTCCCCACCAGGACGTAGAATTACACCCTCCTAAAGGGACATATGTAACACACCGGTACACCCGGTTCCAGCTTTCTCGACCTGGGCATCACAAAATGGATGCTGCCAGCTACAGACACGAATGTGCCCTTCTGCTGCTGAGCCAAGCTCGAGCAGGGGAAGTCTTGGCAATAGGCTCCCTGTCACAGGGATACAGGCTTTAGTGTATTGGGGCTGGGTGGGTGCACTCAGAGTGCTTTGATGTATGCACTGGGGCACATTTGGTGTCCCTGTGCATAGTCCAGTTCAAACCAGTTGCAGGAGTCATTGGATCCTGCTCTGGCACAAAACTGGACAAAGGACATGGGTGTAGCCACCCCTCTGTCCTGACCCTCTCATAGGTGGGTGCCCAGAGTTTGTCCCACCCCTTCCTTGGGTATAAAGTAGGAACCCCTGAATACAGGACTTTAGATTTTACCTGGACTAAACTCTGCTACAGAAACCAAGTACTTTGACGATCTACAGTACACTGGATGACTGAAGAATCACCCTTGGAGTAAAGGAGTTACACCCCTTCAAGGCAGGCACCTTAAACGCCTCTGACCGGTTTGCAACTCCCGAGCTCCTGAGGACTCAGAAGATTCCTGCAACACAGGAGGTGGGTTTCTGAGGTTGATCTGCGGTCTCAGCAATCCCTTGTGTGGACCGTGCAACCCTAAACCCTGTGCACTGTGTACTTTTGCAGCAGCATATGCTTTTCGGCGATCCCTGAGGCTGTGCTTTGGGTTACTTGTAGTCCTGACCCCGAGCAGTCATTCCACCAAAGATTTCCGGCCTACACTCCACTAGTGTTCTCTGTCCTGGTATTTTGTGATTCAGCTCGAGGCCCCTTCGCAATCCTTGGTCCGTTGGCCTGTGGGTCCCGGTGAAGGTAACTTTGACTTTAAGTGGGATTTCCTGGTTGCTCCAGACGTGCCCTGACGCTCCATTGCTTGGAGAGTCCCCAGCACCTTGCTAGTCCTCACCAAAGCGGATTTCCTCTGACAGTGTGGGTTGCAGTTGCCAAGGCTTGTTGGTGTTCAATCCGGACACTGACCTCCCCCAGCACTAGACATCCTTCGTGAGACAGCTCACCTCCGGACTTTGGTCATCTTCGACATCTCCTGGTCCCCGTGGCTGCAGAGTCAAGCGTCGCATCATCTCACCTGAAGCAACCAACATCAGTGGGGATGAGTCTACCAAGCCCCTGGTCACCCTGAAGTGACCCAGACTCTGTCCCCTCTGCTTTCAGGTTTTTCTCACCTCAAATCCAGGCTTGAATTCCACTGGACACTTTTCATCTTCCCGGCAGCATCACTTTTTCGCATCACGCCATTGAAAACAACGAAGATTCCCGACATCACTCGACACCTATGCATCCCTGGGTTAGGTAACACGGGTACTCACACTCAAAGAGTTTAGTAGAGAATATGAATATATATATATATATAAAAAAAAAAAGCGGTGTTCTGCAACTGAGGAAGTTCTATGAAGAACGAAACGCGTCTTGTAACAATGCTGCGCTAAAGAATGCAATTGAAAATAAAAGAAACTGACAAACCAGGTTGTCGTGTGCAGCTCCACTTCCCCCTGTGGGGAAACAGTGAGAATATATATATATATATATATATATATATATATATATATATATATAATATTCCTGGTGTGGTTCTCCTTTCATTTGGTCATTCAGGAGGTTCTGAACTGGTAAAACAAGCTGTTTTACATTCCTTCGAGACTTAGCCTGAAGGCTGCTCTCCATAGCTACCACTAGGATAGCTTTCAATAAAGGTTGTCTTTAACCTAATCATCAATAAGGGTTGTTTGGACTGGTACAAGGTGCCCACTATAATTAGTGGACAGTATATGCCAGGCCAACTTCTCACATCTACGCACAAGGTTTATCCCATACATCATCCTCATGCTAAACAATGGCTAACAACGCACAAGGGACAAAGGGACTACAGCACCTCTTGCTATCAGTAGTTGAAGGGAACCGAGACTTCAAGGCCGACACACTGACCAAAGAAACCGAGGCTCCTGCATGCAGTCGCTCAAGCTTACAGTGATGTAAACATCCCTAGCGGGGTGTCCAACTCGAGACCAGGACGAGACCCCCACTAATTATTCAGGTAATTGGGTTCGACTAAATCCTAGCGGGATTCCTGGCTCCTAGGCTTATTAGCTCTTTTGCACCTACTCACATGCTAGGTACACTTCGGTATATCTCGACGCACAAGTTACTACTTGTGTAATGATATATCTGTAGTTAGTGATAGATTCCTTACCTTAGACTATCCCCAGGCGTCAGACTGGATCTGAAAAATTTTGCGTAGCAATACCCCAGCGCGCCGTCCGCGGCTCCGCGTCCGTCGTCGGCATCGATAGCGCCGGAATGACGTCGGAGTACTTAGACGCCACCCTCACGTCCTGCCGTCAGTTCTGATACACAGCTTTTCTGCGCCAGATACGCAGAGCCATGATAGAACCAACACAGGTGCCATGAAACTAGGGCCCTGAAAGGGGATGACCTTAACCCTAGATATCGGTTCGCAGAACGGGGAGGATGGGTGGGTCGGTAAGGAATCTATCACTAACTAATGTCTCTTACAGATATATCGTTACACAAGTAGTAACTTGTGCATCTGAAAGAGACACGTTAGTGATAGATTCCTTACCTTAGAATAGATACCCCAGCAATACCAACCCCGGTGGTGGGTCTGCGAACCAATAATCACACCAGAAAGTCCTGGAGGACAGAACGGCCAAAGAAGCCATCCCTCCGGACTTGGCTGTCCAGGCAGTAGTGTCAACCAAACGTGTGCAGCAAGGCCCACGTAGCTGCATGACAAATGTCCTGCAAGGGCACTCCCTGGCCCAGGGCAGTCGCCGTGGCCTGAGTGGAATGAGCCCTCAGGCCAACATGAGGTTCCTTCTTGGCCAAGGAGTAACATGCCTGGATACACAAGATGATCCACCGAGAGATGGTCCGCTTGTGCACCGCCCGTCCCTTCTTAGCGCCCGCGTAACCAACAAAGAGTTGGTCATCCACCCGGAACTGGCGTGTGCGATCCAGATGAATGAATGAATGAATGGATGTCTTGTAATGCGCAAACTTAACCCAGAGGGCATCAAGGCGCAGGCAACATACAGACAAAAATAACAAAAGGCAGATACCACAGAAATTAATACGCCTGGGAGAAGAGCCAGATAGTAAGAGCGCACATTTTGGGTCCAGATGGTGGAGCCTCTCTTCCTCTTTCGAGGGAAGCGTAGGCGGAAAGAAGGTGGGCAAGGTGATGGACTGCCAGATGTGGAAGGCCGTGACAACCTTTGGCAGGAAATAGGGTCTTGTCCGCAACACAACCTTGTCAGGATGGACAGAGAGGAAAGGAGGTGTGGAAGAAAGAGCCTGGAGCTCACTCACTCTCCTGGCAGAGGTGATGGCAACCAGGAAAGCAGTCTTCAAAGTAATAAGACGGAGAGGACAGTTATGGAGTGGCTCAAAGGGAGCACACATAAGATAAGTAAGTACAAGGTTCAAGTCCCACTGGGGCATCACGAAGGGTACAGGAGGAAACTTGTGTGATGCCCTTCAAAAACCTATTTACAATTGGGGACTTGAACAAAGATGGCTGATCAGGTAGCCTTAAGAAGGCGGAAAGGGCAGAAAGGTAGCCCTTGATAGTGCCCAGAGCAGAGCCCTGCTGGGCAAGAGAAAGAAGGAAGATGAGAACCTCAGAAAGGGGTGCACAGAGAGGATCCACAGCCTTTGCTGTGCACCATGCCACAAATCTGTTCCACCTGCAGGCGTATACCGACTTTGTGGAGGGACGCATGGCAGCCAGAATGACATTACAGACTTCAGGAGGCAAGTCAAATTGCCTCAACTGTCGCCGCTCAATCTCCAAGCTTGTAGGTGGAGACTGGACAGGTTCGGGTGGAGGACCGTCCCCTGCTGCTGCGACAGAAGGTCCTCCTGAAGAGGCAGACGAATCGGGGGATCGACAGACATGCTGAGTAGCTCTGGATACCAATATATTCGTACCCAGTCCGGAGCCACAAGGATAACCTGGGCCCGGTCGCGCTTGATCTTCTTCAGCACTCTGGGCAGAAGTGGTATAGGCGGAAAGGCGTACAATAGACCGCAACTCCACTCGTGACGAAAAGCGTCTCTGAGCAAATGCCGCCTTGGAAATTCCAACGCGCAGAACTGATGACATTGCGCGTTCTTTGCTGTGGCGAATAGATCTAACCAAGGCTCTCCCCACTGCTGAAAGAGACCTTGCGCCACGTCAGAGTTCAGACGCCATTCGTGATCCATCATGCACCGACGGCTGAGTTCGTCCGCCCTGGCGTTCAGAGAACCTGCCAGGTGTTGAACCACCAGGGTCACGCCCTGATGTTCCGGCCACTGCCAGAGGCGCAGAGCCTCCTGGCATAGGGTCCACGACCAGACCCCTCCCTGTTTGTTGCAGTACCACATGGCGGTGGTGTTGTCTGTGAACACCTGCACTACACTCTCCCGGAGAGAGGGGAGGAATGCCTTCAGTGCAAGTCGGATCGCCCGCAGCTTCAGGAGGTTGATGTGGAGCTGGGACTCCGCCGGAGACCAGAGGCCTCTGATCTCCGCCTCTCCCATGTGGCCACCCAGCCCTGGAGGGACGCGTCCGTCACAACTACGTGCTCCGGTTAGGGTAGGGAGAGGGAACTGCCGCTGACCCAATCGCGGTACGTGAGCCACCACTGCAACTGTCTTGCAGTGCCCTCCGAGATCAAGACAAGGTCGGACAAATTGCCCTGATGCTGGGCCCACTGAAACTTCAGATCCCACTGCAGAGCCTGCATCTGGCACCTGGCGTGATGCACCAGAAGGATGCAGGAGGCCATCAGCCCCAGAAGCCACAGCGTCAACTTGACCGAGACTCGGGATAAAGGCTGAAAGATCAGAATCAGAGCTTGAATATCCCGAACCCGCTGTTCGGGAGGATAAACCCGAAACTGCGCCGAGTCTAGAACCGCTCCGATGAAGAGAAGCTTCTGAGAGGGGCACAGGTGTGACTTTGGCACATTGATGGAGAACCCCAGCAGGGAGATCGGCCGTAGTCTGGAGGTGGCTGACGACTGTCTGGGGCGAGCCCGCCTTCAACAACCAGTCGTCGAGGTATGGGAAGACTGAAACACCTAACCTGCGCAGATGAGCTGCGACCACCGCCATCACTTTTGTGAACACCCAGGGGGCGCTGGTAAGGCTGAAGGGGAGCACGGTAAACTGAAAGTGCTCGTGGCCTACCGTGAACCGCAGGTAACATCGGTGGGCCGGCAGGTCAGGGATGTGGAGATAAGCGTCCTGCAAGTCCAACGCTACCATCCGGTCTCCCGGGTCTAGGGCAGCTAGGACCTGAGCCAAAGTCAGCATCTTGAACTTCTCCTTCCGGAGGAAGCCGTTGACGTTCCATAGGTCCAAGATAGGGCGTAGGCTTCCTTTGCCCTTCTTGGGTACCAGAAAGTAGTGGGAGTAACAACCACACCCTACTTCTGGCCCAGGAACGTGCTCGATGGCCCCCTTAGCCAAGAGGGCTGTAACTTCCTCCTGCAGAAGTCGCAAGTGATCCACCAATACGTATTGGTATTGCTGGGCATTGCTGGAGGGGTCGTCTCGAAGGGGAGGGAGCAGCCCCTTTGGACGATTTGCAGCACCCACCTGTTCGACGTGACAGTGCAACAGTGGGAGAGGTGATGGCGAACCCTGCCCCCCACTGGCGTAACATGGGCCTGAAAGCATGGACTAGGAGGGTTTTGAGGCGGGCGCTGCAGGGGAAGGTGTGGACTAGCCTCGCCGTTGTCCCCAACCGCCGCCACGGCGGTTTCCACGGCCGCCACCGCACTGTGTATTAGTCAGCGGTGCATGGCTGGCAGCACGTGTGGGGGCGCCCCTTCCTTGGCCATGAAAGGAGCAAAAGGCACCCGTCTGCTGGCGTGGGGCCGAGAGGCCCAAGGACTTGGCCGTAGCCCTGGAGTCCTTAAAACGCTCAAGCGCATGGTCTGCCATGTCGCCAAACAGGCGACGGCTATCGAACGGCATGTCCAGAAGTGTGGCCTGGACATTGGCCGAAAAGTTGGCGGACCTCAACCAGGCGTGGCGTCAAACCTCCACAGTCGTTGCCATCGCTCTGTCCAGTGAGTCCGTGGTATCCAGCCCACACCGGATGGAATAGTGTGCTGCATCTCGACCCTCCGCAAGGGCTTGGGCGAGTTTAGTCCGGGCCTCCTCCGGACATTGTGGCAGCACTTCCGCGACCGTGTCCCACAGAGTGTGGGTGTAACGGCCCAAGAGGCACGCGGTATTGACTGACCGCAGTCCCAAGCTCAGGGATCACCTTCTTCCCGAATTGTTCGTTACTCTTGGATTCCCTATTGCGCGGGGCAGACAGGAATGCGGTCTGGGAAGTGGAGGCCTGGATGACCAGGCTCTTGGGGGTGGGGTGGGTGGACAAAAAGCAAGGGTCGCCCCGATCTGGGCGGTAGCGTCTGGCCACGTTCCTGTCCACAGGCTGACCTGTAGCGGGCTTGGACCAGGTGCCCAAAAGAAAGTCACACAAGGCCTCATTAAACGGCAGCAGAGGCTCAGTGGAGCATGTCTGCGGCTTAAGGACCTCAGTGAGTAGGTTAGTCCTCACGGCCGTGACGGGGAGCGTCAGGCCCAAGGCCTTGGCCGCCAACGTCAACACTACACTGTAGGCAGCCCCCTCCTCCGTAGCCACGGTGGAAGGGGAGACAAAGCCAGTGTCAGGCCAAGTGCCAATGCCACTGGCCTCCCCAAGCTTATATGTCCAGTCCTGTTGAGACTGGCACTCCTGTGCCAGAGGGTCCACAGACCCCTCCCAATCACCCTCGTCACCCATCTCCTGAAATTCAGGCTCAACTGATGGGGCCGGTTCGTGGAAATAGAAATCTCCAAACGACGTCGAGAGCGGTGCCAAGCGGTGCCGCTCCGGCGCCGGAACCGAAGGGAGGATTGTGGATGGCGCCGACAGGCGGCGCCGGGGGTGACACCCACTGGGCTGGCGCCGGCGAGGTCATCCGGCGATGACCCGGATCCGGAAGTGGATCCAGTGATGGCCTGCGGCGCCGGGACCGAAGTCGCCTGCGGTGCCGGAGCCGAAGCACGCGTCTGAGCCGAAGGACCCGACCCGCCAGGCCCTCCAGCCGGGACCGTTGGGCCCGAAGGCGCCACGGGATCCGGCTGAGGAGGGAGGGACCTCATGGCCATGAGGTACCGCTCGATCTCCTCAGACGTCACATCGTGCCCAGGGCCCGGGCAGGTATGGGGCAGGATGAGGCACCTGCGGCTCCGTCGGAACCGCGTGGGTGGTGTTACCCGAACCCTCGGCCATGTCGTGCGAGCGTCGGGGTGGGTCGGAGGAACAATGATGCCGCTCCGACCTCTCATGCCTCTTACCTGAGGAAGATCCCGACGACCGATGCAGACTCCCGGAGCTACGAGGACTCCGACCCCACGACCGGTCCTTCGACCTCCTGTGGTACCGGGAACGGCGCGGGGCCGACTGACTGAGCTCCAGTCGCTTGCGGGACCGCTCCCATCTGGCCTTCGATATCAGGGCCCGGCAGTCGGGGCAGGCGCGGTCGTCGTGGTCGAGGCCTAGACACTGAAGGCACCGGCGATGGGGGTCGGTAACCGACATCAGTCGGTCGCACCTGGAGCAAAGTTTGAAACCAGGCATCCCTACCGGCACCGTAGGAGTCGAGAGACTCGAGAAAGATCAAAAAGTTTAGTCAAAAAGTGACTAAGCGGTAGAGCTTCTCCGGATCTGCGCTAGCTGGCGCGGAAAAAAGAACTGACGTCAGCGCGCGAGGGCGGCGTCTAAGTACTCAGAAGACGCCATCCCGGCGCTATCGACGACGGACGCGGAGCTGCGGACACCTGCCGGCGCGCAGGGGTATTGCTACGCAAAATTTTCCGGATCCAGTCTGACGCCTGGGGATATTCTAAGGCAAGGAATCTATCACTAACGTGTCTCTTTCAGATAGGCATCGTAGGAGTATGCGCTTTAATTTATAAATTCATGTATATGTTCATGACTATTGCAAAATGGTAGAACTGTACTATTCCTTTTTATTCACTGTACTGCTGATCCTATATCTCTGCTACTGTGTAACAGTTGTAGCAGCACATAGTTTACAGTGTCTTAAACATAATGACTACCGTAAACGGAGAGTTAGACTGACACAGACACTTAGTCAGAAGACGAGGAAGGTGCCGATGCAATACATATTGCAGCCAATGTAAGACACACATTCACAATTGAACTCGTCAAACATGGGTTACTACCCAGAGGAGGTGTAGTAATATTTGTGATAGAGGCACACGAAGATTTCCAAATGGAGGTGTTCTATTCATGGGTTAATTTTCATTATTACACACATGAAGAAGTGCCAGCGGTCTACACTCCGTTTGAGATTGAAACTCCACTTACCTACCTACCAGGAACGTATTTTCAAGTTTAATGGCGCACTACCCCACTCAAGATAAAGAACAAGACTCGGTCCTTTAGGAAGACCAGGAGCAACATGGCCGGTATTAGCGCCCTAAGCACCACATCCTGACTTTGACACAATGCCAAATGATGAATTGCTTGTTCAACACAAAGAGTTGATAAAACTTTACAGAAACATGGCAATTCGTCATGAGGACCCTTGCGGTCCAACCAAAAGTAATTACACCAAATGCAGCTCCCACACAAAGCACAGCTACTAAAATTACTCCACAAATATTACATGCGGTAATGGGTAAATTGCCCACAAAAAGTGAACAAATTCCTTTCTGGGTATCTCAGAAATTAACCCAGTTAGAAGCAGTATTCCCAAATACATCAACATTTGAAAAACACAGAATGTTAATCTGCTTGCCCATGGGGATTACAACACAATTAGAGGATTGTACATCTTGGGGTACAGTCTTTCCTGCCATATATACCAGAACTCATGGTATTCCTTCATTAGCAGTGATACCAGATGTATTAAGACAAATACAAAATGAGTACGGAGCAGCGCCGGCTCTAAACTTAGGGATGAAGTAATTAAATAACTACGACCAGGTATCAGCCATAATACTATGTAACATTAAAGGGGAAGCAGCATCAGTGGCAATCCACCAACAGGAGTTCTCTCCCTTAGAACAGGAGAATTAACTACCCAAAATAATTTAAACTGCATATGCAGAATTAGGCAGGGCTAGTTGGGGGTGAGAAGGGGGGGCAAGCTTTAAAACCACAACTACTGGGAAGTCCTGAAAATGACACTTCTTAGCAGACACCTACTGCTTCTAAAAAGAATGGGATAATAAAAAACAAAATTTTAAAGACAAGAGATCCCAGTCCCGCGGTAGGTCTCCACCAAAGGAGCCCTCTGAAAAGAGGTACAACCTTAGGAATAGGGATAATATTAGGAAACCTGACAGGTATCGGGATACTGATACACGTTCCTCTCGTCAGAACAGAGAGGAGTGCAGACAGTACAGAGACAAGCAGGGTGATTAAAGACTTTACTTGTAAAAAAGAAGATAAGCCAAAATCAAAACCTCAGGAAAAAGAAAATTGCTGGTCTGAAAATCAGACATGCTGAGAATTCTGAGGACACAACTTCTTAACGGCAAATGGGCTTTGACGATGCTAGACAGTGCTGCAGAAGTAACAATAGCTCGCCAGAACTGTCAGGTTGTGTCGGATTGCGCCTGCACTGTCACCTGCGGGCTCGTGCGAGAGGAGAAGCTTGTCACCGACTGTTTAGGGAGTGAGACTACAACTCCCAGCAGCCCCGGTGAAAGAAGGTATTTGTAGACTGTTGACACGCATCCGGTTGCGTGTTATTCTTTGTTTGTTCCGGATTCCGCCTAGGAGGAGAGGAAGACGCTGTTCTCCACGGCTTCTCGGCGAGCTGAGTCAAGGCGCTGCTCGAGTCCTCTGTAACTTATGGGCCAGGTAGGACCTGCTTCAGTCAGGAAGTCTTCTCGGCTGGCGAAGAGCCTTTAACCGCCCACTCGGTGTTTTGTCATGTTCTGAAAGAGCGGAGCGCGGTGGTGAGCTGCCACGCGTTACCGTTCTCTATCGTTTCGCATGAGTGATTATATCTCCGGATAAGGACCTCTTTAGTTTCCTTTGTTACGGACTCAGCTTGTGTCTTTATTCGCGGGGCGTAGTGGTGGTCGCAACTACGCGCCACCGTGTATAATATTTCCTTTTCTGCCAGCAGGGGCAAAGAGGTGAGATACAATGCTTAGTGCAAATTTCAAAGACTGTGTTCTAATTTTGACTTATCTGGAAGGGACTACAGCCATTGTTATTTCCTTATGCCTCACAGAGTGGAGTGTAGTGGTTCTTGCTTCCCACGCACCACCATGTCTGATAATAAGGATACCTGTGTTCTTCCCATCCTTGTGGATATGTGTTTGAATGCTAACGCAGTAGGGTACTGTGCCTACAACAGAATCCAGTTATAGTGTCTCTCGCCTGACGTCATGGTATGTCAACTATAGGGGTTTGCATAAACATATGTATATGTCTTATGGTGAATGTGTTTTTGGGCGGACCTGTGTTTGTGTCTCTAGGCTGCTTGAAGTGGCAGAAGGCGATAGAGGAGACGCTTGTCCAGAATCGTTCTTTATTCAGACCACAAAGTACATGTACTGTTCCTTAGCGAGACCACATGAGAGTAGCGTGTTGACACCACTGTATTTACATAGTATATGTTTTTGTCGTTACAGGAATTCCCTTCCCTGCTGGCCCTTCCCGGTTCTTTTTTCCCTCACCTAATGGCTCAAGCCCTCTGTGTGTTTATATCAGAGGTATTGTGACATTTGGAGGTGGACCCTTATGAGCATCAATCGGATTCCGTGAGGCAAATCCTGACAAGAACATGAAGGAATTTCTTCTGACAGCGGACTTTAATCATTACATCACGGTGGAAACACCAGACACCAGGGTGAAAGTCCCACATAAGTTACATGAAATAACACTCCGGATGGAGGGGAACAAGCCCAGGAAAGTAAAAGGTGTTTTTTGGAAGAACTAATCACCTGGTTATGACATCCTGTTAGCAGAACAAAATTGCCCACCAGCATTCGTAATGGAGTGCCCCAGGGGAAAAATTATAATTTTTCCTGCATTTTCCAATCATTTTCCCGTTCACTTTAAACATACATATGCATGGGAGTGGGCAGTATCCAAAGATCCAGTATTGTACAAATATTACCCTGGGAGGGATGAGGATTCAACCTACCACCTGATCCCGTTAAAAGTTTCACCTAATGCTCAGAGACAATACCCAATAAAGCAAGAAGCTAAAAAACAGGCCAGGGAGTTCTTAGATCAACTTGAATACCAGGAGGTCATTAAAAAATGTACCTCTCCGATGAACAATCCTTTGTTTCCCGTTTCTAAACCAGACAATACATATCGATTAGTTTTAGATTTCAGACATTTAAACTCATGCAAAAAGTCATTTGCTGTCCAAATGCACATAGTGCTGCATTAATGATTAACATTGTGTGCAAAAAATACAAAACATTGGATATCTTAAATGGATTTTTCTGTCAAAATATAGCGCCTGAAAACAGATATTTGACAGCATTCAGTGTGTTAGGGTCCCAGCGACAATTTTGTCGACTAGCCCAAGGGTATAAGAATAGCCCCGGGGCATTTTCAGCAAGGGTAACAGAGTTACTTAAAAAATATGATGAAGAAGCGTTTCATATGTGGATGATGTTTATCTGACGGATGATGACTTGGAGAGGCACATGACCAGGGTAAGCACCATTATTATGGGATTTGCCACTGAGGGCTACACATTTAACTTTAAAACAATCAAAAATAGCCCATCTCAATGTGCTACTTTTGGGATATGAGCTGAAAAGTGAAGGGGAAAAGTCTGGCAGCAAACTTTTTAGAAAAGAGTGCGCTACTCCAGCCTCCAAAATCATTAAAAAAATTACAATCAATATTGGGATTCCCAAATCTCGGAAGAATATACATTTTAGATTACACACAAAGGGTAAAACCTTTCTAAGACTTCATAAAACCTGACTTTTCAGCCAGAAATTGGACACAAAAACACACTCATATACTTTGTGGACTTCAGGAAGACATGATAGCTTCCAAACACCCGTAAACGTACGCCACTCGGTGATCCGTATAATTGCGGGTCAATGAAGGTACACCTATTTAACCTTCAATGAAGATGAAACAGCACCAATCGCATACAAATCACACCTGCACACAAATGCAGAAATGAGTTTCACTTCAACAGAAAAAATCCTGACAGCTGTTCAGACGGCTGTTGCAAGAGACAGAGCACTGGCTCAGGGGAAACGCATTATTGTCGTAACCCCGGTATCGGCTTTAGAAGCGGTTACAAAGGACAGCATTCCAAATGCGAAAGCGTTACATCCAAGATGAATACAATGGGCTAATTCTCTTACTGCAACAGACGTTGAATACAGATTTGATCCAAGCTTAAAAACACAAGCTTTCCTACGATATGAACACAAATATCATATACCAAACAAAATGTTGTCTCTTGATCAGTATGAATATATTATTCATACTGACGGATCTGCACAACCGGCCATAAGAAGTAAGCAGCAATACAGCTCGGCATGCGCTATCGTTATTAGGTCGCATGCGTGATGGCAAGTTCCATCCTAGGTGAACAAAAACGCAATCTATAGGAGACTGCACGGCTCCGGTGGCAGAGTTAAGAGCACTAATACTGGCAGTTGTAAATATGGATCATGAATTCCCCACACTAATTGTGTGTGATTCCTTTTACTGTGTACAGTTGTACAGAACAAGTTACTTACCTTCGGTAACGATACATCTGTAAGAAACATTAGTTAGTGATAGATTCCTTACCTTAGAATTATCCCCAGGCGTCAGACTGGATCCGGAAAGTTTTCGTCAGCCGTTCCCCTGCGCGTCGGTAGTCGTCATGGTGCAGCTCCGCGTACGTCGTTTGCGTCGTAGTCGCCGAGATGACGTCGTTGGAGCTACTTAGACGCGCCTACGCGCGCGCTGTCAGTTCTATACACGACTTTCCGCGCCAGGAACGCAGAGCCATGCAAGATATTGACCACTGGTGTATTGAAACTAGGGCCCTAAAAGGTATGACCTTAACCCGAGAAATCAGTTCGCAGAAAGAGGAGGATGGGTGGGGCAGTTAGGAATCTATCACTAACTAATGTTTCTTACAGATATATCGTTACCGAAGGCAAGTAACTTGTTGATCGGAAAGAAACATGTTAATGATAGATTCCTTACCTTAGAATAGATACCCCAGCAAAACAAACTCTGGTGGTGGGTCTGCGAACCAAGATCACACCAGAAAGTCACGGAGAACAGAATGGCCAAAGAAGCAGTTTCTCCGGACTTGACTGTCAAAGCAATAATGCTTAGTAAAAGTGAGCTGCCAGGCCCACATGGCTGCCTGACAGATGTCTTGTAAGGGGACACCACGTCCCAATGCAGTAGTAGCTGCCGTCGCCCTGATAGAATGGGCGCTCAACCCCACCAGAGGTTCCTTTTTAGCCAGAGAATAACAGGCCTTTATACACAAGAGGACCTCGCGGGAGATAGTCCTCTTGTGTACAGCCCGGCCTTTCTTGGCGCCTAAGTAGCCAACAAAGAGCTGTTCATCCACCCGGAACTGTTGTGTGCAATTTAGGTAGAATGAGAGCGCACGTTTTGGGTTCAGACGGTGGAGCATCTCTTCTTCTCTGGAAGGGTGTGGTGGTGGAAAGAAAGTGAGCAAGGTGATAGTTTGCCTGATGTGGAAGGCAGTGACAACCTTTGGCAAGAAGGAATGACGAGTGTGAAGCACAACCTTATCCGTATGAACCAACAGAAAGGGAGGCTTACAGGAGAGAGCTTGGAGCACACTCACGTGCCTAACAGAGGTGATTGCAACCAGGGAAGCAGTCTTTAACGTCAGTCAACGAAGAGGACAGTTGTGAAGTGGCTCAAAAGGCATGCACATCAAATAAGTAAGAACTAGATTCAAGTCCCATTGCGGCATAACAAACGGAATAGGAGGGAAAAGGTGTGTAATGCCTTTGAGAAAACTTTTTACAACAGGGAACTTGAAAAGAGGGCTCATCAGGGAGCCTGAGAAAGGCTGAAATCGCAGAAAGATAGTCCTTAACAGTGCCCAGAACAGAGCCCTGCTTGGTCAGTGAAAGAAGGTACAAAAGTACCTGTGAAAGAGGGGCAGAAAAGGGATCCAGAGCCATTGCTGTGCACCGTGCCACAATTTTGTTCGACCTGCAGGCGTATACCGATTTAGTGGAGGTACACCTGGCTGTCAGAATGATATCACAGTCAAACGGAATCAACTGTCGCCTCTCAATCTACACGCATGTAGGTGGAGTCTGGACAGGTTCGGGTGGAGTACCGTCCCCTGCTGCTGCGACAGAAGATCCTTCCGAAGAGGCAATCGGATCAAGGGATTCATGCTCAAACTGAGTAGCTTGGGATACCAAACTCTTCGAGCCCAGTCCGGGGCCACAAGAATAACTTGATACAGAAAAGGGGGTGGTGATGAACAGAGTGTCTGAATTAAGCAGACCACTCTTACCCAGTCCAAAGATCAGGGCTTGATCCATCACCGTTATTTATCTCACTGCCCCATCCCAGCTCAGAACCTGGCTATATGCAAATTAGTCTGTCCCTGGCCCAGTGCATCATGGGAACAGGGCAGACCAAACTACCAAGCCAATTCTTCACCAGAAAGGAGACAAGCTACCGGGGACCGGTTTCTGGCATTTCAGCCTCTTCGGCCCGGCTTGCTTGAATCCTGATGGAGCAGTGAGAAAGGGACTCATGTCTGAGTATACCCTGCCACACCTATAGTGGCCAAAAACGATACAGAAAAGGGGGTGGTGATGAACAGAGTGTCTGAATTAAGCAGACCACTCTTACCCAGTCCAAAGATCAGGGCTTGATCCATCACCGTTATTTATCTCACTGCCCCATCCCAGCTCAGAACCTGGCTATATGCAAATTAGTCTGTCCCTGGCCCAGTGCATCATGGGAACAGGGCAGACCAAACTACCAAGCCAATTCTTCACCAGAAAGGAGACAAGCTACCGGGGACCGGTTTCTGGCATTTCAGCCTCTTCGGCCCGGCTTGCTTGAATCCTGATGGAGCAGTGACTTGGGCCCGGTCGCGCCTGATCTTCTTCAGCACTCTTGGTAGAAGTAGTATAGGCGGAAAGGCGTACAATAAACCGCAGCTCAACTCGTGACGAAAAGCGTACCAGAGCGAGTGCGGTCTTGGAATTTCCAACGCACAGAAGAGATGACATTGCACGTTCTCTTAGGTGGCGAATAGATCTAACCAAGGCTCTCTCCATTGTTGAAAGAGATCTTGCGCCACCTCCGAGTGCAGACGCCATTCGTGATCGATCATGCATCTGCGGCTGAATTCATCCGCCCTGGCGTTCAAGGAACCTACAAAGTGTTGAACCAGAAATGCCTTGACATTCGAGCCATGTTCAGAGACGCAGAGCCTTCTGACATAGGGTCAACGTCCCCACCCACCCCACCTTGCTTGTTGCAATACCACATGGTGATGGTGTTATCTGTGAACACCTGCACCTCTCTCCCCTTGACAGAGGGAAGGAATGCCTTCAGTACAAGTAGGATCGCCCAGAGCTCCAGAAAGTTGATATGGAGCCTGGACTCCGCCAGAGACCAGAGGCCTCTGATCTCCACCTCTCCCATATGGCCGCCCCATCCCAGGAGGGAAGCATCAGTCACCACTGTGTGCTCCAGTTGGGGAAGGAAGAAGGATGTGCCGCTGACCCAATGTTGGTTGGTGAGCTATCACTGCAACTGATGTGCAGTGCCCTCCAAGATCTGGAAGTGCTCGGACAGGTCCCCTTGATGCTGTGCCCACTGGAACTTCAGGTCACACTGCAGAGCCGCATATGCCACCTGGCATGATTGGTCAGCAGGAGGCCATGACGCCCAGCAATCTCAAGGTCATCCTGACCGAAACCCAGGACAAGGACTGAAAGATCGGAATCATAGCCTGAATGTCTCAGACTCGCTGTTCGAGAGGATAAACCCGAAACTGCACCGTGTACAGAACCGCTGCGATAAAGGGGAGCTTCTGAGAGGGATCCAGGTGCGACTTCGACACGTTGATGGAGAAACCCAGCAAATGCAGGAAGTCTGCCGTAGTCTGGAGGTTGGAGACGACAGCCTGGGGCGAGCCAGCCTTCAACAGTCAGTCGTCGAGATAGGAGAAGACTGAAACCCCTGATCTGTGCAGATGAGCCACGACCACCGCCATCACTTTTGTGAACACTCGAGGGGCGAAAGGGAGCCCGGTGTACTGAAAATGCTCGTGGCCTACCGTGCGGTGGGCCGGCAGTACAGTGATATGAAAATAGGCGTCCTGCAAGTCCAACGCTACCATCCATTCTTGCAGGTCTAGGGCACACAAGACCTGAGCAAGTGTGAGCATCTTGAACTTCTCCTACCGGAGGAAGCGATTGACGTTCCGAAGGTCTAAGATAGGACGCAGGTCCTTGTCCTTCTTTGGAACCAGGAAGTAGTGGGAGTAACAACCAAAACCTACTTGAGGCATCGGAACGCACTCAATGGCCCCCTTGGCCAAGAGGGCCACAACTTCCTGTTGGAGAACTACCAAGTGAACCCCCGACATGCTGTGGTATGGAGGTGGAGGGGTAGTCTCAAAGGGGAGGGAGAAGCCCCTTCGGACTATCTGCAAAACCCACCTGTTTGAGGTGATGGTGCACCAGTGGGTGAGGTGATGTTGGATCCTGCCACCCACTGGCGTTTGGTGGGTCTGAAACACCGGACTAGGAAGGTTTGGAGGCAGTGGCAGCAGGGGAGGTGGTGGACTGACCCGCCCACTGGCCCTGTGACCCTCCTCTGCAGGGCCCACGTCCGTGGCTGCACGGAAACTGTTGCTGCGCAGGCCTGTGGCTCTGAAACAAATGCGTTTAGGCGTCCCTTCTTTGGGCACGAAAGGAGCGAAAAGCGGAAGGAGTGCGTGTGGCCGAGAGGCCCAAGGACTTGGCCGTAGACCGTGAGTCCTTAAAACGCTCCAACGCACTGTCTGCCTTGTCACCAAAAAGGCGAGTGCCATCAAAGGGCATGTCCATCAGAGTGTTCTGGACATTTCCAGAGAAGCCAGTTGTCCTCAGCCAGGCTTGGCGGCGTAGGGCCACTGTTGTGGAAATCGCCCTGCTCAGAGAGTCAGCGGTGTCAAGGCCACAACGAATTGTGAGCTTGGCTGCTTCTCTCCCTTTGGCAATTGCTTGGGAGAGCACCGTCCGGGCCTCCTCCGGATACGGAGGCAGCACCTGTGCAACCGTGTCTCTCACAGAACGGGAATACCGGCCCAAGAAGCATGCGGTGTTCACAGACCGCAGCCCTGAACTAGTGAAAGTAAACAGTTTCTTCCCAAACTGTTCCAGTTTAATGGATTCCCTGTACGGAGGTGCGGAAGGGAATGCACTTGGGGACGCAGAGGCGTGGACAGCCAAGCTCTCAGGGGTGGGGTTTTGGGAGAGGAAAATGGGGTCGCCTGGGCCGGGCGATTGTGTCGGACCACGTACTTATCCACAGGAGCCTCTGTGTTGGACCTGGACCAGGTGCCCAAAAGAACATCCAAAAAAGCGTCATTAAAGGGCAACAGCGGCTCCGTAAAGGAAGACTGTGACCGGAGCACTTCTTTCAGGACGTTAGTCCGGACGGCCACCATAGGGATCTCGTTGTGGAGCACCTCTGCTGCTCTACGCAACACCACAGAATATATACCACCCTCCTCCGTAGTCACGGTAAAAGGAGACAGTGGGTCAGGTTCTCGAGTACAATCCTTGTCACCTGCATCCTCCAAATCCTTTCCCAGTCCGGGTCTAACTGCACTGGGCTGCGAGAGGGTCCTCACACCCCGCTCAGTCCTCCCATTCCTCCCCAACCTGCCTGGTAGGTGGAAAAGAGGGAGGCGGATGGAGAAAGGAATAGAAATTCCCTGTCACAATGGAGCCGCCCGACACCAGTGGCGGTGCCGTAGACGTAGATGTTGGTAGAGGTCGTGCAAGGCCACCAGACATCTTCTGGGATCCATGCATGGATCCATGGGGGTCTCGCGGTGTCGAGACCGTAGTCGTCGACTATGTCGGGCCGGAGCAAGCCACGAAGAAGAGCGAGGACCCCCAGTCCGACCCGCGGGGCCCAAAGGCGTGACGGCAGGGCCCGATGGGCCATGGTTAACAGGAAGTCCTGTAGCTGGCCCGGAGTCGCAGACGGACCCGGGAAGGGCGGGTAGGCCATCGGCAACTATGCAGGCTCCAATGGAGCCGCGGGGGTGGCCACACCCTCAGCCATGTCACGTTCAGGCTAGGGGAAGGCAAAGAGCGATGACGCTTCTTCAACTTTTTGTGCTTCGTCTTACCTGACTCAGTGCGAAGACTTTGGCGAACGATGGTGATTCCTGCTCCGCGAACAGTCCCTCAAACTCCCACAGGACCGGGACCTTGAACGTCACGGAGCTGACTCCCGGGCCTCCAGCCACTTTCAGGACTGTTCCCGAAAAGATTTTGGAGCCATGGCCCAGTATTTGGGGCACGACTCGGAGTTGTGCCCTAGGCAGTAGAGACACTCACAGTGCAGGTCCGTCATTGACCTCGTGCGGGGACAAGCCGCACAAGACTTAAAACCAGGCATCCCTATACAGCAGGAGTCAAAAACCCCAAAAAACAGAAACAAAAGTCCTAAAAATAACTCTGTCAATAGTGACTTGGAATACCGCTCTCTCCTGATCTGCTCTTGCAGGTGCGGAAAAAGAAAGAACTGACGTCAGCGCGCATGGGCGCGTCTAAGTAGCGCAGACGATCTCATCTCGGTGACTATGACGCCGACATATGCATAGCAGCACAACAACGCCTTCCAGCGCGCAGGGGTATTGCTGAAGAAAACTTTACGCCTAGGTGTAATTCTAAGGTGAGGAATCTATCACTAACGTGTTTCTTTCAGATAAGAGTATTTACATCATTGGGAACAAAACGGGTTTAAGGTTGCGAAAGGTGATACAATTAAGCATAAAATGTTATGAGAACAAGTAGCAGAGTTGAAAACAGAGCTACCAAGGACTCACTTGATCCATACACTGATTCATCAACGTGATGGTGTTCATGTTCCGGGGAACTCATTGGCTGATGCAGCTGCAAAGAGGGCTGTTCGCTTCCGTAGCTGCACTCACTCATTCAAAAACGAGAATAGACGGAGAGATTATGGTAACTGTCATCGCTTCACGCAACGGAAGCACAGCAGTACCTAAAAAATGTCCACTCAAACACTTCTACAAGTTAGATGCACAAAACATTCCATATGCTCAAATTCCTGGAGTGGGGGATAGAGTATTACCAAACATGAATCGTAGGCAAGGTTTAATACTAGCTGCACACAAGGGTTTGGGCTCTGTGCACACAGGTGTTAGAGCAACTATTTAATTACTGAAACAGCGCTATTGGAGGCCAGGGTTAACCAAGCAAACTAAAGACTACGTCTTGAACTACGACATCTGCCAGCAGATGAAAGGCTCCATAGTAGCAAAACCTGCGCAGTCGCAGTTATTAAAATCAGACAAACCTCTCGCATGTGTGTACTTGGACCACTGCGGTCCCCTACGAACAGATGGGCCGTACAAATATATCATGGTTGCAGTGGATTCCTGCTCGAGATTCCTATGGGTATGGCCTAAGCTCTCGGCTGACGCTCGAACTGTTATCAAAGACTTGCGAGTCTTTATCGGCACGTACTCAGTTAGGACTTTACATTCTGACCGCGGCCCTGCGTTTAGTTCTCGGGATTACAAAGAGGCCATGGAAGGAATGGGCATAGCATTGCGGTACTCCTCTCCATACCATCCTGAGGGAAATTCGGTTGTGGAGAGGAAAAAACAGAACTTAAAGCACTCTTTAACAGGTAGTGTATTAGGCAAGGGAGGTAGTTGGGTCACACACCTTTATGGGGGTACAGCGGGCGTTAAACAACCAGCCAAGAAACTCTTTAGGGGTTGTTATTCTATATGAAGTCCTTGTTGGCACAGGAATGTGGCTACCTGATATTGATTGTGAAGGCGCAGTGGCGGATGAAAAACCATTTGATATCCGTGATCATTTTGCTGTTTTACAGGATCTGGATGTAGCCAGGACAACACACAGCAACGTCCACCTGAAACAGACCGCCACTGGGGAAATCAAGGCAGTCATAGCAAGACCTGTCTGATCCCAAAAGTCAGGGATCTGGTCAGAGAGAATATTGCGGACAAAGAGGAATTTGGACCTTCATACAGAATACCTGTACGAATCCTTGCAGTACAAGGAACAAGAACTGTACTTTTGCTGCCTCTTGCCGGGAAAAAGGAGAAAAGATTTGTCTCAATCGACGTAATCAAACCACACTATGTGGCCGATACTGAATAGTAGGCCTTAAGGACTCCGCTGTAGCAGACACCCTCCACTCGCTACAATCCAAGAAGTTCAAACAGAAAGACTCATCACGTTTGAAGAGCCTCCTGTTCAGAATGAAGGACTAAGCAACAAAGCTATGGAACTCGTTCCTCTGGAACCCGAGCTTCAAAATCAAGCTCAAAGCAACACCCACGTTGCAATTGAACCAAATATAGAAATCTACATCAACGTGCCTCATCCAGGCCAAAAAGCGATTTCAACTAACCCCGATGCAATTCCTACCATTGATCGAACTGCTTCTGGCTATTTCATGAACTTTGATATGTTTCCTCTGGATCAAAGTGAGCCGGAAATGACGTCAGCCAAACAACATTCAAGCAACAACTAAAGAACTTTCTTCTCTTTCTTCAAAAGACATACCTGGTATCACCTTAGATTGAAGTCTGGGTAATTTCTGGGATATTGTTTTTCTTTTCTGGCTAGGTTTAGTACTAACTTCTAATATGTTTATTAATGGACACTATCTTCTGCAAAGTTCCACAGCCCAAAAGGTCAACATCCTATTGAAACCACATCTATTCTCATATCGTGAACAAAGAGACTTGTCATCAGTGAACATTACAGCAGTTCCTATTACCGGATGGTATAGTATGGGACAAGGATGATTTTAACATATTCTGACCGACCAAACGTAAAAAAATGAATCGTATTTAAAATTTCATTAATTGACATTACCTCAAGTACATTTTCTGATGATTGGGACTCAAACAGTAAATAACATGTCTGATTGAGAGAAAACAGCTGCATTTTCTAATAATGAAATGTTAGAGGGTTCTTTGGATTATGACACATTGTACTGTTACCAACATTATGGTCATCATTTTCTTCACATATCCATTTCAGCTAGGAATGTTTTTGAGTACCATCAGTGAGAACATTGCCCATCACCACCAAAAAGTAGTTTGCAAGCCTTTGCACAGGCATTCTTTTACTTTTCAGGGTTTAACACAACAGATCCAGCCTCATATTATTATAAGGTTGCACCAACATCATCACTGAAAATTATGAAGACAAACACTAAACAGATTTACTCTGCTTTCATTTTGGCCCAATTGTCTTTATAGGGTTTCGACCTATGGAAAGACGAAATTGACTAAATCAATTTGGGGCACGAAGGACTGGCAAGTCCAGGCTACAGAGGCACTATTTAGAGAATGCCTCATTCCACTGCAGATGATCTTTTTAAATGATACTGTGCAACAGACATCCTGTCTTGGACTAGCCAAGAACAAGATCCTGAACACTCCTAAGTTTCAAACACCAACACAGGGGTAGCAGAATTCAACTACAAAAGAAGGGGCAACAGTAGATGACATACTAAAGTACAATAGAACAGACCCAAATTGAAAGGAGTGGGTGGTTTGGCCCTTATGAAATGAAATGAAATGAAAATGCGTTTTGTAAAGCGCAAATAGTTGCCCGGAGGCGTCCAAGCGCTGTGACTAAGAGGTGTTCTTACAGTTGGGCGGATGACACGGAGGTTGAAGAGGGCCTATTTATTAAACAAAAAAGTTTTCAATTGTTTCCTGAAGGAAGTTAGGTCTGGATTGGACCTTAAGTGGAGGGGGAGAGTGTTCCACAGCCTGGCCACATTTAGGGTGAAAGAACGGCCTCCCACTCTAGTCCGTTTAACCTTGGGCACGACAGCAAGAAATGCGTTGGCTGAACGCAGCTGTCTGCTGGGGAGGTAAGGGGTGATTAAAGGAAGATTAATTGCTGGACCAGTTTCCCAGAATGACTGATGGGCAATGCAGAGGGACTTGAAGCTAATCCTGTCCCTAACAGGGAGCCAGTGCAATGTTATTAGTCCAGGTTTGACAGAGCCTACGGGGAATTTGCAGTAGGGTGCGGGCCGCAAAGTTTTGAATAACTTGCAGTTTCCGCAATGTGGAGTCAGGGGCTCCAAGATAAAGTGCGTTTCCAAAATCCAGCCTAGAATGGATCAATCCCTGTACGACAGTTTGTTTGGCCTTGAATGGTAGCAGGGGGAGTATCCTCCTTAACATTCTGAGAAGGCCAAAACAGGTGGCAGATAGCTTGACGGCCTGGTAATCTAACGTTAGGGACCTATCCAGCCAAATGCCCAGGCTCTTAATGGCATTCTTGGGAGCTTAGACACGAACGTATGTCATAAAAGATTCCTGAACATCACCGAGGGACTCAGTATCCATAAGCCAGACCCACGTTATGTACAGAGAGAACATCCAGGGGTAGTGACATCCTATAGTGTTAGTAAGTTGTGCCTTGATTGGCTAGAAACCCCAACACTTGCAGAAGTGAAACACTTAACATGGATCTTAGGGACTTTTTACAAGGACCCAGGAAACCTCGTCAAAAAGTGTCATATGCAGGCATTTATGCTGCCTATAATGAAAACTGGAAGATTTCCCAACAGGAAACAGCAGAAAGAGTACAGCAAATAGACTGCTTAAACTTAGAAATAGCTTTAGCTGTGGTAGATAATGGGTTAACAACTTTGACCTCCAGGATATATTCATTGGGAAACATTGTATCTTCTACTATTGACATAACACTGCAATCTTTGCGTGCAGTATTTGTGCCATGGCGTTTTATAAACAGTACGCCTCAGTTTTCAGAATACAATCTAACCGTTACACAGAGAGAAATAGGAGCTAAATATACAATGCTGCAAATTGAATAACTAGATAGGCTACCATTCACAGTGGCGGAATTAACATCAACAGAATGGCTACTTAATAGCCAAATCACTCTCCCGGTCACAACCTCTCAGTTTCACTATTGCCTTGAGCAAAGGCAGGCAGATATAAAAAAAATTGGGTAGAAAATACATTAAGAAATCCTGGGATTTACCCTATAGGTTTCGGTGTCGGAGTGGGGATCGAGAAATGTTTCTTAGTGGTACAAACTGCAAGAACGCTTTAAGCGGCTCGCTCATGTGCCAAGATATTGTTTTGCACGTAGCAAGTAATGGTTCAATAGCGAATCTGTCTTGCCACATGAAAGGAACTCCAGCTGCTGTGATTAAACCGGTGTTCAAGTTGCTCTCGAAGGGGAGTTATTTGATGCTGAATGATCAAGGTTGCTGTGGTATGCTTCCGGGCATCGCCTATCTGGTCACCGTGAACACCAGGGTTACTTGCTGTATGCAAGTATTATTTCCTCCAAAAAATACAGTCAGGGAGCGCTGCTATGGCCTACATTGAATGTTTCTTTTATACAGTTTGATGCTTTGAGCAGAATGAAAGCCATGCTTTTACAGCAGACCGTACCCTTAACCTCTGCTCGAGAAACCTTTGAACTTCAGATCGCAAGGACCTGGACTGAGATACAGGCGCTTATATGTACAAACTGCCCCCTACATTTCATAGAAATGGTGAGTCGTATCTTTAATATGTCAGATACGAGTGGTATGGTACACCTATTTAAGACCATAGGGTCAGGATATCCAACACCTTTCAGACAATCCTCTGAGTTATTTTAAATTTTATACACTCCTTATTTGGAAGCATCTTCGGGAGTCTATCTCTGAGACCTGCTTGCAATAGATGGAATCCAGATTGTCGTTAACCTGCTACGCAATGGACGGCCCAACCACCAGTAAGTTGGCAAAAGCTCTCCTGGAGAGGTATTACCGTGACCGCATTGTACAACATCTGGGTGCACCATCTTGCCTTCGAGAACAAAGTACTTCTTGGTTCCTATCGTTCAGACCAGTCTTTGAGGACTGAATCGTACCTGTTTTCCGATGCCTGTTTTGTGGAGGAGAATGCAAATTGGACCTCTGTCTGACACATGAAATGGAGACGCCGGTGGAGTTAGACTCCAAGATGGAACCACTGCAGTCCAATGCTCTACTATGCCCTCAGCGTATTCCCATCTGGACAAATACATTCCTCGAGGAGCCGCAGGTACCCTTTTTAACTGAGTTGTACTTCAGCTCCACCATTGGCACTGAGGTATCGATTACAGCACAGGCTGTCTCTCCACCAGCTGTTGACAGCACTAAATTTCATCTATGCACCCTTTACATGGTATGTAAGGTATTACAATGTTTGTCCCCTGCGGCAGCAGGCAGCGATGATGTTACGTCTCCCAGCAAGGACATTTAATCTAAATCTGGCTCATCGTGTGCTGGGAAAGAATACAGATTTTTCCCTTTTTTATTCAACAAAATTCCTTAAATTGACACTTTCAATAACAAAGCATGGCCTTCTGAGTACGCTTGTAGTAGTTCAAGGTGTATGATCGAACTCATTTAGGACTGTGATTTGCGGAACTTTAAAACAAAAGTCCTATTTCAAGAGAACATTTTTTCTTTCGCTTTTTAGAAAAAACATTTTTAAATGATATTAACATTTTGAGAAACACTTTAAATGGACGATTGATAATTTTATGCACGTACACCTAGTAAAATGTGAATCTCAATTGTGTATTATTATTGTTCAGTATTAGGAGTGGGTGTTATGTTTCATACAAGTACTCTAACATAGGTCCAGGGAACATTGTACCTTTTCACCTACATCATCTCCCTTACATTTCACATGAACAAGCCTTCTAGGGACCTAACGCTTCATAAGGATTGAACGCCTTTTATGGACTAAACCTTTCACCTAGTTCCATGCAGAGGGAGGGTTTTTCCCAATCAATACTGCTAGGACATCATCCATAGCACATATGAATAATTTAGGAGGATACTACCCAGGGGGTATTCTTCACCTTCCTCCTATCTACGCACAAGGTTTATCCCACAAGTCATCCTCATACTAAACAATGGCACAAGGGACAAAGGGACTCTGTATATATGCATGCAGTCGCTCCAGCGGACAGTGGTCTAAACATCCCTTGAGGGGTGTCCAACTCGAGACCAGGCAGAGGTCCCACAATCATTATTAAGGTAATGGAGTTCGACATAATCCTAGCGGGATTCTTGGCTCCTAGGCATATTAGCTCTTTCGTACATACTCACATGCTAGGTCCATTTAGGTACATCTAGACAGGCATCGTAGGATTAGAAGCTTTATTTTATAAATTAGTTTTATATTCATTTATATGTGCATGATGATTGCAAAATGGTAGAACTGTACTATTCCTTTTTATTCACTGCACTAATGTTCCTAGATCTCTGCTACTGTGTAACAGCACATATAATTTACAATAGAAGAACAAGGGTGCAATAAATTCTTATTGTAAACATGCTCAACTGTTTCTTTTGTGTAACTCTGAGACCAAATGAGCAAGCACGAGTGACTGGGTGAAAAGTAGTATATTGTTTCCACAGGTCTGAGGAATCAGGGTTGGTATGTTCGGAGGTTGCCAAAAACTAATCTCTCTGATAAAAGGAGATTTTAGTGGCACTGTGAGCTAGCTAATGCAAACAAGGCTAACATACGCGTTGGGGGTGCACAGAATCAGTCTAGCACCAGACCCACAGTGTATGCAATCCAAAAGTGCAGGTCCTGCAGGGGTACTATAGGGACTACACTACAACCTTTCACAGATCAGTTTGCAGGAGATTCCCCTCTATGAAAACAGATTCTATCATCCCTTATAAGGCCACTCGGGAGCCCTGGAAGGCCGTTATAATATCAGCCCAGGAAGGCTCTTTTGAGGACGGGGCCCTCCTTGCATCACTTTGTGAGCTCCCGTGTCGTGTTCGCCCCAGGTGGCAAACTGTTAAATAGTAACAGGCGGTCTTCTCATCCCCCATGAGAGAGAACAGCGACGACCCAAGTCAAATGAATCAGCAGGGAGCATTGTTCCAGACAGCGCCCCCACCTTCCCCAAATTCCGTATAATATAGATTCAAATCCCGCGCACACAGTCCCACTTGCGCAGATAAGCTTCTGATGCCCCGCTGCTGGATCTCGTAGTGGCGGTGGACTGCTACCCACCCAGAGGTCCCGTCGGGCCAACCCCACTCCTCATTGTCGGGTCGGGGCCCTCAAGACTCCAGTCCAATGGTAGGATGAGGCGAGCCACTTCAGTCCATTGTAGAGCACCCTGACCCCAGTCACAGGGCCCAGGCCAGCATGAGGGGCACCAAGCACTCTGGACTGCTGCGGACCTCCATGATGATGTACCACACCTCCCGCATGCAGGCAGGCCCCAGACGTTACTTGTGTGTCCACTGCGAGGAGGAGGATCAATAGCTACACACCACCGGGCCCCTCCCCGCAGCAGGCAACCACTGAAGACAGGAGTGTTCTGAAGCGCTGCAGGCTGTGCACAAGCAGTCTTCTCCCCCAGCACTGCAGGCAGCAGGGAGGGGCTAAGTAAGTGTTTAGGCCCTTAGTCTGTTGGCCCACAGATACCTCTGCGGGCCTCCCTAGCAGTTTCCCAGGGGCCCTCTAGAATCTGGTTCAATGGCCTCCGCAGTAGGGCGCACCTACGCCTTCACAACAGTGCAGGATAAGGCTCTCCCGTCAGTCATCTCACCCCATTGCCATGACAGCCCCCACTGCCAGAGGATGGACTGTGGCCGGTGATTCAGAGGTCGTTCCCAAGCAGGCTCGATGTCCAGCGCTGGTTCAGGACAAGCCGTGCAGTGTGCAGCCCCCTACAGGTACTCCTTACCAATAGGGCTCGGTCCTCGTAGTAGCCCAGCAGATCTGGTCAAGACAAGGCAGACCTCACCAAGCAGGCCTGGCCCTGGGTCAACGATACTCCAGAAGCCACGTGGCCACCTGTAAACCCAGCGCAGTTCTCTCTCTCTCTCTCTCTCTCTCTCTCTCTCAATGGCAGGGGCCCTATGAGACAGGAGGACAACACCCACCAACCCCACCACCCTCACCCCAACAAGAGGAGATATTTATAGGGGATTTACAGTCGTGTTGGAGGCAGGAGAGCAGAGGGCTGGCCATCTTGCTTGGCCATGCCCCCACCGTAGGACATTCTTAGGATGTAGAATCTCTGGTTAGGAGTACTCATTAGAAAATTAAATAAGCTGAAACGTGTTAGCCTGCCTCACATTTTGACTAGAGTAAATAATCCATTAGGCAACCATGTGATTTGCGACATAATACTAACTTATCCAAACTTACAGGGTACTCAAGTGAACTGCTGTGAATTCCGTTGAAAAAGATCTCACCTCATAAAAACTAACCCCTACACATTGCTATGTAAAGAGAAAATTAAACTGGAATCTAATGTACCCCGCAAATCTTTCCCCTCAATATTTAAGTATATAAAAGCAGGAGCATGTAAGCCATCTTTTACTCTGCATATTAATAAATATTCTTTATTTTGCACATTGCGCTTTTACATATTACATCCATACATTTTTCAAATGGATGTCTACTTTTGTAAAATCTTATATTTAGCTCATTGTCATTTCTGTACAGAATTATACGTACAATATAACCTTTGCCACTAAAGTTCTTTTCTTTGTAAATCTCATAGTAAGAGGAACAGTGAATGAAGAAAGAGGGATGATTTAAACATAAGGCAGGCTTGCAATGTTATTTGAACTATTACATACAAGCCTGTAGATAAAAATTAAAGGATTTAACCTCCACCATTTTCCAAAACATAAAAAATGACAAATGAAGGAAGGATTAAATTAAAGAAATCACATTTCATTTTAAGAAAAAGGTTTTGCAACACCAGGAGTAGTTTGATAGGTGTGAAAAAAGTGGGAGAGAAAGCGCAGTAGTCATCATGAGTGTTTCAAAGAATGACAGAGCTAGTTTATGTAATGTTTTAGTTTTAATTTGCCCCGGCTGTTGCCAACCGGCTACTACAAATGGGCCTTCTGTGGTCATTTAAGCGGCAGTAGCTGTTAAATTTATCCTTCAGGCGCTGTCGGTACTGTTGTCGATTGATGTAAAAGGTCTGGTGGTTTTCCACAAATTCCTGTATTTCATCTGGTGGGATACCGGCCTCCTCATCTAATGTACATTCAGATTCAGCCTGTGGAGAAAAACAAACAGTGATGAGAGAAGCCCTTTCCTTGAAGTTTGTCTCTGAGATGAGTTTTCACAGTTTAAACAGCTTTTCATCACACATGAAAAAACAATTGCACGATCATATAAAGCAAGATAAGTGGTTGTAATGCTACACCAACTTCTTTTATGGCTGGGGATGTACTGGGTTTCATCTATGGCAAGACAGCCTGAACTGTATTGATAAACTGCATGGAGATTTAATGATTCAGGAGGGCACTAAGCAACACCAATCCATGAAAAAACACATGAGGTCTATCACACTTTCAACCCTGGGGTGGATTAAAGAACACAACCTGAACCTACCAAATACATGCTTCATGTAGCAGATATACTGTAAACTTTGAAACAAGAACACGTTGCCCTTTTGGGCATTAACAACATTATGGTGGAAATATGCACAAAAATGTGAATCTAGATTACTCATGCTACAAAATGTATAATAAAATCGGTCTACCTGCATTCAGTTGTAGAAAAACAGAAGAATATGCTGCATATTCTTGATGGTATACCCTGTTCTAGTGTACCTCATGAGTGATTCAAAGGCCTGCGATGGGATTAAAAGTAGCACCTACATTGTAAGTAGTTGGAAAGCCACTCCGGCCTTCTTCTGGTCACCGAGCTAGCTTGTTCATCATGTTTCAAGTGACGTATGCCCTTCATCATACCTTAATTTAGAACATGGACATAGGCTCCACCTATATTTACCTTCTCCTATAGGTGACAGAAACTATATACTTACCTAGCAATGTAGGGGTTAGGTTGATGTTTAAATTATATCTTCAGTATATGCTTCAGTATAACTGATAGATTATACTGATGATAGGTTTAATAGGTAGGTAATAAATGACTAGTATTTTTATACATCACATTTAAAGAAATTGTTTTCTTACCTGTAAAAATAGCTTTGCAGCACAGCCTGCCATAAATTGTTAGGTGCTATGGAAATTCTATGTCGGGACCGGAGGTGAAGATTAGGCTTCAACTTTCACTTTATTACATCCAGCAGCCATTTGAAGCTTAAACATACAAAACTACATTTCCCATGAGGCCTAGGGAAATAGAAAATGTCCTATTACAGCCAATTAGCAAGTGTCCATCCATTCAAAGTGCCCGAGGACACACTATCCTCCTCTTTGTTCGCTGCTCCAGCAGCTAAAGAGAAGTGTTTTCTGCTCTTTTAATGTGTGTATGGTTAAAATCTGTCTTTGCAGACAAATACTGTTGTAAAGATACAAAAATATTGTGCCTGGTTTTTATTGATGCGTGGTGCCCAATTTATTGTTTGTTTTTCATCATGGCGCGGGAACGGTATTCTTTCGCGCCCGCGTCTGAACGTGTGTCGGGCTCTTGACGCATGCGATCTTCCGACCACCAGGGGAACCGCGTTTTTTAATTTACGTACTAAGCGGGTCTTGACCTCCCGCACAGTAGGCGCATCGTCTTTCACCTGATAGCAGAGGCTTGGTGACGTTTGTCCGGCCGCAAGCTCTGGTGGAGGCAGTACATTTTTAGGTTTCGCCTGGCGATCCGCTGCGCAGCAGCGTTCGCGCAGGGTCGAAAACTTTTGTTTACAGTATGGGGGACTTGAACACGCCCCTTCTTCCATTGGCTAGCTCCATAAATGGAGGCTAGCCATTGGAAGACATCGTTGTCAATCACTCTTTCCCCGTCAGAACGCGATTCGGGGGCGTTTCTGGGTCTTTTTTTAAGTCCCGCCCTCTCCTCTTCCCATTGGCTGGAGTACACCCTTTCACGTTCCCCACGTTTCTTTCAGTGTTACGAGCACTTTTCACTGCTTGTTAATATCGGTGTTCGTTTTATTATTGATTTTAATTCTTAATCTTCGTTTGTGTGTATTCTTTTATCACCGTTACATGCTTCATGTAGCAGATATACTGTAAACTTTGAAACAAGAACACGTTGCCCTTTTGGACATTAACAACATTATGGTGGAAATATGCACAAAAATGTGAATCTAGATTACTCATGCTACAAAATGTATATTAAAAATCGGTCTACCTGCACTCAGTTGTAGAAAAACAGAAGAATATGCTGCATATTCTTGATGGTATACCCTGTTCTGGTGTACCTCATGAGTGATTCAAAGGCCTGCGATGGGATTAAAAGTAGCACCTACATTGTAAGTAGTTGGAAAGCCACTCCGGCCTTCTTCTGGTCACCGAGCTAGCTTGTTCATCATGTTTCAAGTGACGTATGCCCTTCATCATACCTTAATTTAGAACATGGACATAGGCTCCACCTATATTTACCTTCTCCTATAGGTGACAGACACTATATACTTACCTAGCAATGTAGGGGTTAGGTTGATGTTTAAATTAAATCTTCAGTATATGCTTCAGTATAACTGATAGATTATACTGATGATAGGTTTAATAGGTAGGTAATAAATGACTAGTATTTTTATACATCACATTTAAAGAAATTGTTTTCTTACCTGTAAAAATAGCTTTGCAGCACAGCCTGCCATAAATTGTTAGGTGCTATGGAAATTCTATGTCGGGACCGGAGGTGAAGATTAGGCTTCAACTTTCACTTTATTACATCCAGCAGCCATTTGAAGCTTAAACATACAAAACTACATTTCCCATGAGGCCTAGGGAAATAGAAAATGTCCTATTACAGCCAATTAGCAAGTGTCCATCCATTCAAAGTGCCCGAGGACACACTATCCTCCTCTTTGTTCGCTGCTCCAGCAGCTAAAGAGAAGTGTTTTCTGCTCTTTTAATGTGTGTATGGTTAAAATCTGTCTTTGCAGACAAATACTGTTGTAAAGATACAAAAATATTGTGCCTGGTTTTTATTGATGCGTGGTGCCCAATTTATTGTTTGTTTTTCATCATGGCGCGGGAACGGTATTCTTTCGCGCCCGCGTCTGAACGTGTGTCGGGCTCTTGACGCATGCGATCTTCCGACCACCAGGGGAACCGCGTTTTTTAATTTACGTACTAAGCGGGTCTTGACCTCCCGCACAGTAGGCGCATCGTCTTTCACCTGATAGCAGAGGCTTGGTGACGTTTGTCCGGCCGCAAGCTCTGGTGGAGGCAGTACATTTTTAGGTTTCGCCTGGCGATCCGCTGCGCAGCAGCGTTCGCGCAGGGTCGAAAACTTTTGTTTACAGTATGGGGGACTTGAACACGCCCCTTCTTCCATTGGCTAGCTCCATAAATGGAGGCTAGCCATTGGAAGACATCGTTGTCAATCACTCTTTCCCCGTCAGAACGCGATTCGGGGGCGTTTCTGGGTCTTTTTTTAAGTCCCGCCCTCTCCTCTTCCCATTGGCTGGAGTACACCCTTTCACGTTCCCCACGTTTCTTTCAGTGTTACGAGCACTTTTCACTGCTTGTTAATATCGGTGTTCGTTTTATTATTGATTTTAATTCTTAATCTTCGTTTGTGTGTATTCTTTTATCACCGTTACATGCTTCATGTAGCAGATATACTGTAAACTTTGAAACAAGAACACGTTGCCCTTTTGGACATTAACAACATTATGGTGGAAATATGCACAAAAATGTGAATCTAGATTACTCATGCTACAAAATGTATATTAAAAATCGGTCTACCTGCACTCAGTTGTAGAAAAACAGAAGAATATGCTGCATATTCTTGATGGTATACCCTGTTCTGGTGTACCTCATGAGTGATTCAAAGGCCTGCGATGGGATTAAAAGTAGCACCTACATTGTAAGTAGTTGGAAAGCCACTCCGGCCTTCTTCTGGTCACCGAGCTAGCTTGTTCATCATGTTTCAAGTGACGTATGCCCTTCATCATACCTTAATTTAGAACATGGACATAGGCTCCACCTATATTTACCTTCTCCTATAGGTGACAGACACTATATACTTACCTAGCAATGTAG
The DNA here is from genome assembly GCF_964261635.1 of Lissotriton helveticus. Lineage (NCBI taxonomy): Eukaryota > Metazoa > Chordata > Amphibia > Caudata > Salamandridae > Lissotriton > Lissotriton helveticus. The sequence goes on from NC_136061.1 coordinate 271,452,561, forward strand.
GGGTTAGGTTGATGTTTAAATTAAATCTTCAGTATATGCTTCAGTATAACTGATAGATTATACTGATGATAGGTTTAATAGGTAGGTAATAAATGACTAGTATTTTTATACATCACATTTAAAGAAATTGTTTTCTTACCTGTAAAAATAGCTTTGCAGCACAGCCTGCCATAAATTGTTAGGTGCTATGGAAATTCTATGTCGGGACCGGAGGTGAGGATTAGGCTTCAACTTTCACTTTATTACATCCAGCAGCCATTTGAAGCTTAAACATACAAAACTACATTTCCCATGAGGCCTAGGGAAATAGAAAATGTCCTATTACAGCCAATTAGCAAGTGTCCATCCATTCAAAGTGCCCGAGGACACACTATCCTCCTCTTTGTTCGCTGCTCCAGCAGCTAAAGAGAAGTGTTTTCTGCTCTTTTAATGTGTGTATGGTTAAAATCTGTCTTTGCAGGCAAATACTGTTGTAAAGATACAAAAATATTGTGCCTGGTTTTTATTGATGCGCGGTGCCCAATTTATTGTTTGTTTTTCATCATGGCGCGGGAACGGTATTCTTTCGCGCCCGCGTCTGAACGTGTGTCGGGCTCTTGACACATGCAATCTTCCGACCACCAGGGGAACCGCGTTTTTTAATTTACGTACTAAGCGGGTCTTGACCTCCCGCACAGTAGGCGCATCGTCTTTCACCTGATAGCAGAGGCTTGGTGACGTTTGTCCGGCCGCAAGCTCTGGTGGAGGCAGTACATTTTTAGGTTTCGCCTGGCGATCCGCTGCGCAGCAGCGTTCGCGCAGGGTCGAAAACTTTTGTTTACAGTATGGGGGACTTGAACACGCCCCTTCTTCCATTGGCTAGCTCCATAAATGGAGGCTAGCCATTGGAAGACATCGTTGTCAATCACTCTTTCCCCGTCAGAACGCGATTCGGGGGCGTTTCTGGGTCTTTTTTTAAGTCCCGCCCTCTCCTCTTCCCATTGGCTGGAGTACACCCTTACACGTTCCCCGCGTTTCTTTCAGTGTTACGAGCACTTTTCACTGCTTGTTAATATGGGTTTTCGTTTTATTATTTATTTTAATTCTTAATCTTCGTTTGTGTGTATTCTTTTATCACCGTTACGGTACGCTTAATATTTTTTTTTAGCAGTCGCTGCCGTTATCTATTTATATACAACTACCTACACCGACGGATTTGAAGAGATAAATTGCGGTCATAAGAAATTGAGGGGAGTCAGACGTTTAGCATGTGGCTGTTTTGAATCCTATTTTTATATGTTTATACGTACGAATGATATATGTGGTTAGCTGGATCCTGGAATGTGGAATTTTCAATTCATCGGGTGCAGTAAAAAGTCGAGGAGACCCTTTACCCACTGCTTCAGTGGGCTGCCCATTAGTCGGGCACCTGTGTCGCGTGGACGCCTCCACCCTTGTGTCTGGTGCCTCTGCGCCCGTTGATACCTATACTGTCCCTATGTCTGGCCGTCTACTCAGTCACCTGTGCATAACATTGCCCTGTGGCGGCACTCTGTATCCTTCTGCGTGGACCACCCTCGCGCAGCGCCCTCGGGTCTATCCCCCACCCTTTGGCCCGCTTGGCGAGCTAACTTGAGCCGGCAGAGGTGCGGGAGGAGGCGCGGGGGAGATGCCTCAATGCGCAGCAGAATTGTTACACACTGTTTGCTACCTCTTACTTTTGTTTGCTTTCGATACTTGCACAAGTACCACCATTGCAACGTTTGTTCATGTGCTGGAGTGTCCTCCATTTATCACAGTATTATACCTCTACTTGTACTTTGTACGCTTTTGTAACCCTCACACGTCACTTTTCTCGTCGTGTAATGCACAGTTTGCTACCTCTTGTACTTTGCTCACTCACGATTGTCACTTTTACCTCATGTATTGTAACTTTTACTTTTGTAATTTGTTCACTTGTAATGTTCTCTTATATGTATTGTAACTTTTGCTTTTGTAATTTGCTCACTTGTAATGTTCTCTTATATCAGTTCTGTTCCTTTTATGAAGCGCTCTGACACCTTCGGGTAAAGTCCACGCTATATAAAATCGCATTAAATAAATAAATTGCATCAGACGCTTCCTCAGAAACTGCCTGAAGCGGCGGACGAGGGAGTGGCCCGCATACCGGCAGCCAGCCGTTGGCTCCTTGCAGCCCGGTCGAGTGCCCAGATATCAGACAGGGTACTGATGCCCGCATATTAATAAAAGCCAAAACTTAGAACATGTTGCTGTGCTTAGATGTAAATGTGCAGTACTGCGAGTATACAAGGGCCTGCCTCCCTTGTAAGCTGTGAATATTTCATTTTGGGGTACCACATATCTATTTACATTTAAGGTGTGATTTCCAAATGTTGTCATCGTTTTCCTGCCCCTTTGTTTTCAATTATTTTAGTATAGAGGCCTTCAGCTTTTTTCCCTCCACAGAGTTTTATTGTTCGAGAAAAGGTTTAATATACTGCGCATTGAAAGAAACTAGATACAAAGAAACAGAGATACAAAGGTTCATAGAATGCTCTCCATTTTTTTATTCTCTTTAAATGCAATATTTGGAAGGCGGTGTCTGTATGTAAAAAAATAATGTAAAAAAATCACGCTAGAGGTCTCCTGTACAGCGCAGACACATTCCCAGTTATTGTTGGGCGCACCGATGGGACAGACAGATTATGTGTGCGTGAGAGATCATTTGTGTGTGTGGAAATAATTGCAAGTGTTTGCGTCAAAGATTGTGTGCGAGAGTGTGTATGTGAGAAAGTGATAATTATTGTGTGTGGTCGAGAGATTATGTGTGAGTGTGTGTGAGATTGTAAGTGTGTGTGCACGATAGAGACAGACCGATTGTGTGGGAGAGAGAGAGACTGTGTGAGAGAGAAATTGTGTGTGGTAGTAAGATTTTATGTGTGCGTGTGACCCTCTGTGTGTGTAATGTAATTACAAGTTGTATGGCTATTGACATTGTAAATGACAATGCCATTTATTTATCTGTTTTCAAATCCAACACAAATAAAAATGTTGTCATTTACAATGCCAATAGCTCTAACTTTGGCAAAGGCGAGAACGTTGCATTGTAAATGCTTGTTTGTGTAGTGGTCGGGGGAAATCCCCAGTTCTTTAAGAGCCACTGCCTGGAGCGGAACAACCGTTTTAACGGGTAAGACTCGCTAAAATTTGATTACCAGGGACGTTTCCTGGCAGGTGAAAGTTCCCTAAATATGATTAAGGGAGGACTGGTCCCAGGTCGATAGGCCCTGATACCCCTTTTTTCCTCCAGATTACTGAGAGATCACTAAAATGGAGGATTCGGGAGACTATTATGAAGAGGTGGTTACTTGACTCCCTATTGAAGATCACTTTTGCCAAGTGATGGATGTGTCAATATTTAAGGCGGTGAGACCCCTCGATCGAAGATCTTACAGGGCCCCAGGCCCCCTTACCTCCAGAGCAGCCTTCCACATCATAGTCCGAGTCCAAACGCAAGCCCTCTTTTGCCTCGACTATCCAGACCCAACCAATTTGGTTGATTCCCTCCAAACCTCTGCCAGAGATGGAGAACCAAGTAGACGCTGTCATCCTTCTGGGGCCTCCCCGCTACAAATCTGAATGCCCAAGACCCTGTTTCAAATATGCTAAATCCAGACGACCGGTTATCGGTGGAATGCACTTAGGTGGCGTCCTACGTAGCCACCAAATTGCGGAAACTAGACAAAGACGTTAGGAGCTGCCTTAAAGCCAAACTTGGACATTCCTACCCAACAAAGTCGTGCCAAGGGACGAGGCAATGGGTCCTTTAAGGCCCCACAAGCTGAGTGTAGAGAATCCAGAGGGGATCAAGATTGGGGGCAGAAGCTTTTTTTCCCCTCAACTGGGCAACCTTGATGACCGATGCTTGGGTTCTTCAGACTATCCATGGTTTCGAAATAGAGTTTTACGACGCATTTCCAACCTTCCTGTCCCAAAATCTCTGTGGTTCCCTGCAGATCAGATGAATTTGGTGGCCGAAGAACTAGTCAGTCTGTTAGCGAAAGGGGCTATCATTCCAACTTCCCTCCACCCCCATTGCTTCCTCAAAAAATGTATTCCTGGTAGAGAAACGAGATGGGGCTTACCGCCCAGTCATAGATCTGAGTGAGTTCAACAACTGGCTGGTATACCGCCACTTCAAGATGGAAGGGGCTCACCTCTGGGATCTCTTTCAGGTCCAAGACTGGATGGTCAGGCTGGATCTAAGGGATGCATATCTCACAATCCCTATTTTCCTGCCTGTCAACGGAGGTCTCAGATTTTAGAATTTATATCCCTTCCTTTCGGTCGGTCTTCCACTCTGTGGAGTTTTACCAACGTGATGAAGCCTGTGGTTAAGCACCTACGGTCTATAGGGGTCAGACTGATAGTCTACCTAGACAATATTCTGATTCTGAATCAGTGTCATTGAGGGATGTCCAAACATTTTCTTATGACAGTTAATTTACTGGAGTCTCTTGGATTCGTGATCAACATAGCAAAGTAAATTATTTGCCCGCACTGAAAATTCAGTTCCTGGGGTTTATAGTAGCCTCTATCAACGCTACTCTGAGTATCCACTCATGAAAGCTCTCCAAGATCAAGCACGAGCTCAGACATACTCTTACCAAGACCATGAGCTCTTTACGCCATTCAACCAGAATAGTGGGTCTTCTATCTACATCAATACAGGCCGTTTTCTGGGCCCGTTACATTATCGCACTCTTCAATGCCTCAACATTTCTAACCTGTACAAGAGTCTAGAGTACTCCCAATTTGTTCCTCTTTTGGAGGAGGTGGAAACAGTTCCAATGGTGGATACCGCAAATGGAGGCGTGGTACAGACAGCGCAATCTTCGGTTCCCAACGAGCCATAGTAATAGAATAAGACGCCAGTGGTTCGTGTTGGGGTGGTCAATGCAAGGAGTTCTACACAGGAGGAAAATGGTCCTTTTCAGTACAGGCCCTGCACATAAATTGCTTGGAGCTACTGAGAGGGTCGTTTGTTAGGCCAATGTTGGACCAAGGGCAGGGATCAATGTTGTGTACTTCTCAAAATGAACAATAAAGCAGCAGTCCGCTATGTCAATCATCTAGGCGGGATAAGATCTAAAAATCTGTCGGACTTGGCAAGACTCAAGTCTTTGGAAGCTCCACACACAAGTATTTCTGGAACTCCAGAGTTGATGGGGCACATTCTAGAACGATCTCTTTGCCACTCATCTGGACAATCGGCTGGAGAAGTATCGCAGTTAGCGGCCGGATCCCCGAGCAATGACTGTAGAAGCATGCCTCCAGGATTGGAGCATGGAGAAAGGGTATACTTTCCCTCAGTTTGTGACGTTCATGAGATTATCGGCTCAGGTGCGATGGCAGCATGTGGATCCATTGGTTATTACCTTAATTTGGAGGTCGCAAGTCTAGTTTCCGGTGGAACTTTCCTGGGATTTTCCAATCCCTAAACCGGTTTCCAGATCCTTTTTAGGATGCCCATGGGAATCCCAATCAGCTGCTGCTCACGGGTTGGCTCCGCCTCATAATGTGGCGGATTACAGGAAACTCTGAAAGATTCCAAGACTTTCAGTGGAAGCTGCCTATTTACTCACAAAAGGCCTGGGGAGACAGTACCAACAAGAGATACAGCTCCGCCTGGTCTGGATGGTGGGGTTGGTGTTCTCAACGACAGGTGGAGCCAATGGGGACAGAGTTTGTCCACATTTTTAATTTCTGGGCCTTGTTAGCGGCAGAGGCCAATTAATACGTTTACATCAGCTATGTGGACGGGACATGTTGCGTTAGATGGTCTGCCATTGGGGGAACAGCCCCTTGTATGCAAACTCCTCAGGGTATAAGACTCTTGTCCCCCAGAACCTCGGTATTATACTTTATGGGACATGAATACAGTCTTGAACTTGTTTAAATCCTGGCCTTCTAACAACTTCCTCTCTAGGAACCAGATGTTGGCCACGCTGGCTACCTTACTGTGCTTGATTTCCTGCTGTAGAGTATCAGATGTGAGAGCTCTGGATCTGACAGGTAGAGTATTTTCTCCAGAGGGAGTTACTTTTCTATATTTCTAGAAGAATGAAATGCAACTCGAAATCAGTGTTGTGTCCCTCCTCGCGGAATGTACCGAAAATTGTGTATGGTAAGAGCACTCAAGGCCTATGAGTCTATGACTGAAGATATATGCCCACAGGGTGAAAGGTAGTTATACATAGCGCTCACAAAGCCACACAGGGCGGGGTCATCCCCCCACTATCGCCAGATGGGTCCGCTGGGCCATCCAGGAGGCAGGGATTGATATTTCCCACTTTGGAGCTCATTCAGTACGAGGGGTGATGGCCTCACACAACTTTACATTGGGAGCTCATTTAGAGGATATACTAAATGATGTGGATTAGCACCTTTAAAAGGCTTTACTTCAAACCGGTTACAAATCGGGCTTCTTTGGTGGTGGATAAGCTTTAAACTAGCTTACTGCTCTCCTCCGGTCCCGACAGAATGAGAAATCTCCTAGCTATCGTAAAGGAAAGTTTCAAGGACTAGCCCACCCTGGCATTGGGATATCCCTCCCGATGTATCTGCATTGAGCATGTAAGTAATATATTTTCAAAGTATAAATATCAGTTTGTGGTCTGTGGGAAGATGCTTTCTGTACCTGTACTATGAATATTCTGTTTGAAGGAATGCTCTTTGAGATTTGTTGTTCTTTGGATGGTTAAAATGCTTCCTTTATTTTACAGGAGCTGAGGACTGAAGACAGCACCTACTAGCTGTTTTTGCAGGAAGAAAGAGGACAATAGAGCATCCTTTGGAAAAGTTGAATGGCTAAACACTTGCTAACTGGCTGCTGTTGGACATTTTCTATTTCCCTAGGCCTCATGGAAATGTAATTTAGTTTTTTAAGCTTCTAATGGCTGCTTGATGTAATAAAGTGAGCAAAGTTGAAGTCTAATCTTCGCCTCAGAGTCCTTAAAAGAATTGAAACTTTCTTTTTACAATAGCTAGGACAATTTTCATTATTAAAGTATGTTTCTTTGTAAAAAGTATTAGGGTCAATAGTGGTACATGTCAGTTATTTTAAGCTTGTTTCTGTATGAAACCAATATGCAGTTACAGGGTGTCTCGCGCTATGCGATTTTTTTATATGCTTTGTCTCATTAATAGACATACTGTGTGTATGTGTTTGAGTCTTAATGTTACACTAGCTTGTAGAGGCTTTATGGGTTTATATTCGAATTTATACAAATGAAAGACGCAAACGGATATTGTAAGCATCTGTCTGTGGCATGTAAAACTGTGCATACTCCTGTTTCAGTCTTATGCAACTTGTTTTACTTCGAAGAAGTCTTTCGAATCAAGGCATCGTGATTCCTCCTATGACTGGCCACTGAATGAAGTTTGCGCATGGAAAAAGAGAATGACAGAGAAAAAGAAATCGAAAGGCAATTGGCAACAACCTGAGGCCTCCATGGAAGAGGGTGGTTGCATGGTAATCTACAGCACTACAAGCCACAAACAGATGCTCACAGAGTAAATAACGTTTTCCTTTCGTGGAATACGTAGCTTTAGATATACATGCTCTGCACAGAGTGTAAAGCAGTTCTCCTCTAAGAGGTGGCTAGCAGGAGGATGTTACAGAGGACTGAAAACGTGGCAAGACTGCATGGCCAACATTCGCTTGTTGGCATACTAAAACATCCACGCAGTAGTGCTTAGAGAATGTGTATGGTGTGGATGAAGTATATGCTTTACATAGATCAGGTATGGGAATTTTACCAAGACAAGCCATGGAGGCTTGCTTTTTTAAGGTAAAGTGATGCCTGGGTGGGGCAGGAAACTGCCTCTTGTATTTGGTGTAGAGAATCTACATGAACTTGGCCTGCCAACTGGTTAGACCAGCTTTGCAGGCAGCATTGCCTTTTTGTGTGTTATGTCCTGCAAAAGGGTTTTGTCCTATCAATGTAGTTCACAAGGGCTCTTTTGACACCTAGTGTGTGATCAGCCCTCTTTGCCACAGAGTCTGGGTGTGAGAAGAAAACTGAGTAAAATAGCTCGATAAAGGTGGAAGGAAGATACCACCTTGGATAGAAACATTTGGTTAGTCCTTAAGATGACTATCATTATTCATATGGAAAAAAGATTTCTGGAGAGTAGAAGTTTGAAGCTCACTCACTCTACTGAGAGATGTTATGCCAACTAGGAAGGCCTTATTCCGAGAGAGGAACTGGGGAGGGTACAAACGAAGAGGGTCAAAAGGAGGGCCCATGTTAGGAAAATATTGGAGTTCCAAACAGGATCTGGCTGTAACCTGGCTGGATAACATGTTTAAGTCCCTCCATAAATGCGTGGATGTCTGGGACTCTGAACAAGGAAGAATGGTCTCTATTTTGCAGGTAAGCTTCAAAAGCAGCTAGAGATGGATAGATGTGTAGGTAAGGCCTGGGGTTTGCAGATAAAACGGGTAACAAACTATGCCTTGGACCACTGGTTTCAATGGGTCAATACGTTTGGAAAGGCAGTAATGGACAAACCTTTTCAATTTGGCAGTGTAGCAGGCACACAGGGTGGTTCTGTGGGCCTCTTTAAAGATGGACATACTTTAAGGAGGCAGATTGAGGTAGCCAAACTCCCAGAAACAAATCGCAGCAGTGAGATGCCCAGGGTTTGGGTGCCTCATGGTGCCCTGGTTCTGGTTCTGGGTTAGGTTTGGCCGCTTGGGCAGCTTCTTGTGGGGGTACTAGGGATATGTCAAGAAGAGTGATAAACCAGGATTAGAGTTGGGGACGTGTGCCGAAGCTTCCTGGCCATGAATGGAAGAAGTGGGAGAAGAACAAAAGCACAGGCATATATCCCTGACCAGTTCATCCATAGTCTATTGCCCAAGGACATTTGGCGATTTCTGCAGTACCGAAGAGGTCTATGTCGGGAAACCTCCAACATTGGAAGTACAGGAGTAGGACTTGCATCTGCTCACCAGCCCTGCAAAATCCTTTTCTACTCCCAGTAGGTACTCCGCCAGTAGATGGATCTTGTGGTGGCGTGTTCACCACCAAACGTACTGTCCTATCGCACACAGCTGTTGTGTGCTGCCTTGTTTCTGGAGATTATGCATGGCAGATATATTGTCCCTCCGGATGACCACTACCTTGTGTTGTAAGTGGCAGAAGAAAGCTTTGAGAGCTAACTATTCTGCCAGCAGCTCTAGGTAGTTGATGGAAACTCATTTGGTGAGGTGCCCACATCCCATGAAAGGTCAAGTCATACAGATGTGCTGCCCACCGTGGGATGGTCACTTGTGGAACTGGGCCAAGAAAGAGCCAGCCCCACAACTGTTGCTGTTACACTACGGCAGACAGTGATGGGTGCTGGCCCAAATGAAGAGTCTCCTTTTGTGAGAAACAGTGTCCTGGATTTTTGGAGGAGGTCTGGTACCAATTTTTCTTGTCTTTCTGGTCTGCAAGTGGCTGAAAATCTGTTCTGGCCAGGCATTGCACTCCTCTTGGAGACGCTGAAGAGTGGGATGCTCCAATTACTCGGATCCATGGAGGAAGAGGCTTTTGGTGCCCCGCGCTTCGACATCAAAAAGTCTTATGGCCCACAGGCACCGAAGGAGCGTCCAGTGTAAATGGCGTTTTCAAAGCTGAAGTGGGCTTCTTTGGTGCTTTCAGTGTTGGCGTTGAAGTTGTTGTTGATGCGCAGGGCTGGGTCTTGTGCCATTGCTTCAGTGCATGGGGCTCAATCGGACTCTGAGCTTTCTGTCAAACAAGTTATTTACCTTTAGTAACGCCTTATCTTGTAGAGATTCTTTCTAGCCCCAGATTACTTACCTTAGAATGATCCCCAGGTGTCAGACTGGATCCAGCAGGAAATTATTTTGTGAGCAGTAACCCTACGTGCCAGTAGGTGGCATTGTCTACACTGGAAATGACATGTGCAGTGCCTACATAGGCTCCTTAAATGGAGCAAGGATCCATGAAGAACAGTGATCACTGGTGTGTGGAACCAGGGCCCTGAAGAAGGAGTAGCCCTATGCCTACAAAACAAGTTACTTACCTTCGGTAACGCTTTTTCTGGTGGATACAGTATCTGCCTGTGGATTCCCTTACCTTGTGAATATCCCCTGCACCAGCATTCCGCGGAAACTTTTTCCTAGCTCTCCACTCCAACGAGGTCATCACAATGCCATGGCTCCGCTCGAGACTCCGCATGACGTCTCTGGTGCCATAAGAAAGCCTAGACGGCGTGAGGACGTCAGTTCCACCCATTTTTTCCGTGCCTCTGAGGCGAACGGGTGGACCGACCAGATTCAAAGTATACCCAGTACACAATATTCCTACAACTACAAAAAGTGCAAAATTAATAAGGAAAGTCAATAATAAAAGCATTTCCTATAAACCCACTCAAAGGCAGATAGAAGAAACAGTACAAAATAAACATGTTAAATAATACCAGTTTTAAGGTATACAAAGGTGGACATCGGGGAGGAAGGTGGGTCAGTGAGGAATCCACAGGCAGATACTGTATCCACCAGAAAAAGCATTACCGAAGGTTAGTAACTTGTTCTTCTGATGGATACATCTGCATGTGGAATCCTCACCTTGTTGAATAGAATCCCACAGCCGTCCCACTCCCGGATGAGGGTGTCCACCCTTCTATACCAAAAGGTCCTGCAGGACAGAACGCGAACTGACCAAGTTGCAGACTTACAAATGTCCACTACAGGAACACCTCTGGCCACAGCAGAAGTAGATGACTTGGCTCTGGTGGAATGATCTCTAATACCTTCAGGCAGCTCCTTACCAGCCAGGGCGTAGCAGATCTTGATGCACAAGATGATCCATCTGGATAGAGTGCACGTGTGCACAGCCTTGCCCTTCATGTGTCCAATGTCGCCCACAAAGAGGTGATCATCCAATTGCAAGCCTTTAATCCTTTCCAAATAAAAGCTAACCGCTCTTTTAGGATGCAGGCGGTGAAGTCTCTCCTCCTCCTTAGAAGAGTGAGGGGGAGGATAGAATGCAGGAAGGGTAATGGAGTGCCCTAGATGAAAGGGAGTAACCACCTTAGGCAGATTGCAGCCCTGGTCCGGAGGACCATCCTTTCAGCAGGAATGGTCTAAAACGGTGGTTTTGAACTGAGAGCCTGAAGCTCACTCACCCTCCTGGCTGAGGTAATAGCCACAAGAAAGACCATTTTAAAAGACAGGAGTCTCAAAGGACAACTATGTAAGGGTTCAAATAAGGGGGACCCCATCAAGAAAGTCAAAACAAGATTTAAATACCATTGAGGCATAACAAAGGGGGAAGGCGGAAACATATTGGTAAGACCCTTAAGAAATCTCAAAACAATGGGGTTTTTAAACAAAGATGGCTGATCCAGCAAACAAAGAAACGCCGATAAAGCCGACAAATAGCCCTTAACAGTGGCCACAGCACAACCCTGCTGAGCCAAAAAAAAGTGACCAATGAAGAACATTTGACCAGTGGGCCTTTAAAGGATCAATGGACCTCTATCCACACCATTTGACACATGTAGACCATCTGTAGGAGTAAATAGACTTAGTGGAGTGTCGCATGGATGATAAAATAACATCCACCACATCTGGCGGGAGAGAAGGAACTCCAGTTGCCCCATTGAATCTCCAGGCATGAAGGTGAAAGCTCTGGAGGTGGGGGTGTAGAACCTGCCCCTGCTAGAAGTGGTCTGCCCTGAGAGGGAGACGAAGCAGAGGGTGCGATGAGAGGTGAAATAGATCTGTGTAGCACACCCTTCTTAGACAATCCAGGGCGATCAATATAACTTGGGCCCGGTCTTGGCAAATCTTCCTCAGAACCGGAGGAATCAAGGGTATGGGAGGAAACGCGTAAAGGAGTTGCGAACTCCAATCCATTTGAAACCCATCCCCCAGCTCTCCCTGCATCAGTTACTGGAGCCTGCACAACAACGTGCAGTGCGCGTTCTCGTGAGTGGCAAACAGGTCCAACCGAGGAGACAACCAAATCTCGAAGATGTGATGGACCACCTCTGGATGAAGCCGCCACTCGTGATCGGCCGAGTAATGCAAACGGACTGTCCACACGAACATTCAGCACACCAGCTAGATGATTTGCAAACACACAAATCTGACGGTCCTGAGCCCAGGACCAGAGTCGCAGAGCCTCTCGACAGACGATACAACCTTACACCTCCCTGATTATTGATGTACCACATCGCGGTAGCGTTTTCCGGCATGACCTGAACCGACTGACCGTGAAGGGAAGTAATGAAAGCCTTTGGTGCCAAATGTAACGCCCGCAATTCCAGAAGGTTGACGTGAAGCAACCTTTCCTCTGGGGACCAAAGACCTTTGACCTCCAAATCCCCCAGATGAGCACACCACCCTAAAGCGGAGGCATCCGTGATCACTGTGGCCACCAGCGGAGGAGACTGAAAGGGCTTTCCTTGAGACAGGTTGCACTGCACACTTCACCAAGTCATCTCCGCTGCAGCGTCTCTGGAGATTCTGACTGACTCCCAGAGATCTCCATTGTGCTGATACCACTGCCTGTGGAGGCACCAGTGGAGTGCCCTCATGTGCCAGCGTGACTTTAGGATAGGGATGTGAGAATACGCATCATGCAAATCTATCGACACCATCCAGTCCTCTTGCTGCAGCACCAGAAGAACCTGAGCAAGGGTCAGCATTTCTCCTGTTTCAGGTAAAAATTCAAGACCTCGAGGTCCAGAATCGGACATAACCTGCTATCCTTTTTGGGAATCAGGAAATACTGGGAGTAGCATCCCTGACCCTCTCCTGCTCCGGGACCACCTCTATCGTACCTTTTTGTACTAAGACAAGGACCTCCTTATGGAAAAGAAGCACATGATCTTCCGAACAAAAGCCTTGGCAAGGAGGGTAAGGAGGAGGGAATTCCCAAAAAGGAACAGCACACCCATTCTCTGCAAGATTTAAAACCCAGAGGTCTGAAGTGACTGATTTCCAATCCTGTAGAAAGTGGGACAGCCGACCACCCACAGGAAACACATGATCCAGGATGGGGGATCTAGGGCTGCTTTCCTGCATTACCAGGGGGAGTAAGTGAAGTAGAGGAGGAGGAGAGATGACAAGCCGATCCACGTTGGCGACACCTATTTCTCCCTCTTTAGGATTTGTAAAGAGGGTTTTGCTGCTGTTATTGCTGAGGCTGTAGTGGCTACGAATGGAAGACCTTCCAAACCCTCGATACTTCCTATATCCAAACCCTCTTGACTGAGTTGCCAACCCTAAGGACTTTGCCGTGGCATTGCTATCTTTGAACCTTGGAAGAGCAGACTCAGCCTTCTCTCCGAAAAGCTTCGATCCATCAAACGGCAGATTGAGGAGGGTAGCTTGTACAGCTGGAGAAATCCCAGAGTATCTAAGCCAAGCCTGTCTCCTGGTATAAATGGTGGAGCTCATAACCCTGGCCACTAGGCTGTGTCAAGGCCAGATTGTATAACCTGACTAGCAGCAGCCTGTGAATCCGATAAAAACCACCATAAAATTATCACGCTCTTCATCAGGCAGCTTGGGAGCGAATTGTTTAACAGAATCCATCAGAGCGTGTATGTATCTTCCCAGCAAACAGGTAGCATTGGTTGAATTCAACGCCATGCTAGAAGAAGAAAAGACCTTCTTGGTTGATTGCTCCAAGTTTTTAGAGTCCCTGTCGGCAGGAGCTTGAGCAATCACGCTTATAGACTGTTAAGAACAGGACGATTGTACCGCCAAACTTTCAGGGGACGGATGAGATGAAAGAAAGGCAGGATCTCCGGGAGCTGTCCTATATCTCCTTGCCACAGATTTCGAAACACCAGGAACTGAGGGAGGTTTACGCCACACTTCCAGAATAGGCTCAGTTAAAGCCTCATTAAATGGCAACAATGGTTCAACTATCGAAGACAGAATCCAAAACCTCTGTGAGCAAATTTGGCTTGTAATCTGCTGTAGGCAATTGCAAGTCCAAAAGCTCTGCAGCTTTCCTAAAATTGGTATGATAGGGAGCCACCTCCTGAGGTGGTGAGGCCCTTGAAGAAGAAAGCTTCCACTCTGGAGAGGTGTCCAAGCTACTAGCCTCCTTAAGCCCCTCGATTTTGTCGACAGACTCCATTTCGCCTTCTTCAGCCTCTTCCCTTTGAAACTGTTCTTCCTCCAACAGTCTCTGTGCCTCTATTCTTGAACGTAACTTCAGTTGCGGCATTGGTGGTGCTACATGAGGCGCCAATAGCTCTGGAGGTGATGGTGATGGAGGATCCGAAGCAGGAATCAGCGCCGTTGAGAGGATGGGCCTCCAGATGGTGCAGGGGGACTATACATACAGCGTCGGAGCCGGAAACTGCCATGACTGTGCCATCGGTGTAAACGGCACGAAGGGTGCCTGGGCATATTGTTGAGACATGCCCAAATTGAAGGCCAGCGGACCCACAGGACTCGAAGGTGCTCTGGAGGGGAAGGCTGCCTTGGCAAACAGGCCATACATAGCATTTAAAAAATGCGAAGGATGTGAACCCAGTCCAGGAAATGGAGGATATGGAGCAGAGTCAGGATCCACACGAGGTACATACGGTGCTGGAACAGCCGGATCCACAGGCAGAGCCACAGGTAGTCTCATGCTCAGGAAAAGGTACGTCCTGCACCGGCACGCCTCCCAAAGCCAGGGAGCCCATCGGCGTCGCCGACTGCGCCGGGTTACCTTTGGGTGAAGGAGAACGTACCGGAGTCACCAAAGGAGATGGCAATGAAGATATCAAGTCCTTTTGTCGATGTTGAGGCGCTGGAGAAGGTGATCTCGAAGAACTTCCCTTCGATGAACGATGCAGAGAGCCATGCCTCCTCTTTTTCTTATGCTTCCTCGACTTCGAAGAATGCGAGGTCGACGACTTCGACTTAGACCTTTTCCGACCCCTCTTCTCCTTTCTTGCTTTCGCCATGAAGAGTTAGGCTTCTCGTTCCTTCAAAGTCTTCGGGTTCATCTTGCGACAGCATGAACATCCCTAGACGTCGTGGTCCGACGATACATTGCGTAAATTGAAACCTTTCCTTCCTCCCAAGGATTTCAAAACTGCAGTCCAAGCCTTGGTCATCCCAAGAGTGGAATATGGCAGTGTTGCACTCTGTGGTCACCCCTATCATCTATAGCACCATTAAAAGCCTCTATTAAAGCTGCAGCCAGTCTTATCACAGGCTCCAAAAAAAAGGTCACACATCACTCCTGATCTAAAAGCTTTAAACTGGCTGCCCTACGAAGCCAGAATACATCTGAAATTGCCTGTATGACCCACAAAGCTTTACACCACAATTCCCTCAGTTATCTCGAACAGAAACTCACAATACCTGGTGGATCAAGAGCGACAAGAAGCGCAGACAATCTTCTTTTGAAACCTAAGAGATTCCACAAGAAAAAAAACCTACAAACGCTCCTTTTCAGGAATGGCGCCCAGGATATGGAATGCCCTCCCTCCAGAAATCAGACTTCTCATCTACAGCATCCTTCAAAAAAAGAAGTAAAAGCTCTCCTCCTAGCCAAATTTACATGAACTCTGATTATTGTAATCTGGTAACTCAATACTTCTCCTCCTTAGAATATTTTGATTGTATTTTTGCATGTAATCTGGTAACTCAATACTTCTTTCACGAGACTATTTTGTATTGTATTTTTTATGTTTATTGACCTCCTGCATCTTTATCCTCCATAAATTGTTTTTGTTTCCGTTTTTGTTTAATCTTTAGTCATCGGCATGTTTAGTCACACTCTGTCTGTAAAGTGCTCTGATATCCGTAAGGATCTTGTTCGCGCTCTATAAAACTTTTTAAATAAATAAATAAATACACACCACAAACAGTCCTCATGGGGGTCAGTGATGGACACATTCTCTACAGAACTTGAATACTGACTTCTTCGAAGTCACAATCGCAAAGCTACAGTAGAAACCTAGAGAAATAATGAAGTAAATTGAAACAGAATGGAGAGTACCCGAAAATAGTTACGTGTCGACGGTGCGGAAAAAGGGAACTAACGTCATCACGCCGACGAGGCTCTTATGGCTCCAGTGACGTCATGCGGAGTCATGGCATCGTGACGACCTCGTCAGCGCGGAGAGCTAGGAAAAAGTTTCCGCGGAATGCTGTCGCAGGGGATAATAAAAACGTGAGGAATCCACAGGCAGATGTATCCATCAGAAAATCAGTTTGCATATCATGGTTGGTGAGTAAGCTATGGCTAGATAGAGTCTCTACCTTACTAAAGATAAGTAACTTGTTCATCTGATAAGAGACTTCTAGCTGCAGATTCCTTACCTTAGAATAGATACCCAAGCAATACCTCTCCAGAGGTGAGTCTGCAAACTTGATTTAGACTAGGAAGTTCTGCAGGACTGAACAAGCGAGTCCCGACACAACTAGACTATCCAGACAGCAGTGCTTGATTAATGTATGCATTGATGCCCACGTTGCTGCCTGGCAGATGTCTAGAACCGGAACTCTGCGTGCTAAAGCAGTGGTTGTAACTTTGATCTGCTTGAATAAGTAAGCAAATCCTCTGGGGGTTGCTTCTTGGACAATGCGTAGCACAGCTTAATGTAGAGCACAATTCGCTTCTGCACAGCCTTCCCTGTTTTGGCTCTGCCATATCCCAAGAAGAGTTGATCATCCATCTTGAAAGGTTTAGTGCGGCTAAGGCAGGATGACAACCCTCTTTTTGGGGGCAACCAGCGGAGTCTCTCCCATTCCTTAGATGGGCGGAGCGTAAAATGTGGGAAAGGTGATGGACTGGCCTACGTGTAACAGGGTAACTACCTTCGGCAAGAAAGATGCCGGGGAAGGAGGAGAAGTATGGAGGCTGAGATGACTGCAGTTAACTGACCCTACGGGAAGACGCAATTGCCACCAGATAGTGAGAAGCCCAACAGGGCAGGTATGAAGTGGATCAAAGTGAGCACACATTAGAAAGGTAAGAACCTGGTTAAGGTCCCAATTGAGGCATAACTAAGGGAGTTGGAGGAAATAAGTGTTGCAAACCTATACGAAAACTATTTACAGTTTGGCACTTCAAGAGGGAAGGCTGATCTGGCAGGCTCAGGCCCCACTGCAAAGCCCGCATTTGCCAGCGAGCATGTGTCACAAGCCCAGCAGGCTCATTGAAATTCAGGAGAAAGGTTGAACTATCAGTATCATAGCCTGAATATCCTAGACTCACTGTTCTGGAGGGTAAGCATGAAACTGCATTGTGTTCAGAACCTCTCCAATGAAAGGGAGCATCCGAGATGGGGTCAGGTGTGACTTTGGCATGTTGATAGTTCTCCCCACCGACGTCAGGAGGTCCGACAGTCAGGAGGTGGGAGACTATTTTAGACTCACTTAGTGGTATAATAGTTATAAATGTTGAATTAATTTCAGCTAGCTTTCTGGGAACTATACTGAGCCATGTATCAAAGTCTCCAATGTACTTGCATTATATCTATTTGTACATCTTGATTCACATGTGCTTTGAGTTCCTTAGCTAGAACTGAATATATCTGTATATGATATTCTAAATAAATTCAGGAAAAAAATGGAAATAAAAGAAAAAACTGCTTAGAAGCAGTAGGCTTAGAGAGCGGAACCAAATAAAGGGATGAAGGGGCTGCATGCCACTAAACATTATAATATGAAACCATTTTACCCTGATAAAACACAGCTACAGATAATGTACAGAGTTGGCATTCACCGCAGGTATTTTAGGTGAACTCCCCAGAGGTACGGGATGCTCTACTTGTTGAGTAAGAGGGCCCAGACTGTCTCAATATCTGCATGAGATTTTCATAGCTTTATTTATAGCTGTGCTATGTTAGATATAAAATCAAACAGTGGTGCCAACACTACTTCAGAGGCATTTCTGAAGAAAACTCGCCCTTAAATAATGATGCTGGAAAAAGAAAATGAAGACATTCTCACAATTTTGAAAACATAAAACCCACTGACGGTATAGGGGGCTTAACAGTGTTCAAAAATATAGACTGAAGAACTGAACGAAGGGTAAAGAGAGAAGTATACAAATAGTTCAGCAAGAAACAGAAAAATACAAGAACATTTTAACACCAGCCTTGATCACAATAACTTGAGTGTTTTCGAAGGCTGAATTTTGCATTTGTTGTAAGGGCGGAAAGAATATTCCTATGGCAGTGGATTCAGCACCAAACTGCTGTGATTCATTCTTTGTTTGTTTTCTCTCTACCTTTACCTTGGTCTGGTGTACAGAAGGACCATCCAAAGAGGGATAAGGCACAGAAAACATTATCCCGTTTTTTACATTTTGTACTTCTCTCATTTTATGATGCAATTTATGGCTAAAACTAGATGTTTTAATTCTTTCAGCTACTTCTTACAATCACACCGAACGTGTGTGACATAGGTACTGAAGAAGGAATGGGCCCTGAAATGAAGCGGCAGTCTCTGCCTTAATGGATTGGAATAGGATTCATCAACCTTCCTTTGGCAAATCTGCCTGGGAGCCTGAGCAAGCTCAAAGTTGAATAACCTATTTGAAGGAATTTACAATTTTAACACTCCTTCAGAACCATACATAGGTTTTAGTAGGTCCTTCGATACCACAAAAACCCTCCTCAAGTAACGCGGTGTTAGACTACCAAGATGAAATCAAAACTATATATGCCAGAGGTTTTGCCAACTGAAAGGGAAGTTAATCCCCAGAAAAGGTTGTTGCAGCCATCCCACTGGTATCATTAAGTGATGCCAATTATGAATTCTCCTTGTCCAAGTCTAGCGGCAGCATCATGTCTCAAAATAGAGTGTTTCTTACGTTCTCAACTGGATTCACGCACAGAAATTTCATGAACACTGAGAATAAAAGTACCAAAGCAAAAACAACAAAACCGAAAAGCGTGTCAGGATTCTTTGCTAAGAAGGAACCACAACACCAGTTAAACTGTTTGGAGCAGTTCTTCAACTGCAAGATGCATTTGTATTTGGGCTTATCTAGATTGCACAAACCAAAAAAAACTAATTTAAATGGACAGACAGAAAAAAACAAGTCAATGTATAAAATCAAAACAAACACTCCCTGGAATTAAATAATTGGAATAAGGAGTTGAAGGTTTTGAAGTACACCAATGGGAGAACTAGGGCAGTGTTGTTCTGGTATGGGAGGGGAAGATGCTTGGGTCCCCTGCACATAAGTCTTAAAGCTCCTCAAAAGAGGCAACAGTGGTTTCTGCCTATTTGCGTATAGCAATAGCAGTAAAACGAATGAGAAATCAAATGACAAACAAAAGGTTCAAGCATTTTATGTTACGAATCCCCTATTGAAATAATTGGTTCACATTAAGTATCAGTTGACAAAGTCATCGGAAAGCGTCAAAACAAATGTACAACCAAGTCAAGTAAGTTTTATTGCACCATTTAGTGACAAATTCTACATTGTAGATGGATATCATTCTGACTTTGCTCTATCATGCAACACCTGAACTAATTCCTGGTGGTGTTGTTTCCTTCAGACAAACAGATTGCAGGATGTACAGACATACAAAATACTTGCCCACAAGGAAAATGTTACTTCTAAGCATCTGCTTGTAGTGTGTAGTGCTGTAGATTTACTGGCTGTGCATACTTATGCAATCTAGTGTTGGGCTTGGATACTTGCAAGTTGCTTTTCTTATAAGAAGTCTTTCGAGCCACAAGGTATATAGTGACCCCTCCCTGAGCTGCTAATGAGCATTGGCACCGATTAGATTGTTTTTTGGTCAGTGGGTGAGAATAGCATGGAGTGGTGAACAGACAGTGTTGGTGCAAATGTGTATTTCTAAAAGGAACGTAACTAGTAAAGAAAAGATATCTGTGATCAGAGCAATATGTTTTAAGGGAGGAGGGTAGGTACATGTGAATCTACAGCACAACACACTACGAACAGATGCTCACAGGGTAGGTAATGTTTTTCATTGGCAGCATATGTTGTTGTAGATTCTAATGCCCTGCATAGACTATACCCCACCCCTACAAGCGGTGGCTAGTGCGTGGAAGAGGCAGATGTTTAAAACAAGGTCCATAGGACCATCTGGCCAATCAGTCAATCAATCAGGACATTCGTTAAGCGCGCTACATACCCATGATGGTCTCAAGGCGCTGTCTGTTGTCTGGCAACCACACCCAGGCAGTAGTGTTTGGTAAATGTGTGTTGGTTTACATATATCCGTTAGGTGAATGTTCCCTAGCAAGGCCATAATTACACCTTTATTTTGTACCAAGTGTGCTCTGGGTGTAACAGGGAGGGCTCGCTTGGCTTTGTGGTGACCTGTTTAAATGCATTTAACTATCCATATAGCTTTGGATCTAGGCTGACCGTTTTTAAACTTTTGGAAGGAATCAAAGTTGGTATGACCTTCGGAAAGGCTTAATCCAGCCAATGTAATACATGGAAGCACATTTAACAACTGCAGCATTCTCCCTGC
Organism: Lissotriton helveticus; assembly: GCF_964261635.1. Classification (NCBI taxonomy): domain Eukaryota; kingdom Metazoa; phylum Chordata; class Amphibia; order Caudata; family Salamandridae; genus Lissotriton; species Lissotriton helveticus. The sequence continues at coordinate 271,473,045 of NC_136061.1, forward strand.
TAATAAGTCTGGATGAGGAAAGAAGTCTGTAAGATCTATTGTCTGGTGCATGTGGAAAAGGGGCATATCTTTAGGGTTGGTTCTTAGCACTACCCTGTACTTTTGCACATAAATGAAAGGTTCTTGTAATTGGAGTGCCTGCTGTTTTCTGGTGCGTCAGCGAGAAACTGCTACTAGAAAAGCCACTTTCCAGGAGAGGAAATTGGCCCAAAAGGAGGCCCTGTTCTGGTATGCCGAAGAGGAGGGAGTGCTCGCTATTCTGCATGTAAGCTGATAAGTGAAGGCGTAAGGAACTGTAAGTTAGGCCTGACTTCCCGATATGAGATGGAGTTGCTTGGGGCCTGGGTGCCTACTCTGGCCCTGGCTCCTTGTAAGAACGTCCAGCCTGCTAGGGAGATGCTCACAAGGATTGATGGACATTTAGGGGAGTGAAAGGTGTTACTTGGCCCAGATGGAAGGTAAGAGGATGAGGGGCTGAGATGTTTACTGCATCTTTTGGATTACGAATGGAATGAGTGGGAGAGGTAGAAAAGCTTAAGTAAAATGGAGAGAGAGAGGGGTTGGCCTAACGGCTAAGGCGCTCGACCTCGGACCTGGGGATCTGGGTTCGAGTCTCGGTAACGACGCCAAAAACCCCCTGTGATTCTGGGCAAATCACTTAATCTCCCCGTCCCTAAAATGAAAGTGTGTCCTCATGTAACGTAACTGGTGCTATGTAAAGCGCTCTGATAACTGATTCGGTTCTAGTTCGCGCGATAAAAAAAAAAAAAAATCCTTGACCACTTCATCCCTAGTACATTGCCCAGGACTGTGGGTGTTGGTACCTGAAGGCGACGCTTGAGTATGCTGCATTTTCAGGGACGGCAAAGAGGTCTATTTGTAGGGTGCCACAGTGGTGGTAGTAGCTTGTGGAGTACTTGTGGGTGGAGAGTACACTTGAGGTCTTTTAAGTGCGTCGTGTTAAATAAGTCCACAAGTCGATGTCCACTCCCAGAGGGTACTTCCCCATTGGGTGACTATGGCGATGATGTGCCCAATGCCAAATGCTTTGAGACAGTAGAGAGAGGGATAGTAAGTGAGGGCAATCCTGCTTTTTTCTGAGATTACATGGCAGTCATGTTGTCAGTCATGACTAGTGCGACTCGTTCCCGAATGAGAGGAAGAAAGGTTTTGAGGACGAGCTGAATTGCTAGCAATTCAAGGTTGATATGATGTACCAGTTGACCTGGGGCCCACACTCCTTGTGCTGTAGTGAGATTGAAATGTGCTCTCCAGACAGCTCGAGGGATGTTTGAGGTAGTGGAGACTTGCAGGTTAAGGTCTAGAAAAGGCCTGGCCTGCAAAAGATTGGTGCTGTTCCATGACTGCAGAGAGCAATGCATACTGGACTTTACCAACACTAGAATCTTTGCTTGTGGCCACTGCTGCAATGGAAGCATGTGCAGCAGGTTGTGGGGCACTATGGTAATGCATGAGGCCATCATGTCGAGGAGGCGCAAAGCAGTTCTGACTGTAAGGCAATGATTTGATTGAAAAAGAGGAACTAGCTGTTAACAATAAGACTATTTACCGGCTGAGACAGTCATTACCTGTGACTGCATTTAGTGTTGACCACAGAAAGGGTTGTATCTGCAGGCGTACAAAATTGTACTTGGTGGCATTGATGGTGAACTCAAGGTCATGGAGGAAGAGATGGGAGCCTGGGTGTGCGCTAAGCACTGTGGCCAATCGTCCAGCTGAAACCTATGTAGATGACTCCTTTACTTAAATGTGCAGCAACCACTGCCAGGCATTAGGAAAAGACCCTTGGGCCAGCGTTGATGCAGAACAAAAACACTGAGTTGATAATGATGGCTACTTACCACAAAACACAGGTAGTAATAGTAGATGAGTTAGATGGGAATGTGGGGGTAGTTGTCCTTGAGGCTTTCTTTACACTGTCATGAAGTTGTCTTGCTGCAGCAGAGGGACGGCATTCTGCAAACTTTTCATGTGGAAGAGTTCAGGCAGGATGCATTAGTTAAGTGACCTGATTTAAAATCCAACACCTTCCCTATTGTCCGCACAGGCTGGAGTTGGAATAGTAAATTTTACTATTCCAACATCCTAACCCCCCCCTCCCGCAAGTCGTTGTTCTGACTTGCAGAGTAATGGTATGCGGAATAACAATGCGGTCGTTGTAACAACCGCGTTGTGATTCCCTGCGGGGGAAAAAGAATGCGGGATATGAACGTATATTCAGAGGATGCACATAGAGCGTTGATCCCCCCCTTCCCCAACCCCTGCCCCCCCTCGCTCCCCCGCTCTGGCGCACCATCCAGAGCCATAACTGCCTGGTTTCTCAATTTCTGTGACTGGGATTCCATCCTGAAACTTGCCTGGGGCCTGAGTCCGGTGTTCTATGAAGGACATCAGATATCCATTTATCCTGATTATACGCAGGGTGTATACGTTAAAAAAAACAAAAACAAAAAAAAACCATTTCTGGCAGTGAAGCGGCCCCTGAGACAAACTTCACATATAGCCTCCTCTTTCTGGGAAAGTTACGAGTGGAAAGTAAAGGGAAAGTTCTGTTCTCTGCAGAGGAAGGGAGCGACTGGTTGGACTCGCAGGAATTCTCGGGGGCCTGCCTGGTGCCCTCGACGGAGTCGCCCAGAGCAGCGGGGTCCAACTGGCCCCCCCGGATCCGGCAAAAACAAACTATTCCAAAGGCCGCCGATAGGACTTGGAGTCCTGGTCGCATTAGAGTGTGTCTGGATTACACATGGCAGGCTTCGGACGTGGTCCTGGACTCGAGAACTTTGTTGCCTACTCCACATGTGAACAGCAATCCAAGCGATGACAACGATAACGGATTCAGACACACTGATGTAGGACAAGTGCTACATAGGTACGCTCTATGGAACTTCCAGTTTCAAGAATTAAGGTAAGACTAGACCACTAAATGTGGATATTTGTCAGAGTCCGCGATAAAGTACTTCAGCGGAAACAGCTCCACACAAGCAAAAGATAGTTGACGGAGGGCCACCCCCAGAGGCAGGTATCTGGTTGGGGAGCTGGAGACTTGCCCTCGCACCCTACCGGCTAGCCAGCCACTAATGTTGGGATGGATGGGTGTTTTCTTCTTTTGTTGCTATTCAGTGTTGAGGATTTCTCTGGTGGGTTATAAGGCGACATCTGAATGCTTTCACACTGTCTCGGTTCTATGGGGAGAGAGATGCAATATTGCCCAAGGGGAGGTGGTATTTGGTTTATGTTGGGGATGGAGTAAGAATGTTTCTCCCACCTCTGTGCCAGGGGAAAACTCTTGTAGAGACCATTGCAGATTTAGGGTCATATGTAGGATCTGAGATAGAATGGCCGTTCACGCGTCCCATGGCAGCCATCATGACTAAGCTGATTACATGGTACATCCTCGGCATAGCTGTCTTTGAAAACGTGGCGAGTATTTCCATATTTGAAAAGATACAAAATAGAAATAGCATGCTTACAGGAGAAGCACATCTGGGAGGACACTATACCATGTCTACAGAAGTGCTGGAGAGGGCACTTATCTGGGTGGCCCCGGGGGTTCCCTTTCAACATCTCCATCACGTGGTTGCCCCAGAGGGGAGGTATCTTATTTTGCCTGGGAGACTTGATGGTACGGAAGTGTGTTTGATTAACGTAAATGCCCCTCTGTTACTCTTTCTTAGCTTCCCCAACTGAGGTGGCATCACCACATAGGGGTGCACCGATGCTGTGGGCTGGGGACGTGAATTGCGTCTTGGATGGTTCACTTGACTGCTTGCCTCCACTGCTCCACACTAAGCCACGTCTGACCGGCACACTGCAGAATATTATAGAGGGCATGCATTTAAGGGATGTGTTGAGTGAGCGATATCCAAAGACTAGGCAGTTCTCCTGCCACACCCCTGCTACGGGGAAATCCAGCACACTGGACTACTGGTTTCTCTCTACGGATTTTAGATGGAGTGTGGGTGGAATAACATACTTACCCCGATATCTCAGACCACTCCCCTGTCCTGTTGGAACTCCGTTAACGCGGGACTAGGTCAGAGATACCTCTGTGGCGGATTAGTGCCAAGGCCTTAACGGACCCTCCATTTGTGGCAAAACTAACTTTAGAGCTGGAGAGATACTTTGAGGATAATTGGGGGGTCAGCCTCAAATTGTGCGGTTGAATGGGAGGCCATGAAAGTGGTTCTTAGGCAAATATGGATAAAAATGTCCTATGGCATACGCCGGCAGTTATAGAAGGATGTCGCTGTGCAGGAGGAAATACTGGGTGGACTGGAAGCTAGGATCCCCTTGGCTCCCCAGGCATTGGCAGGATGGTGCAGGGCCAGGGAGGCCCCGTCGGCGGACCTTCGTAGACTGGAAAAACATGTGAACACGACCTATCATCAAAGATTGTATAGGGAGGGGGATAGGACTAGCATCTCACTGGCTGTATTAGGTAATCAGGAGACCCCAATTGCCCCAATGCAGATTCGAAATAATGGTGGGACATTGGTCTATACACAGCAGGTGGTTGTAGAGTAATTGGCTGATCACTTGCGGGCCGTATACGCACATCAGCCTTCTCCCAGCAGGAGACAATTCATGCCTAACAACGCGGTCGAACTTCCCTCAGTTGGAGCCTCAAGAGGATGAGGAAGAAAACAAGTTACTTACCTGTAACTTTAGTTCTCCAGTATTGGAATCTTTCATAGATTCACATGCCTGAATCACTCCCCGTCGTCGAGACGGGAGTCTCCGGTATATAAAAAAAGCAGTGCTTAGTAGTATAGCAAACTGAAAAGAGGCCTAGGCCCATTTCCCTTTTGCAACCCATAGCCTTTGTTATGTAAAAAAGGCCCAAACTTTTCTCTGAACCAATCAGAGCTCCTCACCCTCTAGAACACTCCTAAAAGAACCTTCTGCCCCTCAGATTTTTCGCGCACTTGTGCATATAACACACTTCTTGTGCTAAATCCGAGGTGAGCCTCTCAGGGGAGGAGGGTGGGTGCATGTGAATCTATGAAAGATTCCAATACTGGAGAACTAAAGTTACAGGTAAGTAACTTGTTTTCTTACTCCAGTTCAAGTTCAAGTTCAGGAATTTATATAGCGCACTACTCACCCAGAGGGTCTCAAGGCGCTTGGGGATGGGTTCATTATTTATCGAATAGCCAGGTTTTAAGTTCTTTTCTGAAGGGAATGTGGTTCTGTGTGAGGCGGAGGTGGGTGGGGAGTGAGTTCCAGGTCTTGGCTGCCAAGTAGGAGAAGGATCTACCTCCCATGGTGGATCATTGGATACGCGGAACTGCGGCGAGGCCTTGATTGGAGGATCTTAGTTGGCGGGTGGGTGTGTAGAAGGACAGTCGAGAGTTGAGGCATTCGGGCCCTAGTTTGTAGAGGGCCTTGTGTGCGTGGGTGAGGAGACGGAATGTTATTCTCTTGTTGACCGGGAGCCAGTGGAGGTCTTTCAGGTGGCCGGTAATGTGGTTTTGGCGAGGGATGTCCAAGATGAGTCTCGCTGATGCGTTTTGGATGCGTTGGAGTTTTTTCTGTAATTTGGCTGTAATTCCGGCGTTGGAGGTGTTTCCATAGTCCAGTCGGCTCGTGACTAGTGCGTGGGTGACAGTCTTTCTTGTCTCGGAGGGGATCCAACGGAAGATTTTTTTGAGCATACGAAGTACGTTGTAGCAGGAGGATGAGACGGCGTTGACTTGTCTGGTCATCGAGAGTGAGGAATCTAGGATGAAGCCCAGGTTGCGTGCGTGATCTGTGGGTATGGGTGCTGTGCCTAGAGCTGAAGGCCACCATGAGTCGTCCCAGGTAGAAGGGGAAGATCCTAGGATGAGCACCTCCGTTTTATCTGAGTTAAGTTTTAGGCGGCTGTATTTCATCCATTCGGCTACTTCTTTCATGCCTTCGTGAAGGTTGGTTTTGGCGGAGTTAGGGTCTTTGGTGAGGGAGAGGATCAGCTGGGTGTCGTCAGCGTAGGAGATGATGTTAAGGTTGTGCTGACGCGCGATGGATGCGAGTGGACTCATGTAAACGTTGAAGAGGGTGGGACTGAGTGATGATCCTTGTGGTACACCGCAGATGACTTCTGTAGCCTCTGATTTGAATGGCGGTAGTCTTACTCTCTGGGTTCTTCCGGCGAGGAACGAGATGATCCAGTCCAGTGATTTTCCTTGTATTCCGCTGTTGTTGAGGCGCTGTACAAGGGTGCTATGACAGACTGTGTCGAAGGCGGCGGAGAGGTCGAGTAGAATGAGGGCCACTGTTTCTCCGTTGTCCAGTAGTGTTCGGATATCGTCTGTGGCTGCGATGAGGGCGGTTTCGGTGCTGTGTTTGGCTCGAAAGCCATTCTGTGAGGGATCGAGGGAGTTGTTGGATTCGAGGAAGGCGGCGAGTTGGCTATTGACGGCTTTCTCGATGACTTTTGCCGGGAAAGGGAGGAGGGATATTGGGCGGTAGTTTTTGTGTTCAGAGGGGCCTGCTGTGGGTTTCTTTAGGAGGGCGCTGACTTCGGCATGTTTCCAGCTTTCTGGGAAGGTAGCAGAGTTGAAGGAGCAGTTGATAACATCACGGAGATGGGGTGCGATGATGGAGTTCGCTTTGTTGAAGATGTGGTGGGGACATGGGTCGGTTGGCGAGCCAGAGTGGATGGAATTCATTAGGCGGATGGTGTCTTCGGTGGTTATTGGGTTCCAGGCGCTGAGATTGTTAGAGGGCGGCTTAGGTTCTGAGGGGGGTGGAGAGGATTGTTCGTTGGAACCGTTTTCGAAGCTGTTGTGTATGTCAGCAATGTTGTTGTAGAAGAAGGAGGATAACGAATCGCAGAGGTCTTGGGAGGGAGTGATGTCGTTTGAGGCTTCGGTAGGGTTGGTGAATTCTTGGACTATGTTGAATAGTTCCTTGCTGTTGTGGGCATTGTTGTCGAGTCGATTCTTGAGTGCTGATTTCTTGGTGGATCGGATCAGCTGGTGGTGTTTGCGGGTGGCTGTCTTGAAGGTGGTCATGTTGTCGGCGGTTGGGTTTTTTCTCCATGTTTTCTCGAGAGTACGGCATAGTTTCTTGGATTTCTTAAGGTCATCGTTGAACCAGGGGGCCTTTTTGCTGTCTTGTTTGGTGTGATGGTTTTTCAAGGGTGCTAATTCGTCGGAGCTGTGAGAGATCCATTGTTTGAGTTTGATGGCAGCTTGGTTTGGGTCTGATGAGAGGGCGGGTGGTTTTTGGTTGAGCGATGTGATGAGTTGGTCGGTGGTGATTTTATTCCATTTTCTTCGGGGAATAGGTAGTGGGGGATTGTGGGTCGAGGTTGTTTTGTAGCTGAAGTGAACACAGCTGTGGTCCATCCAGTGGAGACATGTGGTGCGATCGAAGGAGATGTGTTTGCTGGAAGTGAAGATTGGATCTAGCGTATGCCCGGCTACATGGGTGGGGGTATTAACAAGTTGTTTGAGTCCGAGATTGGTCAGGTTGTCCAAGAGGGTGGTGGTGTTGCTGTCGTTTTTCTTTTCTAGGTGGAAGTTGAGGTCTCCTAGTAGAACGTAGTTCTCGGAGGCGAGGGCATGAGGACTGATGAAGTCAGTGATGTTCTCGTTGAGTTGTTTACGTGTTCCTGGGTGCCTGTAGAGGAGGGTGCCTCTGAGTGTGGTTCTGGGGTCCGTGTGGATCTGGAAGTGGAGGTGTTCGGCGGTGGGAAGGTTATCGTCGGAGCTGGTCGTGATTTTGATGGTGTTCTTATGGACGATGGCGATGCCTCCTCCAGTTTGAATGGAACGGTCTTTTCGGATGATCTTGTAATTGTCCGGGATGGCTATGGCGATGTCGGGTGTTGATGATGCATTCATCCATGTTTCAGTGAGGAAGGCAACGTCTGGTGATATGGTGTCGAGTAGATCCCAGAGTTCTGTGGACCGAGCGGGTATTCAGCAGGATGCACTTCAGGTGGTTGGGGTCGGAGCTGTGTTTGGGGTTAGTGGATGTGGTAGGGGTCTTGATGCTGGTATATTTGCAGGAGTGGCAGGTGAGGGGCCCGTGAGTACGCCCGGGGCAGCTTCGTAGCATTGTGGTGTGCGTCCGTGGTTGAGGGCTAGGAGGGTGGCTGCGTCGTAAATAATGCGGACGGAGTGCGGTTTGCGGGGGCCTGGTGCTGGGCGGGGTCCAGGCGTGGACGGGCTTACCTTTGGCGCGACCGCTGCGCGTGGACGCTGCGCGTTGGAACATCTGTCATAAATGGAGAGTGGAGGGGGGCGGAGCGTGGGAGGGGCAGCTGGGAGGCGGTAGCGGGGAGGGGAGGCGGGCCCGGGGAGAGCACAACAACAAAATGGTGGGCGGAATGTAAAGCGAAACAGGGTCACAGCCAACAAGTACAATTAAGCACAAAGTATGCAAATTGAACTGACGCGCAGCTCGGAAGAGCAGTAAGTGCGACTCTACAATGTTATGCGCAATATCCGTGTGGAAGCGCTATTAAATGCAAATAGGCTAAGATATCACGCACGTTATTAAATTACAATTGGGCTACGATACCACACACAGCAGCGTGACTAGCGATGCGCTTCAGCTGTGGGAGCTGCAGAGAGGAGCACGATCAGGGGTCTCAAGTCGGGGAGCGTGGGGAGCGACCGCTTTGGCACAGGTCCAGTATTGGAACTTTCATAGATTCACATGCCTTAATCAGAATAGCGAGCAGTGAAAAAATCAAAGCACATTTTCCTGATACATTACATAACCATGCAGTAACATTAGAGAATGAAGCATAATCTCATATACATATATACATAATTATATAAAATGTGACTTTGTAAACCCAAGAAATTATGGAAGGAGGGATGCAAGAAAGGCTCACCGTTACTGGATGATATTCCGCAGTACCGCCTCTCCCACCGCCGCATCAGAATCTGCGGCCGCCTCCAAGCAGTAGTGCCTGGTGAAGGTGTGCGTAGATGCCCAGGTTGCTGCTCTGCAGATGTCCTGGATTGGCACTCCTCCAAACAATGCAGTGGATGTGGCGACTGCCCTCGTGGAATGGGCACGGACTCGTGCATTCAAAAGCTTTCCAGCAGCTTGATGACAGTAGACAATTGCACTGGAAATCCACCTGGCAATTCCCCACTTTGACAGCGGGAAACCTTTTCTGGGTGCGCTGAAGGCGACAAATAACTGGGAAGACTTACGAAACGCCTTAGTTTCTTTCAAGTAAAATTTCACACATCTCTGAACGTCCAGCGAGTGCAATACTCTTTCTGCCGCTGTTGATGGATGAGGAAAGAAACGCTTCAGCACCAATGGTTCGTTCAAATGAAAAACAGTTGGCACCTTCGGAATGAACTTCGGGTTTGTCCTGACAATCATTTTATCCTCTTGAAACTGCAAGAAAGGCTCCTGAATCGTGAGCGCTTGTAGTTCACCTACTCTTCTCGCAGAAGTCAATGCAATGAGAAGAGCCACCTTCCAGGATAAGAACTTCAGGTCTGCCCTGTGTATCGGTTCAAATGGTGGCTTCATCAATTGAGAGAGTACAATATTCAGATTCCATACAGGGGGTGGAGGCTTTACTGGTGGAAAGACCCTGAATATCCCTTTCATGAATTGTTTGATAATCCTTGAGGACCATAAAGATGGGCCTGACGATGACCTCCTGTAGCGGGATATCGCAGCCAAATGCACCTTGGAGGCGTGTGCTAATCCTGACTTTGCTAACAGCAGAATGTAAGATATAATTTGATGAGGTGCAGCCGTAAGAGGGTGAACACCATTTCTCTTACACCACAGACAAAACCTCTTCCATTTCATCCTGTAGGTTTTGTTGGTACTCTCCGCTCTGGCATTGGATAGGATGTCCCTACATTCGTGTGAGATGTTCAGATGGCTAAACTCACAGTGTTCAGGAGAAAGGCTGCTAATCGCAAGGATTTCGGGTCCGGATGGCGCACCTGCCCCTTGGACATTGTCAGAAGCGATGGAATCAGGCTCAACTGAACTGGACGGTCCTCTGACAGTAGCAGCAGTTCCGTGAACCAGTGCTGTCTGGGCCAATACGGGGCAATTAGGATCAGCCTGCACGGTTCTCTCTTGATCTTCACCAGTACGTGGGGGAGAAGAGGAATTGGAGGAAAACCGTAGGCAAAGATGCCGGACCATGCCATGGAAAACGCATTCCCCCAAGATCCCCTCTGGGGAAGCCAGCTTGCGAAGTAATGGCATTTTCTGTTTTCCTTCGTAGCGAAGAGGTCCACCATCGGTGTTCCCCATCTTCGAAAGATGCTGTCCAGGATCTCCTGGTCTAACTCCCACTCGTGGCAGGACGATTTTAGCCTGCTGAGAGTATCCGCCTTGATGTTTTGATCCCCCGGGAGGTGTTCTGCTGTCAGTGATATTCTCTGCTGAATAGCCCATTCCCATATTTCCTGGGCTTCCTGAGACAGGGAGAGAGATCTTGTTCCCCCTTGCTTGTTTACATAATGCATCGCCGTGGTGTTGTCTGTTCTTATCAACACCGGCGCACCTTTTATCCTTGGCAGAAAAGCCAGCAATGCCAAGCGAATCGCCCTGAGTTCCAGCAGATTTATATGTAATTGCTGCTCCTCTTCCTTCCAACGGCCGCTGACCTGAAGGTCCTGAAGGAAAGCTCCCCATCCTTCTAATGACGCATCCGTCGTTACCACTAGCAGAGCTGCTCTTGCTAGAAACGTCAGTCCTTGAGACACATTTGCCTTTTGTGTCCACCACTTTGCTGCCTGCAGCATGACTGGTGTCACCTTTATTGTATCGTCGAAGGATCCCTCCGCCTGACGCCATTGGAGATCGATCTGTTCTTGCCATGGTCTCATCCTTAGCCTGCAGCAAGGTACCAGTGGAATACAAGAGGACATTGTGCCCAGTAAGGATTTGAAGATGCGGACTGAAAGACTTTCTTTTTCCCAAGTCTTGGAAGAGGGACACAATCCTCAGTTGTCTTTCCTCGGAGGGAAACGCTTTGTTGCATTCCGTGTCCAATATTGCCCCCAGAAAGGTAATCACTCTTGCTGGGTGGAGGTTGGACTTTCCCTCGTTTAGAGTCAATCCTAAAGTGGCGAATAAGTCTATGCAAGCTTGCGTCGATGTTCTGGCTTGTGTCTTCGATGGTGCCTTGACTAACCAGTCGTCGAGGTATGGAAATATTTGATGTTTTTGCTTCCTCAACACAGCCGCCACTGGAGCCAGACATTTCGTGAACACTCTTGGCGCTGACTTCAAGCCGAATGGCAGCACCCTGAACTGGTAATGTCTTCCGGCTACCCAGAACCAAAGGTACTGCCTGTGTGCAGGATGTATTGGCACGTGAAAATACGCGTCCTGTAGGTCCAATGTGGTCATATGATCTCCTGGGTTCAATAACGGAGGGATGTCCTGTAGGGATACCATCCTGAAAGATTGCTTCTTGAGATAGGTGATTAAGGATCTGAGATCCAGAATGGGGCGCCACTGGAGTTTGTTCTTCTTGATAAGAAAAAAACAGGAGTAAAACCCCTTGTTTTCCTGGGATTTCGGTACCGGTTCTATTGCTCCCTTTCGGAGCATTAACCGAATCTCCTGCTGGAGTTGATGCAGATGGTTGGCTCTCTGATGCATCGGTGGCGTACAAGGGGGCGTCTGAAGGAATTCTAGGGTGTGACCGAATTGAACAATTTTTAGGACCCATTGGTCCGTTGTTATTTTCCGCCAATTTTGAAGATGGTGAGCAATCTTTCCACCCAGGGGAGCATCTGACAGAGTCGGAAGATGGAGGTTGTCATTGCCGACGTGTGTTGTCCTTTCCTCGGCCACCACGTCCTCTCGGAGTTGATTTTGGGTATCCTCCTGACTGACTCTGGTTATATTGCTGACGGTACGGCTGCGATGAGGACTGATAAGAAGATGAATATCTCCCTTGTTGGTATCCTCCTCTATACGAGGATTGACCTCTACCCCTGGAGCCACGAAAAGGGGTTTTTCTATACTGCAGTGTTCCCAGAGCCGTTGCCGTATCAGTATCCTTCTTGATACTTTCCAGCGTATCATCTATATGCTTCCCAAACAATTCTTCTCCATTGAAAGGGAGGTCTAATAATTTGTTTTGTACCTCCGGCCTAAATGCTGTTGCTGGCAGCCAACCCTGCCTGCGCAGGACAGCCGCTCCCCCCAGGGATCTAAAAGCCGTGGTCGCTATATCCATAGCGCAGTCTCGGACTTCAGCCGAAGTCCTCTCTCCTTCCATGAGAATTTTCTTCGCCTCCTGCTTCTCTGGATCTGGCACCAAGTTAACGTAGGGAGACAGGTCGCACCACATCTGCCTGTCATACCTCCCCAATATTGCAAGGGCATTAGCGCTCTTACAAGCAGAGCAGACATTAATGAAAAACGTTTTCCTGCGTTATCCAACCTTCTACCCTCCTTGTCTGGAGGTGTTGCAATCGGAGCAGATGGGCTCCTGGATTTCTGTTGTGCCGCCTGCGTGATAACAGAATCAGGTTTGGGATGACCTAAAAGGCAAGCTGGAGCATCGACTGGTGCTTTATACTTTTTATCCAGTCTGGCCAGAACCGGTGTTATCGTCGCTGGCGTCTCCATAACTTTCAATCCTTCTTTCCAGATATGAGACACTAAAGGTAGAGCTCGTACAGATCTCCGATACAAGTCTTTAAAGTCATATAGAAAACATTCAGTTTTCTCCTCTAGCGCAAACCTCTTAGTGGCTCTCTCCATCAAACTATGAAATCCACCAATGTCCTCCGGTGGAGAGCTCACTGGTCTCTGCGGTGGAGTTGCAGGTGATGGGGCGATATAATCATTCCATTCTGCATTTGTGTCCGCAATCTCACCATCCTCCTGATCTTCATCGGAGGTATCGTGGTGTGTTGTTGGTGGTGGTGACCTGACAGTAGGTTCCGGCACAATCTCTCCTACGAGTCGGAGTTCCTGGAACCGACCGTGGACGTTGAGTAGCCTCCATGGTCTGTTGAGTGGCTGGAGCCGCTGGGTATCTAGACCTATAATCCTCCAACATTCCCTGGAGATCCTTCAACAAAGAGGATGGTACACTGGTCATCTCCTCTCGTTGCTGTTTATATCGACGTTGTTCCTGGGGTTGTTCTTGATAACCCCCATATTCTGCCTCGGAATCGTATTCCTGGCACTTGACCTGTAGTTGCGACGGGCTACTGGCAATACCATACTCATCATCTTCCTCCGAATCTTCTTCCTCCAGTAAGTGAGACGGTAGCAATGGGGAGACCTTGCTTGGAGATGTAACCTCGGATGTTATAGGTTTTCTCCAAGGCACCAACCCTTTTTCTGGTGTTTTTTCCCTCGTCGACGGGGCTCGTCGACGAGATTCCCATCGCCGTCGTCGGCCATGTCATTGTCGTCGTTGTAGTGACCGTCGACGCTGTCCTCGTCGACGCTACCGTCGCCGGCACAGTCCACGTCTGCCGTCGTCGACGCTTCCGTAGACACAGCCGTCAAAGCCTTCGTCGACGGTGAAATCGTCTACGCCTTCATCGACTGTGAAATCGTCGACGCCTTCGTCGACGGTGAAATAGTCAACCCTGTTTTCTCACCAGCCTTCTCCTTCTTCGTCGACGACGGAGGTGTTTTCATCGTCGTCGATGGCACCTTTTTAGTCGACGGTCCCGTCGACGGAGCTGATTTCTCCTCAGAAGGCGCAGAAGAAGATAGTTTGATGGTTATCTTGATCTTCTGAGGTGACTGTGGTGGATCTGAGGTGGATTTTGCTCCCTTCACCTCACCAGCAGATCCCTTCTTCCCCTTAGATGATACTGAAGGGGATTTTGAGGGACTGCGCCCTGAGGCGGTCTTTTTTAGGGCCTTCTCAGGTCTTTCCCCTGAGGAATGTGTCTGAGGAGATCTACTTCTCTTCTGAGATCTTAGACGCCACAGATTCCTCCTCACTCTCACTTGAGAGGATTTCCTTCCTGGCTTTGACTTTCTGAAGCCAGATCAGTAGCCTTCCCTCATGATCTCTCAAGGTCTTATTTGAAAAGGTACGACATACCTTACAATCTGCTGCCTTATGGTCTGGGTAGAGACAGTAGATGCAGTCCTTGTGAGGGTCATCTGTATAAAGCCTCTTCTTGGAGCAGGTTGAACAAGCTCTAAATAATCCTTCTCTCTTTATCAGACATGATTGTTTTAAAAATCTCAAATTCAAGTCAAAATACTGTAGAAGTAAAGAGTTTGAGCAGAGCTCAAAGGAGACTCCCTAGCACAACATGCGGTAGAAAAATCTGAGGGGCAGAAGGTTCTCTCAGGAGTGTTCTAGAGGGTGAGGAGCTCTGATTGGTTCAGAGAAAAGTTTGGGCCTTTTTTTACATAACAAAGGCTATGGGTTGCAAAAGGGAAATGGGCCTAGGCCTCTTTTCAGTTTGCTATACTACTAAGCACTGCTTTTTTATATACCGGAGACTCCCGTCTCGACGACGGGGAATGATTCAGGCATGTGAATCTATGAAAGTTCCAATACTGGAGTAACTGTGTGTCCCGATCACCAAAGAGAAGCTTATGCTGGCTATACGCCAAGAGTCCAGGTTCTGATGGGCTCCTGGCTGAGTTTTAACGACAGTTCGCCCCACTTTTAGAAGATAGACTGTTAGAAGTTTACAATAAAGCGTTGGAAAGGGAGCTTTACAGCCTTCCATGCGTGAGGCGTTTGTGGCCATGATACCTAAAAATTAGAGGGACCCTCTCTTGTCCACCTTCGGTAGGCCCATCTCACTATTAAATATTGACGAGAATATACACAGTGGGAATATGGCGGAGCGTCTCCTATCAAGAATGCCTCGGCTTATCCACCCAGACCAAGCTGGTTTCATACCGAGGTGGAGTACGGCCGATAACATACGTCTCTTAGCTCATGAATGGCACTCTTCAGGCTTGTTGTAGATTGAGTGTGCCGTGGCAATGCTCAACAAATTTTCCATTCAGTGGATTGGTCCTACATGTGGGAGGTTCTTCGACTAATTGGGGTGGGAGGTCATTTTCTCCAGTGGGTGCAGCTGCTATATACAGCGGAAGGAGGGTGTACAAACCTCTTTGGCGCGGTACGAGGCAGGGTTGTCTGCTCTTTGGCGGCGCGCCTGCGGGATCAGCTAGACCCTTGGGGCATCAAGCTGGGGACAACTAACCATGTTGTCTCCCTATACACAGAAGACACGCTGGTTTATCTCATTCGGAGCAGTCTGTGCCGTTGCTCCTAGCGGAGATGTGATCCTTGGATCTTCACATTAATACCAGGGAGTCTTAGTTGATTCCTGTGGGCAGAATGGGGGAGGAGCTGTCGTGTGTTGAGCTACCATGGACGGGTGAAGGGACGCAGTACCTTGGGATTCGGCTGGCAAATACAGCCTCTACATACCTGGATCTTAATATTGGCCACATGATCGAGACTGTAGGGGTCCGTGCGCTTCTGGCAGGGGGCTGCGGTTGTCACTCATGGGGCACATTGCACTTGTTAAAATGATTGTCCTTTACAACTGCCTCTATGCTATGCAGCACTCGCTCTACAGGGGATGGGAGACCTCTATAGCTTTTTTCTTACTGGAGGAAGTACTAACACATCTACTAAAAGCTACAGAGTACAGAATCCCAAGGGATATTAGCAAGTCTTACTGGGATTGCTACCCACGCTACATCGCAAGAAGCTCAATAGGTGGTTCGTGCTCTTGGGGTTGGTCCTGGTTATGAAAAAAATTGTAATAGCATGGCTGGGCCCTTGACCCCCCCTCAGGCTGAAGAAGGGATAAGGGACATATGTGAGTGGGCAACAGCGGAAATAGTCAGAATGAAATTTGCCCTTAAGGATGATAAGATAGAGGACGATCTCCCAGCATGGGCTTCTATGTTAACAGAATTACAAGAAGACCGGGCCCCCTGAGACGTAGGAGCCCCAGGAGGAGGAAGTATTCATTGGGCTAGAACAAATAGAAACAAAACCTAGCCCACAAACAGCAATATAGACCCTAGACATAGTACTGACTTGATGTATGCAATCACGTTAAGTGGCAAGCTGGAGTGGGAGGGGGGGAGTTCTTTCAATATGATGTTTTCTATGTACAATGATCTGAAGTATAAGTCAAGATGTTTTTGATATACGAGCGTAGATTGTAACCAGGGCTCATGCACTCATATGCAATGTCTGTTTGTAAATGCCAATAAAAATATTCCCCCCCAAAAATCTGATGATGGTATTTAAGATGGTCCAATCTGCCACTAACTCCTCACTACTCTGCTTAAACTCGTCAGGCAGGGGTTTTATAAGAGCGTTTACACAGTTCCAGTGTGCTATGTCATACCTTAAGAGTCGTCCAACAGAGTTGATGATTCTCCAATAGGTGAAGGCTCAGAACACCACCCTTTACCCTGCAGCATCACATTTTAAAATCTCTTTATCGGTTAGGAATGCATCGCCCTTGCCCAGAGGTTAGCGTTCTTGTGCACAATATGGACTACTAGTGAATCTGGAAGGACGTGGCCTCTGATATATGGAGGGTCACTGGAGGAGGGTTTGTATTTTTTGTCTACCCTAGACATTAGGTAAACTTGAGCATCCCCATGGGCAGAAATTGCACTGTCCATCCTCCTGATTTAGATAAGGTTTCCACTAGGACATAGTCTTTTTTATGGAGAATGTGCATACCAACCTTGTGGAAAGCAACAACCCATTGTATGACCTCACAGTAAGTGGTGCTATCATCTGGGTGGAACCCAGGTGGGTAAAGATCAATGTCTGGACCAGGATTATTTTCCCGATATTGGAGTCAGAAAATATACAGTCTGAGACCGAACAGAGGAAAAAAAAATGTGTCCAACCCCAGCTGTCCTTGCACCCACAGATGGTGGGCCGAAAAAAAGTTTTAATCTGGAGCCAGTGCCCTACCAAGGGATGAGTCGCTATATACTGTGTGACTCAAAAGACTTCTTGGAAGAAAAGCAACTTACAAGTGTATGTGCCCAACCCAACATAGCTAGTGTAAGCAAAGCAGGTGTATCTACAGCAACACATGCTGTGAACCAATTGTTTTGAAGCTTGAAACTTGATATGTGTCTTCCATCTAGTAGTTGGGTTAGAAATTCTCCCTATTCTCTATTTCTGTTTCTATGTTTAGGCATGGCCCAGAGGAGGAGTAAGGTTGAACTCCTGAACAAGTCCCACAGTGTCCCAGTACGTGGTCTCCAACTTTAGGTTATTCTGCTTGGACTTTTGTTTTTTCCCCTAAAATCTTTCTTTACCTAAAGACCATCTTTTATTGGGAAGGATAGAGAGTCAGATATGAAGTTAGAAGAGTATAAAACTACAAACTATTTTTGCATGTAAGTAACTGTTTCTTATGTAGCTCTACTAGATTCACCTGCTGTGCACAGATTATGGAGCAGTAATAGTCTCCTGTGGAGGTAGGAGTGAAGTGAGGGCGTTTGCAAAAACAAATTTCAGAACCTTTAGTCCCACTTGAGCTTTTTTAAGCAAACACCTAATCAATAACATTTTGTTGATGTGAATTCCTATTACTATGTAGCCACCATTTATATAACTTTACTATATACTTCTACCAAAAAAGCCAACTTCATCCCTTTTGCCTTGTGCATCGTCTGGCGCAAACAAAACTGTTAAGATTTTTTTAGTAATTGTATTATTAGTATGTAGTACATAAGGGTCTTTCTTACATCCAGTGTGTGGCTGCTGGGCAGCTAAACTGACTGGTATGGAAATGTAACACAGCTTCTGGAATTAACTGCTGTTGCTCATAACTACTCTGTCCAAACTGACTGGCATGGAAATGTAACAGCTTCTGGAATTAACTGCTGTTGCTCATAACTACTCTGTCCTGGTGTATTTGAGGGTAAGGAGACTGGCTTGTCAGGGCCTGTAACTCACTCACTCATGGTAGTAACATGACACAATCAAAAATGCTGTTTTTAGTGTACTCTCCTGTGCTAGTTTCAACAGAATGTATATCTTGTGTATAATCTTATGTTCTTATTCATTTGTCAAGTAAAACAATGCCATTGTGATGCTCGTTTGTACCGGTACCACCTTGCCTACCACTTGTGTGGAATTCCTTGAGTGCTTAAAATACTGTCCAGCGTCCTCAGATTGTTATACTCCCCATTTCTCCATCCCACCCTCCTTGTGATACATCTGTGGTGATGGTCACAACTGGGATTTTTTTTTAAAGTTTATTTTTTACCATTTGTGTTCTTTCTGCAATCAGATTGAGACAACCACTAAATCTTCCCAATATCTTGTCGTTCGTGAATGTCATTGAGATGGGAATCCCAAACAGGGACTCCCATCTCAATTACAGGGAATGATTCAAGCATGTGAATCTATGAAAGTTCCAAAACTGGAGTAAGTTTAATTTCCAATTCTATATCACATCTGTATTGTATGACATTTAGGGCTCCATTATGATGCTGGTCAGACAAGCAAATCTATTCTGTTGCCAGGTTTCCATGTATACAGATCTTTCCTGGTTAAGTAAACGCAGGCAGGTCTCTTGTCATTTAATCTACAGACCTGCATATTTGTATTTCAATATTTAGCATCTCAAAAACTGACTACTATAATTATAGAATAAGTTTTGACCTGGGTTGTAATCATAATTTTTGATTTTGAAGAAGTGACATCACAATAAATATATTTATTTCAGAATCAATCATGACAGTACTGGAAACAGATTACTTACAAGGAGTTCCTTTAATGACTTAGCACCCTTTGTCACTTCTGGCGAATGAGGAGGTTCTGTAGGTGGTAGACATTGTAATACTTCGCCTCTGTGATTGAACCAAGGCTGCCCATTATTGTCCGATTGGGTACAACAGCTTTCAACATTTCCATCTTTGGTCTCATCAAGGTGACACTGTGTGTGCATGTTTCCTGAGGTCTCTCGATTATTTGGATCTCCCAGGAAACCCCCTTGCTTTGGATTCTGAAAATATAGAAATAAGACCGGAAATGTTTTCATTAATTTAAAACATTCTGTACATCTGGAAGACGGATCAAAATTCAAATGAAAAATATATTTTCACAATACCACATCTTTGCTAGCAAAATGGGTAACCTGGAACACAAAACAAGTGTAGAAGTTTCTTATCAAAAGACATGCTGTTAGTTTCTTTGAGGTGCACAGGTTTACATAATAAAAAGTTAGTTTCTTTGAGGTGCACAGGTTTACATAATAAAAAATTATTGATAAAATGTTGAATGTTTTATATTCCATCCAGCAGAGTGGATAAAATCTATAAAGACTAAATAAGTGGAGTCTATAGAAAGATATCCTTTAACAACGTTCAGTAGTTGCCACACTGGATCAGAAAAAGCATATACCCTCCCCCACCCCTCTCACCCCCCTAAAGAATAGGGGGAAAAAGTGGTTATCCACTGTGGGTTTCCCCACACCATACTCACCAGGGTTTAGAATCCATCCCTTAAATGTACAGATTGCAATCAACGTAAATCGCCTACATTTTAATCTTTAGGTTTTTTTTGCCTGCATTTATTTGTTAGAAGTTTTACAGTCTGGGCAGCCTTACTTTAATTAGACTTTCAGCCTTGCGTTTGGTAGTAAGTGCAAGCCATAAAAATTGTTCTATTTTTTAGGAGAACATAGATCACAGATGTGTATTTGGTTTCTAAACATTGGGTTTTACTATGGCAGCAGTGGAGTTCCTTACAGGCCATGTCTCAGATCTCATACTGCATGTTGTTAAAGGAGCTTACTGTTAAGTATTAGTATTTTATTTTTGGAAAATAGATGGTCCCCAGGCTACCACAACCAAGCAGCTGCCAGCATGGGTCGGCCTTCATAACCCAGATAGCAAAGTTTTGTTCAAGGGATATCATGTTTATAATGAGTCTTTAGAACCACAATACAAAAAAACTGGAATCAGAGCAATAACACATCAGAGGGTCTGACCTAAGCGAGCCAATTCACAAAGGTAAACTTACAAGTGAGTAAATCTTTATATGCAAGTTTACTCTTACATTTTTGAATGACTTTACTACTTTGAGTGTAAAGTTACTTTAAGCTGTTCAAAAGGTGTAGACTTACACGTCTCCACCCCTGAAACTGGGAGCGCAGAGACAAATTTAGAAGTGCAAAGTTATTACAGCCAAAGGGAGCAGAAGTAAGTTCAGTACCACACAGCAATTCACTGATATCCTATCGTAGAAAATAATGGAGGGAGAAAATATTGTCAAATTAAAATAATTATTTTGACTTTCCAAATGTATATTTCCAAGTACTTAATGATATCATAGTAACAAATTATAAAAAAATACAACTAATTAAAGAAAAACTAATTCTATACATCATTTTAATGTACAAGTACAAATATGTTACTTTAGGTGGGATTTTTTTAATTTAAATTTTAATATAATATATTTATTCTGAATAAGGTAAATGTTTTTTTTAGTTATAAATGTAAAATAAATATATTAAATGAATTTACATTAATATTTAACCTACAAATATTTTACTAACTTTTTTTATGGTTAACTAGCTTACCCGTCGCGCGTTGCTGCGATCTCAGAAGAAAGGAATGTTGCTGCTGCTCAGATATACTTTTGAGCGCGAGAGCACTGCGCTTACACGCTCATACCTTGCGCCCCCATCACGACTTGGGTTCATTCCCGATCCTGCACCGTCTCGCCAACACTCCGTCTCGGCACAACGAAGACTGATTCGACATGTTTATGCAGCTTCTCCGGCCCCCTCAACGCGCGTAGGTGCGCTCGAGGAGGGCCGGGTTACATTAGAGGAATTCACCTACGGAGCAATTCTCGATGCTCATTCGTTTGAGAAGAGTGGGCTTGATCAGTTTGTATTCGAACAGCTTTGAATCTTTCTTCGATATATTAAAAAAGTTTATGCCAGAAACCTTTGCGGAGCGTACTCAACAACTTCCCAAAGTTGCATGGCGATCGGATGAATGGTGTAGTAATGCATAAAGGACAAACAGACAGACAGACATACATTCGTTTTTATATACATATATATATATAGATAAGGAAAATGCTACTTACCAGTATGCATCTGTTCTTGGCATGTAGAGCTGCACACTGTGCATAGATTGCCACCTAGTGTTTGGCCCGGATGTTTGCAGTTTGTTGTTGTCTTGAAAAGTTCTTTGGTAGTTACGAGATAGGTGACCTCCTAGGACCACATTGCGCATGGGGATCGGCTCCATCCCCAGATTATTTTTCGCAATTAGGGAAATGATGGAGCTTTGCAAAAAAAAAAAAAAAAGGAAGGGGGTCCATGTAATTTGTATCTAATTAAGATAATACTGGAACAGACAAAGGTAGCCGGGGAGGAGGGTGGGCGTGTGCAACTCTGTAGCTCTACATGCCAAGAACAGATGCATACTGGTATGTAGCATTTTCCGTTCTAGGCATATGAGTTGCAGATTGCACACTGTGCATAGATTGTATAGCAGGACCCACTCTTAGCGGCGACCACCCCTATCTGTTGCAGTAGTTTGGAATAATGTTTTGAGAACAGCCTGGCCCACATTAGCTTGTTGCTTGGTTTGCACATCTACACACTAGTGTTTTGTGACTGTGTGCGGTGTAGACCATGTAGCTGCTCTGCAGAGGTCATCTAGGGGTATTTCCCCTAAGAATGCCATTGAAGCCCCTATTTTTCTTGTAGAGTGGGCTTTAGGGGGAACAGATAACGTACGTTTAGCTTTGTGGTAACAAATCTGTATGCATTTGACAATCCATCTAGCTACCCCAGATTTTGAAATGGGTTTACCCTTGTGTGGTGGTGAGAAAGACACAAAAAGTTGTTTTGTCTTAAGAAAGGGTTGTGTCCTCTCTCTGTAGTATAGAAATGCTCTTTTGACATCTAATGTGTGAAGAGCTCTTTCTGGTACTGTCTGTGGTTGCGAGAAGAAAACAGGCAGTTCCACAGATTGATTGAGATGGAAGGGAGAAATGACTTTGGGTAAGAATTTTGGATTAGTACGCAGAACTACCGTATTGTGATGCATTTGCAAGAAGGGTTCTTGAATGGTTAGTGCTTGTAGTTAACTAACTCTGCGCAGAGAGGTAATAGCTACTAGGAACACAACTTTCCACATTAAAAATTGTAGTTCTCGGGGGAGGAGCTACGCAAGCAACCAAGATGGCCGCATAAGCTTCCGGCTCCGTCGACCTCTGTCGCTGGCGGACTTATCCTGAACTTTATCCTGACCTCCCGCCAGACTCCCGTGTGTCTGAATCGTTGCTGAGCCCGGGGGGGCAATCCCGGAGTTTTTATCACTTTTATTGACGAAGTTACACCGTCTTCCATTTTTGGGCCTACTCCAGTGTTTGAGCCGGGGCCTCGAGTACTGACCCCGCCGGGTTTCAGTTGAACAACATCGGCCGCGGGTACCCGGCTGAGTCCGGTCTCATCGGAGTGGAACATATTCTCGATCCTGGTGGTGGTCTTGGTCCCGGCAAATACTAGACGACGGCGACGAGACGTGGTTGCCGTGGTGGGTGGGGGACCAGGTCCCGGGACCCGGCTGCAGCCCTCGGGGTCCGCGGGTGGGGCCCCCGCTCTCGGCAGCGGTGTAAAGAGTGCCAAGCCTGTGAGTCGCCAGTCGCTTCCGTCCACTCCACGCCTGTTGGTTTCCCCGGAGTAGCCGGCCTCCGGGGTTGAAGATCTGCTTTGTTATCGCTCACGCAGAGATGGATCGGACGACGTGTGGACCGACCCTGGGGACCGTGATGGCCGCCATCGGGGCTCTTCGCCTGCAAATGGAGACTGTTCTCCACAATTTGACTGCACGCATCGAGACAGTTTGTTTTAGACCGGACTCTAGCCTTGTGTCAGACCTGCAACATACGGTGACCCCCGCGAAGCTTGATCTACCTCGAGAGGAGGACCCCGACCATAAGCAGACACTGGTGCCAATTTTATCCACACAACTACAGAGGTACGTTACCGGAGCCCCCGAACAACTAGCAAGATCGGCAAAGTTATCGCCCGTGCAGGACTCACTTCTTCCTTCTCTTTTGGATACCTCCACTGATACTTTTTGGATGAACTTTTGTGTGTCTGATAGACTTCGAGACGTAACCTTTTTTACCCTTTCAGGCTGTATCGATCTCCTTTTTCATCAACGCTTTGACTCTTTTGCTACTATATTGGTCCTAGTGTATGGGATGTGTACAATGGATCGTAAGGGCCAGGGCTGAATTTGACTGTTTTTCTTCGGTACAGTGACTTTCTTTTGGCTCTGCTGGGTTGTATCTTTGGGAATGAGGGCCAGATGGAATTCTGATTGTCTGGGTTTGGTGTGACGGTTATGTTCGAAAACGGGGTTTGCTGCCTCTGTGGTGCCGGGGGCTGGGCGGGACGGTCATTTCTCTGTCGGTGGCTCCCCTATCTGTTTGCTTATTAGTCTGCTATAATTCGCTTAATACCATGGTAGGGGATGTCTGCCTTTGGCGGGGGGAGGGGAGTCCGGGAGCCTGTATCGTTTTGTAATATATCTCCTCCTCCATCTTTTCCCTTCCTTGGGGTGTAGTTTAGGGGGCGACAGGCACGCTGCTAGTGGGGTTAGGTCGTAGCCATCTGCAGGGTTTCTTATTTTTCCTTTATTTTGTTCTATGACCGGTCTATTTCCCTTTTCCTTTCTTCACAAGAGATGTGGCATATTCTCCTGAGCCTTTTGTTATTCGTATCTGGGTGTCGAGTGTGCAATCTACATATCCTGACTCCCTGGTGGGCGGGTTCTGATAATGTTTGCCTACGGTTATCTGTATTGTATGGTTTTGCCCCAGTTCTATGCTGGTATTGATATTTCTCAGGTGCCTATAACTGTAGTGTACTTCCTTGACTCCTTTGCCCGTTCATTACTGTAATATGTGCCGCCATCTGACACCCGATATGTACATTTTACTCGTGTTATAATCAATAAAAATATATATATAAAAAAAAAAATTGTAGTTCTC
Organism: Lissotriton helveticus; assembly: GCF_964261635.1. Taxonomy (NCBI): domain Eukaryota; kingdom Metazoa; phylum Chordata; class Amphibia; order Caudata; family Salamandridae; genus Lissotriton; species Lissotriton helveticus. The sequence continues at coordinate 271,497,034 of NC_136061.1, forward strand.
ATTTGTGTAAGTGTTCGAAAGTAGGTCCCATTAACCGTCTGGGAGGAATTATTCTTTTAAGGCCTTCCATAAAGGCTTTAATGGCAGGCACTCTGAATAGAGATAGATGTTGTCTGTTTTGCAGATATGCTCCTATTGCAGAAAGATGTAGTCTAATAGACGTATAGGCTAAGTTACATCTTTGGAGATGCAGTAAGTATCCTATGATGTGTTGAATAGACACATCTAGGGGATTAAAATTGTTGTGACAATGTATTACAAAATGTTTCCACTTGGCTGCATAACATGCCCTAGTGGTTGGACGTCTAGCTTCTTTTATGACATTCATGCAGTCTGGAGGAAGGTTCAAATAAGCAAATTCTAGGATTTTAGGAGCCAGATCGCAAGGTTGAGCTGAGCTGGGTCCGGGTGTCTGATCTCTCCACGGTTCTGTGTTAAGAGGTGTAGAGACAGATGTAATTTTTGGTGCGGTACTACAGACAGTTGTAGCAGTGTGGTGTACCATGGCTGTCTGGCCCATGTTGGAGCAACTAGGATGAGGGTTAGAGAATGCTGCTGTAGTTTGCGTACTATTAGTGGCATAATTGCTAGCAGTGGAAAAGCGTAAGCAAATCTGTTTGACCAGTTCATCCATATCGCATTGCCTTTGGACAGTGGGTGTAGATATCTGGCGGCAAAGCTTGGGCATTTGGCGTTTTCATGGGTGGCAAATAGGTCTATCTGAGGTTGTCCCCACATCTGGAAGAATGGCTGAAGAACTTGCATATGAAGTTCCCACTCGTGGGTCTGTTGTGTCTGATGACTTAACAGATCCGCTATGGTGTTTGGTACTCCTGGAACATGTTGGGCTAGAAGGAATATGTTTTGAGGTATAGCCCACCTCCATATGTCCTACTCTAGTTGAGATAGCTGCAGGGAGTGTGCGCCTCCATGCTTCTGTATGGAATATATGGCTGTCATGTCTGTGCGGACTAGTACAGCTTTGTTTGATACTTGCTTTTGGAAAGCCTTTAGTGCTAGGAAGATTGCTAGTAACTCCAAATGATTGATGTGGAGTAACTTTTGTTGCGGTGTCCACCTGCCTTGCATGGTGTGTTGCAGTAGGTGGTCTCCCCAGCCGGAGAGCGATGCGTCCGCTGTCAAGACCATCTGAGGAACCGGCTCTAGGAACGGTCGTCCCTTGGAAAGGTTTTTGGTGTTCCACCACTGCAGAGAGTGATGAGTCCGACCGTCTACCAACACTAGGTCTGTTAATTGACCTTGAGCCTGGTTCAACTGACGTGATAAGCATTCTTGTAGCGGACGCATTTGAAGTCTTGCATGGGGCACTATGAAAATGCAAGAGGCCATCATCCCTATGAGTTGCATGAACACTTTTGCTGGAAGGGAGTGTTGTAGCTGAAACCTTGATAGAAGAGTTTGCATGCTGGCTATCCTTGCTGGAGTTGGATAAGCTAGCGCTTTTGAGGTGTTTATTGTGGCACCGAGGTACTATTGTACTTTGGCAGGTTGTAGGTGGGACTTTGCGTGGTTTATTGTGAACCCCAAGTTGTGGATCAGTTGTATCGTGGCATGAGTGTGTTGTACACACTGGTTGTATGAGCTGGCTTTTATGAGCCAGTCGTCGAGGTACAGGAAGACATGGATGTGTTTACTTTGTAAGTGCGCTACAACTACTGCTAAGCACTTGGTGAATACCCTTGGTGCTGCTGTAACTCCAAATGGGAGTACTTTGAATTGATAGTGCTGCCCGTCTATTACAAATCTGAGATACTTCCTGTGAGCTTTGTGAATGGGAATGTGGAAGTATGCGTCCTTGAGATCTAGAGTAGCAAGGAAGTCGTTTTGCGACAGAAGTGGAAGGACTTGTTGGAGTGTGACCATGTGAAAATGGTCTGACTGTATGTATATGTTTAGCGGGCTGAGGTCTAGAGTAGGCCTTAGAGAGCCGTCATTTTTTGGAATTAGAAAATATAGAGAGTAAACCCCTTTGTTTTGTTGGTGCAGGGGAACTGGTTCTATTGCACTTTTCTGTAGTAGGGATTCCACTTCCACTTCTTGCTTTAACAGTGCTAGATGTTCTTGTGACATTGGACGCAGTTCGGGTGGTATGTTGGGGGGCGGGGGGGGGTTAGATGTTAGTTCTAGACAGAAACCTGATTGAATAATTTGTCGCACCCACCTGTCTGATGTGACGTTGATCCAGGCAGGAAGGAATTTGTGCAGTCTTCCCCCCACAGGAGTGGAATGTTGGGGGGGGGGGAGGAAAGTCATTGGGTAGGGGTAGAGGCAGAGCGGGAGTTGTTGGTTTTGCCTCTACCTTTGTTGTTGTTACCCCTGTAACCCCCTCTTTGGTAGCCCTTAGTGAATATGGATTGGCTAGGGGTTTTGTAAGAGGTGGAGGGACTTTTGAAGGAGTAGCCTCTAGTGTTGCCTCTGTATGATGAGCGACGAAAAGAACGTCTGGGAGCTTGCTGCTGCAAGGCTCCCATAGATTTTGTTGTATCAGTGTCTTTCTTCATTTTTTCTAAAGACCCGTCAACATTTGGGCCAAATAAGTGTGTCTCATCAAATGGCTGATTAAGAATGGAAATTTGTACCTCAGGTTTAAAACCTGAGATATGTAGCCAATCATGTATACGTAGAAGGGTGCTGGTATTAATTGCCCTTGAGGCGGTATCTGCAGCATCTAGGGCACAGAGAATGGAAGTGTTAGTAATGCTTTTAACTTCCTGTATAAAGTTCATTGGCCCTATTTTTTTTATTTGTCAGGTAGATGCTGCATTAAGGACTCTAATTCATCATAATGAGCTCTGTCATATCTGGCCAGATGTTAGCTGCTTGTGACACTGTTTTTACCCGAGGCGTCAAGTATTTTGGATTCTTTGTCTGGTGGTGAGGTCTCACCTGATGTTTGAGAATTAGCACGTTTACGTGCATTAGACACTATTAAAGAGTCTAATGGTGCTGGACCTTTAATATAGACTGGATCTGTAGGGGCAGCTTTATATTTTTTCTCGATGAGAGGATTGAGGACCCTAGCCCTGACTATTAGTCCCTTCTGGGTCATGTGCACCTCTGTGTCATCAGAGTTTGTGTCTACATCATCAGGATTAGGGGATGGTGTAGGTGAATGGTGAGGTGGGGTATGTGTAGGAGGAGGAACAGTATGGGGAGGTGGGGGAGAAGGCACCCTTAATGGAGAAACTGCAATGTCTCTCTTCTTTGGAGGAGGAGGAGGTGCTGGCGACTCAAGTGGTCTCTTTTTGGAACTGAGAGTCAATTGGCCAGTCTTAGGATCCTTAACAGGAGATTTTTGGTTAGGATCAGGTGTGAAAAGTTCCTCTAAACAGAGCAAATCCTTTGGTGTTGAGGTTTTCAGCTCCGTAGGTTTTTTCGGCACCGAGTCGGTAGCTGATTTCGGTTTAGAAATATGCCCTTTTGAACTGTCCTTTACGGGAACCGGTTTCTTCGGTTCCGGGTGTTTTTTCAGTTCCGAAGCGTGTTCTTGAGCTTTAGGCGGTTTTTTGGTCGGCTCCGAATGCGGTTTCGGCAACGATAAGCCGCTGCCAGTCTTCGGCGCCGTGTGCTTAAGTGTCTGAGCAACAGGCGGCGTGGTTGAAGAAGATGGCTTTTTCTTCGGTGTCGTGTAGGATCGGCACCGTGGATAGGCTTGCTCGAGCTGCCTGAAGGCTTAATGGGCTTCTTTGCCGGGCCCGAAGGTGGGGCGAGGGAAGCAGTTTCTCGGTGTGCACCCGGGCCCTGAAGGCGAGGGTGTGCCAAAGCCTTAGAGGGTGTCGAGGAAGGGTTGGGGTAGACGATCTTACTTACGACCCTTTGAGCTGGAGTCACTTCCTCGGCGTCTGAGTCTTCGGCGTCTGAGGAGCTGGTACTCTCTTTGGCGTGCTGGTGTTCTGGCACGTCGACGCCCTCTTCGAAGATTTAGTCGGGGATCGAAGCCGACGAGCGAGCCATTGTTCTTCGAGCTAGTCAGTCCCAGATCGTCTTCTTGGAGCGGAAGGAGGAACAAGCGGAACAGTCTTTGCCCTCGTGCTCCGGTGAGAGGCAAAGGTTGCAGACCTCAAGTAGGTCGTTGTGGGGAAACTTCGACCGATATCGAGGACACTTCTTGAATGGCGTCCTTTCCATGAGCCAGAAAGTAAGGCCTAGGTAGGCCCGAAGGCTTTAGTCTACGACCGGAATCGAAGGCTTCGAAGTGCTGAAGAATCGCGTTGATATGGAGCGCAATCGAAACAATACCGAACTGGTGAGAATTGCGCGCCGAAGGAAAATCGGTTCCTAACCGGAGCGCAGGAAACACATCCGATCCCGATGGCGGAAAAAAACAATCTGGGGATAGAGCCGATGCCCATGCGCAATGTGGTCCTAAGGAGGAGTCACCTATCTCATGACTTCCAAAGAACTTTTCAGGACAACAACAAATTGCAAACATCCAGGCCCAACACTAGGTGGTGATCTATGCACAGTGTGCAATCTGCAGCTCATATGCCTCGAACACACCCACCGACTGGTGCTTTGACATTGGGAGTGGACTACCCAATGGAGACCGGAGCCTCGACATCGTGCGGAGATAAGGTGAAGGGAAGCATCTTCTTTATGTTGAACGTCCTCTGGATGCCGTTGTGACAGAGCGAGACCTCGACATTGACCCAGGCCTAGTTTACGGCAATAGAGGAGTCTGCTTCAATGTGGAACCCCTTCTGGATGTCGTAGCCAACTTTGGCCTCAACGTTGATCGCCGCCTAGTTGACGGTAACAGAAGACTACGCTGTGATGTCGAACTACGTAAGGACGACAACGGAGAGCGATGTCTTAACGTTAGACGATAAATCTGCACCAGCGGAGATATATACTCTTCTACGCTGACCATCGCCGGGATGATGGTAGAGGAGGATTCGACGTTGGAGTATGACGAGACGTACCATTATGTTTCGAAGTTTTCGACGACAACCGTGGCACTTGACGGTGATGTCGGCGGAGGGGCTGCCATAGCAGATTTCTTTGCCGTTGGAGGCATTTTCGACACTGAGCCCAATGCCGAAGAAGAAGACCGAGACTTTAATTCTTGAAGTTGACTTGGGCCTCTTCTTCTTGTGTCTCAAGGCAATCTGCCTCTGGAGGTAGTCAAATTTTTCTTCTCAGAGAGACCAGCAAGACGGATTATTTCTCTCTCCTTGAGTGCGTCTTCACACATTCTGACAGTGTTGGCAGGTCTCAGGGGAATAAGACTCAGAAAGACAGAGGGTACACACAGAAAGGGAATCTGTCTTGGCCTTCTGTTTGCCACAGGAAAGGCAAGCATCAAACAGAGAATGGGTCCTCTGACTGAAAAAGCCAAAACCCTGCTACAAAAAAGGCAACTCCTTACTTCAACAGGTGTTAAATGCCGAAATAAAAAGTTACAGCAAAAAAGGTTAACTTTTTTTTAAAGAAAAGTTTCAAAAAAATGTGTAGCTGAGAAACCAGGGTCCTGACACAAGATGTCGGAAAGAACAACTGACCTGTCACCCCTGAGGCATGATGGGAAGCTGGCGGTCATGGCTGCCTTGAAGGCACGGTGCCAGCTTTGCTTGCAATTGCTTTTATTTTCTATGCTTTTAAGCTTTCAATGGAGCCTGTGGGCTTACAATGCCTATATTCTTTGCTGGGCCATCTTTCTGCTGTTCATTAAAGAACGTTGAAGTGCCACCATGTCCTCCTGTTCTTTTATATTTGTTGCAAAAACAAGGTTTCAGAACATTGGTTAGCCTTGGTTTTTTCTGAAAGGCTGGATTGGCTTGTGGAAAAAAAATACATACATATATATATACACATATATATACATATATACATATACACACATATACACACATATACACATATATACACATATATACACATATACACACATATACATATATATACACACATATATATACACACACACACACATACATACATGTGGCCGCTTCGCCTTAGTGGAATTTGACGTGTGATAAACAGGTTTCAGTAATAATTATTTCTACTCAAAATTGTTCATTCTTCTTAGTGCAGTGCATGAGTGATATTGTGAATAATGCTAAAGGGTTGTTACTGTTAACACAGTGACCCGATTCCAACCTAGGGATTGTTAGAAAACCAAACGCAATACCTCCATTTTCAACTATACATCCAGTAGTGTTTTGCTGGGCTACAATAACCGCTCTTTCACACTCACACATTGTTGGTGAATCTCCTCACTATTCCCAGATTTAGGAAAACTCGCTCAGGTGGAAAAACCTTCCAAGTGTTAACCTCGGCCCTCTGGAACAAGTTACCAAACTCCATCCGGTTGATTCAGGAAGAACAACCCTTCTGGAGAGCCCTAAAAACGTATCTGTTCTGTTAACCATCTCTCTTCTAAATAACACTTTAGCCAGCATAAGATCATACAGAAGCGCCGGGACACCCCGTTGGGGTATCTGTGCGCTATATCAAAATACACTAAATAAATAAATAAATCAACCAAGTTCACCATGTCACCTGTGGGTGGGAAAACACTCCTAGCAGAACTATGCAAGAGTCGTAGTTTACACAGCACAAGGATTATTCAAAGACATGTGGACCGTGATGGACAGATTATAGGGCGCTGAAGGAAGGTCCAGCCGCAATTATATATGGTTGGTGGGAGGCCTGAGAAAATGGAAGGGCACAATATGAGGCTCTAAGTGGAAAACTGGCTCGCCCACACTGTCTTGCAGTACAATCCCGCGAAATTCCACTCAGATGAACGGGAAGCTTCAAATAGAGTCACTAGGACACTGCAAATTAGCAGAGACAGCAAAATCAGTACAGTGTGTTTATAAAGGAAAATGCTACTTACCCAGTATGCATCTGTTCTTGGCATATAAAGCTGTAGATTCATATGCGTTCGCACAGATCGCCATCTGGTGTTGGGCCCGGATGTTTGCACTTTATTTTTCTTCGGAGAAGTCTTTGTAGTCACAAGGTAGGTGACTCATCCCTTTGGTGATAGTGCGCATGGGCATCTACCCCATCTGCAGATTGTGTTGCTGTGAGGGTGATGATGGAGTTCGTAAAATTAGAAAGATGTCCATGTATAGTGTATCTAAGTAAGATAATACTGCAACAAGTAAAGGTACCCGGGGAGGCGAGTGGGTGCATATGAAACTACAGCTTTATATGCCAAGAACAGATGCATACTGTTTAAGTAGCATTTTCTGTTTGAGGCATACGAGCTGTAGACCATATGTGTTAGCATAGACTATACAGCACTTATCTCACTTGCGGTGGCCTAACTGCATACAGACATGTTCTGCCATTACTGATTGACCTATAAGTGCTGTAATTGATTGACTTATGAGTTGGGCAGAAACACGACATAAGGGGGACATTCTGGTTACATGTTTTTCTATTGGCTAATATTTAGCAGATCTTGTATGCCCATATTAGGTATTTTGTATGCTTGCAGAAGCTAGGACTGCCCCTTTCTTTTATGCTGCGTTTGTAAATCCTAAGCATATGAAAGACCTCTGTGTTCTGTATTCTTTAGACTGCCTCATTCAGGTGCTAAAGGCTCCTGTGCGACGTAGTCTCACTTATTAAGTTTAATAAAGATGTCTTTTCATATTTTCAGCTTCTGTGCCAAGTTCTTTTGTATTAGTGAGACCCCTGAGAATGAAGATTTCAGTTCTTCAGATGGCGCCCAACATGGGGCTTCATCAGAGAAGTGACTTTCTGTAGGAGTGATCTTGTCAGGAGACAGAAAGCTACTGACAAGACAGGATTCTACTAAGAAGGTACTCTGTGCACAGGGATTCTGGGGATTCTTCATCTCTGCAGCCCAGTGTATTTCTGCTCTTCCCGGTTTTGATCCTCCACATGATGTCACTCCTGACTGAGAACCCTTTTTGGCGTGAGTATTAAAAAAAAAACACAAAGCGACCGTTAGGTCATTTTGAACTTGACAGTTAGAATTTGGATTACCTTTTTGATTGGTAAGAGTAAGGTAGTTTAGTAACGCTTACTGTAGCTTTGGAACTTTGGAATTTGTGTTGGCCAACTTTTGGATTTGTATAGGTTTGTATATGCAAATTGCAATTTGTGTAGACAGGTAATGAGGAGAATTTTCTCTATTTGGTTTAGTTGAACGGTGCACATACGAAAAGTACATTGAGCACTATTTTGATTATAATATTGTATATTTTGCAATATTTTTGGGCATGCCTGTTTAAAAGCTCACATAAGAAGAATGTGTTGCTTTATTTTGGAAGGTACCATGTTGTGATGTGAAGTAAATTAGCCTGCTTCCCTATAGGGAATATCTAAATAGGTTTAGATTTACAAACATATTTCTTCCTTGGTGATTTTGTATTCCCAGGGAATTAAAATATGGACATAAAACATACAAGGATCCTTTGTTCTGTGCAATTTTATGAATGAAGATATGCAGAGCGATTTTTGGTGTTCTGCTAGCCAAAGCTAGTGAATTGAGTGTATTTTCGCTTCTTGGACATACATCAGTCTGTTGGGCTGTTTTTGCAGTCTTTTGGAACACAATTGAGAAGCGTTTCTTGTAAATATGACTTACACCTAGTATTTACAAATGGTTTGGTTTAAGTAAAGTCTGTGGGCTGTCCTTTATTTCTGTCCTGAGTATTGATATGTGGGTTAAATGTGTGTTTAAATGTCTATGTGGTTTTCCCATTAGTGCAATTTCTGTAAGTGAATAGCGATGGCGCTATTCACGAAATACATGGCTAAAAGCGCGCCGTATTGTGTGTCCTGAGTGTTTGACCCCTTTCTGTTTGTCTGAAATGAGCTCAAATGTGTGTGTTTTTTCTTGATGTTTTCAGTCTATTAAGCAAGATGTCTAAATGTTTAAAAACTAAAATGTAAATTCACATTCACTAGGAATAAAAAGCCCCCAAAAACGAAATTGGGTGTTTTGCAAAAAATAAATAAACTTACAGCATTTTCCTTAGATACATTGGGTTAGGTATTAATAGGCAAACAGATCAGCTGAAGTAAATTCCTGCTGAACTCAAAATAATATAGAACACGCATTGATATGTTTTAGTTTGAAAAAGACTGCCAGCTGCTCATGTTACAAGCACTTAGAGACAAGCTAAATAAACAGGAATATTTATTCAGCCAGGATTTTCCCCTGAGTTGCACAGGTGAAAACTTTGCATTTCAGAATGTTGTTTTAAAAAGGTTTCAAAACTAAGGTTCATTATTTTGTATTATGGGAAGACATTTCAATTAAGGGTTTTCCTTTCTTTAAGCATTTCTCTAAGCATATTCTTGGCTCAGTTCCTAAGTAATATTTAACCCATGTAGTGAAGAAACATTTAAAAAGAAAGAAACCGTAACAGATGCTGAAACAAGATAGGGCAAGGGCAAGTCCAAGGAAACTAAAAGTTAACGATGTCTTGAACATTGATTGGCAATCTCAGATAAAGATCAATCAGGGAAATTGGCTTTGCAGGTCAGTTTCGGGTGACGAAAGTTAGTTCCTTACAGTTTAATCTGGTTAATGTGTACATGACCTGGGGAGGCCAGGCCCGTTTGTTCGTCAGCCCACGTGGCACAGAGAAAATAAAAAAAAAAAAAGAAAATGAAGTCAGATTCAAGGAATTACAGAGCCTTAATATGTGGAATTATCAAAACTGATAGGGTTATAAAAATAAGTGCTACAAAATTCGTTTTTTACTATTCATGAAGCTTAATACTTATACTGTGACCTCCTAGCATTATAATTTAATTTAAGGTATGGTATACTGCATAATGAGGATATTAGCATATAGAATTTCACTTCACCAGGCGTGAAAAACTCATTTTTCTCAGGATTTGCAGGAGATATGTCCAATGTCCAATCTCTGCAATTTGTAAAGAACATTCTGAGGATGTTTAATATGTAACATTATTATAGGATATTTATTTTTAAGTGCCCCAAATATCAAAGTCGAATTTGGGTAAAATTTGGGCATTTTTGCCATTTACAATAGCTTTAAAGTGCTTTAGGCCTCAGTAAATGCATACATTTAGGTATAATACAAATTTGCAGGTTGTTCCCATTTGGGTTTCCTTTTAAATAGGTCAGTGAGCCAATGTGCCTGGTGCAGAGGTTTGAGTTTAATATCAGGGTGGAAGGTTTTAACTTTTGCTGGACCTAACTGAGCCTTCATCCATTTAAGGTAGATGAAATGAGTACCATTGCAAAGAAGCATTTGTTCTAAAAACTGGTATGTGTGTTGTTATGTTCTGCAAATTATTCACAGTAACTGTTTTAATAATCTAAGTATAGAAATAAATTGTAGCCCCTAACAGTAGTAATATATATATCATGTGTTTTTAAATAGGGTTGGTTATTGCAGGTTAGAAAGAGTTGCTAAGTTTTTTTTGTCTTTTTCAGCCTTAGAGTGAGGTGGGAGTTAGGAGTAAGTGTAAAGATATGGAGAAATTGTTGCTTGGAAAAGCAGGTCCTCAAAGGGTGTTGGCGCACGGGACACGCAGAGTGTCTGTGAAAAAGTTTTTAGCATGTTTTCAAAAGATGGTGGTTACAGTTGATATTTTGTGTGTTATGTGCAGAAATGTTCGTGCGTTTTACATATTTTTGCATTTTATCCTTTTATGAATTGTTCCTGGTGAGGATTTTAAGCCTGACAAATTAAGCAGGCCTGAATATTCTGTTTTGAGCTGCAGGTTCACAGTGCATAAAAGTGCATGCAATAGTGTTGTGTGTCACCGCTTATTTACATATGCTATTGTTTTGTCTATGCTTTTTGTGCTTGATATACAGCGCGTATATCTGATGGCTTGGCATATGTGTTTTTTGTTGGTTTTTTTTGCGCTGATACTAAATTTCACAGATATGATTTTTCATGCTGTGAGCAAAACAAGACAACACTTCACCAGTGTATGTCAAATTTGGCTTTAATGGTATTTGAAGGAAAATAAAAAAGAGATATACAGAATCAAAGTGTGTCATCTGCAATTAGTCACGATACTGTCCTCTTCCTTTAAGGAACAGGCAGCCCTAAAATTATGTATCCTTGATTGGACGTAAGGATAAATTATAGATTTGTGACTCTTGTACATGGTGACGTAATTTCTATATTACATTAGTCAGTTTTGTTCTGCTTCTTAAGTAGTGTATGGCTTTGTACCATAAAGGAAACAAGGCTTCATGTTTACCTAGTCCCATTTCCCTTTTCCAAATTCCTTTCACCAGTTGGTGTATTGCTCAGGTTCACACTTCCAGACTGCAGCAATGTACCGGAGACCCCATATTGTGTATAATTCCCTTTTGTATGACCAGACTGGTTTTCAAACATTTTCTTTAGGCCTACTCTGATGGTTTCCAGTTTGACTAGTAGGGTAGTGATGGACTGGTTAACTGACTCAATACTATAGTAAGACAAGTTTTCCACCTCAATAGGAGACACCTTACGTTTTTTTTTTTGAATATGACAAATTCAATGCCTATTCTAATTTGGTTTTTAGTTCCTTTTTCCTGCTGCTTTAATTTTTGATGGAACAGATGTATTTTAAATAATGGAAATACCAGGACTCTCTAGTTCTTGTCTTTTGTTTCCACATTTTGATCATTAGCTTTTGCATTGCATAGTCCACCTGATGCACAATTCTTAAAGGGAGGTATCTACATGTCCCTGATAAAATGTATTATGCGATTTCTCTTTTGAGGGGTTGTAGATAAGGAATTAGGGAACACCTATATGTAATCATTTAGAGAAAAAAATGTGTTTGCCCCATTAGACAATGCCACCATGTGTGAGGACATCCATTCAGATAGAATTCCCATGTCGCTATCTACCCTTAGATGGTAGAGGATATGCTCTCACATGGAAACCCAATTAAAGAGGCTAGAGGCACTGTTTTGCCTACGGCCTTTGTCTCTGTATTGCCTTTGAGAATGACAGTGTGTTCTAGACCAGAAATGTCCCATGACTTATGGCCACTCCTTTAAAGATTGCAGGCCACTTGCTTGCAGTCCCTTGTTGTACAATGAACTGTTTTTGTACTTAATTGAAGGAAACAACTGTGTCACATTTTCTACGTCACTAGGTTCTGCGGGATCTTCCAGAGTCAAAGGGAGAATGATACCCTGCAGAACGGTGATAAAGATGAGTTCTAATTCTCATCAGTGACAGCTAACATATGAACAGTCCCAACACCCAGAAAGTGCTTCATCAACTGTATCTCCAACGTATTGTGCTTGCTTCATCAGAAGGCGTTGAACATCAGAAAAGAAGGATCTGGTTTTGCCACAGAACCAGAATTTCAGTGCAAAGAGCGAAAGAGAAGGATTCTTGTTGTTTGAGGCTTCAGTTTTCCACCCACCTGTCATGTACTGGTTAACCTACGACAGTGTGCAGTCCCTTGAGCCCCTTGGCCTGAGTTTTGGCCACACAACCCCTTTTCCTTTGCTCCAACGGAAGTGCAGTGCTCCGGAGGATTTGAGATTGGCAAAAGGCACTACATTATGGTGCCCATGAAAGAGCAGCCCGAGCATCCTCTGACACTGAATAGAGAGTGTTGGAGCCTGAAAGTGTTGCTGAGAGTGACAGTCTGTTGCACTTCCCCGATTAATAGTACTTGGGTCTGCATGAGATGATCTGTGCCCTTGATCAATGAAGAGCACACTATCTGTAGTGCCTGCAGCACAGGAAATATTGGTGCACTGCATTGAGACATTGAGACTTTCAAGTGAGCTGTGAGTGTTTGCCAGGAAGGCACTCCAACGGATACTCAGTAACATCATTTTCATGAAAGGCTTGAATGAAGAGGCCCATGCGGAAGAAAACAGAAACAGGATTTGATGGACAATAGAAGCCTGCTAGAGAGGCTTTGACGGACTCTGGGTATTTCCCGTGCGATTGTATAGATTGGTGTTTGGAGACTGATTCTTATTGTTTTATTGGCATTGTCAATAGTCACTGAAATACATAATGTTTGCAAAATAATTTTAGGATTTGCCTGTGTAATGGCAAAAGGGGGGTCTGAGGTTCTTTAATTTTGACTCCATCTTACATTTGTCTTCAATTTGTGTTGCCTTTACACAGACTGCTCTATTCATGAAGTGTTTCTGCCCTTTGGACTGCAACGTGTAGAAAACCCCCCTCTGTCCTTGCTTTGAAAGCAATCTCAGACACTAGCTGGCCTAACTGCATACATACATGTTCTGCCATTACTGATTGACATATAAGTGCTGTAATTGATTGACTTATGAATTGGGCAGAAACACGACGTAAGGGGGACATTCTGGTTACATGATGTTTTTCTATTGGCTAATATTTTGCAGATCTTGTATGTCCATATTAGGTATTTTGTATGCTCGCAGAAGCTAGGACTGCCCCTTTCTTTTATGCTGCGTTTGTAAATCCTAAGCATATAAAAGACCTCTGTGTTCTGTATTCTTTAGACTGCCTCATTCAGGTGCTAAAGGCTCCTGTGCGACGTAGTCTCACTTTTCAAGTTTAATAAAGATGTCTTTTCATATTTTCAGCTTCTGTGCCAAGTTCTTTTGTATTAGTGAGACCCCTGAGAATGAAGATTTCAGTTCTTCACGGTGGCTAACCTGTATGTGTTGCAGTGGTTTGAAATAGTGTTCTTAAAACGGCTTGGCCCACACTAGCTTGTTGTTTTGCTAACACATCTACACAATAGTGATTTGTGAATGTGTGTGGTGTAAACCATGTTGCAGCCTTGGAGAGATCATCTAGGGCTTTGTTCCCTAAGAATACCATAGAAGCCCCTAGTTTGCGTGTCGAATGCGCTCTAGGGGGAATCGTTAAGGGGCGTTTAGCCTTGAGGGAGCATACTTGGATACACTTAACTATCCACCGTGCAATACCAGATTTTGAAATGAGATTGCCTTCATGTGGTGGGGAAAAAGCAACATAGAGTTGTTTAGCTTTCCTAAAAGATTTGGTTCTTTCAATTTAATAAAGTATTGCTCTTTTTACATCTAACGTGTGAAAAGCACGTTCTGCCACTGAGTCTGGTTGGGGGAAAAACACGGGTAACTCAACAGACAGGTTGAGATGAAAGATAGAGACGACTTTGGCTAAACATTTGGGGTTAGTCCTAAGAACCATTTTATTATGGTGAATTTGTAGAAATGGTTCTTGTATGGTTAGTGCCTAGAGCTCACCAACTCTTCTACGAGATGTGATGGCTATGAGGAAGGCTACCTTCCACGTGAGAAATTGTAGTTCACATTTGTGAAACCGCTGAAAAGGTGGGCCCATGAGTCTTTTAAGGACTATATTAAGATTCCACACGGCAGAAGGTGGAAGTCTATGAGGAATGATTCTTTTGAGTCTTTCCATAAAGGCTTTGATAGCGGGTACTCGAAACAAGGACAAGTGTTGTCTATTTTGCTATTGCAGCAAGATGTAGTCTTATTGATGTATACGCTAAGTTAGCTCGTTGTAGGTGTAACAGATAGCAAATGAGGTTTTGAATTTAAGCATCAAGCGGACTAATTTGATCGTTACAATAAATTATAAATAGTTTCCATTTTACTGCATACTCTTGTGTTAGGGAATCTAGCCTCTTTAATGACGTTCATGCAGTCTTGCGGGAGATTAAGGTAGCCAAACGAACAGGTTACTTACCTTCGGCAACGCTTTTTCTGGTAGATACAATATCTGCCTGTGGATTCCTCACCTTGTGAATATCCCCCTGCGTCAGCAACATTCGGAAATTCATTTCGTAGCTTCGCGCCGACGTGGACTCGGACGTCATAGAGGCACGGCATCGCTCTTGACTCCGCTGACGTCACAGACGCCTATAATAGGCCCACGCCGGCGTGATGACATCAGTTCCGCCCTTTTTTCCGTGCCTTCGAAGCACACGGACGGACCAACAACAATAGACATATACACAGTATACGCAGTACAAATATCAAGGTAACACACACAGTGTGAAGCAAATGCAGTAAAACATTTGAAATAAACAACTCCTTGACAATAAAATAAATATAAAATAGAAACTCTGGCATAGAAGAGTGGACAACGGGGAGGCTGGTGGGTTAGTGAGGAATCCACAGGCAGATATTGTATCTACCAGAAAAAGCGTTACTGAAGGTAAGTAACTTGTTCTTCTAATAGATACATCTGCCGTGTGGATTCCTCACCTTGTGAATAGAGTCCCACAGCCGTCCCCACTCCCAGAGGAGGGTGTCCACTCTTCTAGACCAGGAAATCCTGGAGAACAGAGCGTGCAAAGTGACCGTCCCTCCTCACCTCTGAGTCCAAGCAGTAATGCTTCGCGAAAGTGTGGAGGGAAGACCAAGTTGCCGCCCTACAAATATCCTCTACAGGAAAACCTCTAGCCAATGCAGAGGATGACGACTTAGCTCTAGTAGAATGAGCCCTTATACCCTCTGGAGGTTCCTTACCGGCCAAAGAGTAGCAGATCTTTATACAGAGGACGATCCATCTTGATAAAGTTCTTTTATGGACCGCTCTTCCTCTCTTGCAGCCAGCAAAGCCAATGAAGAGCTGGTCATCCAACTGACAGTCTTTAGATCTGTCCAAGTAAAAAGACAGCGCCCTCTTGGGGTCCAGACGGTGTAATCTCTCCTCCTCCTTAGAAGGGTGTGGGGGAAGATAAATAATAGGGAGGGTAACAGATTGACCAAGGTGGAAAGGAGTCACCACCTTAGGCAGAAAAGCAGCCCTGGTCCTAAGAACCATTCGATCAGCATGAATGGACAAGAACGGGGGCTTGGAACTAAGAGCTTGAAGCTCACTTACCCTCCTTGCAGAGGTTATTGCAACGAGGAAAACTGTCTTAAGAGTCAAAAGCCTCATAGGACATTTGTGAAGAGGCTCAAAGGGAGCACCCATCAGAAAGGTCAAAACAAGATTTAAGTCCCACTGAGGCACAATAAAAGGAGTAGGAGGGAACTTATTCGTGAGACCCTTCAAAAACCTTAAAACCACAGGAGATTTAAAAAGAGATGGCTGGTCAGGCAAGCAGAGAAATGCAGACAGCGCTGAAAGATAGCCCTTCACTGTGGCAACAGCAAGCCCTTGCTGCGCCAGAGAGCGGGCAAACTTGAGAACATCAGACAAATGGGCTCTCAAAGGGTTTATAGATTTCTCCCCACACCAAGTGACAAATTTTGACCATCTATAGGAATAGATGGACTTAGTGGAGTCACGCCTGGCTGACAAGATGACGTCCACCACGTCAGGCGGGAGAGAAAAAGAACTCCGGTTGCCCCGTTCAATCTCCAGGCATGAAGGTGTAAGGTCTGGAGGTGAGGGTGTAGAACCTGCCCCTCCATCTGGGAGAGGAGATCTGCCCTGTGAGGGAGACGGAGCAGCGGGTGAGAGGAGAGGTGGAGAAGGTCTGAGTACCACACCCTTCTTGGCCAATCCGGGGCGACCAATATGACTTGGGTCCGGTCTTGGCGAATTTTCCTCAGAACCCGAGGAATCAAAGGTATGGGAGGAAACCCGTAAAGGAGTTGCGAGCTCCAACTCAACTGAAACGCGTCCCCCAAGGCTCCTTGCATCGGATACTGGAGACTGTAGAATAACAGGCAGTGAGCATTCTCTTGAGTGGCAAAAAGGTCCACCTGAGGAGTCCCCCACGTCCGAAAGACGTGACAAACTACCTCCGGATGATGCCTCCACTCGTGGTCGGCAGAGAACTGCCGACTGAGACTGTCTGCACGAACGTTCTGAACTCCGGCCAGATTTGCCATCAGACAAATCTGATGGTCCTGAACCCAGAACCAGAGACGCAGAGCCTCTCTGCAGAGACACTGCGACCCCACTCCTCCCTGCTTGTTGATGTACCACATCACGGTCGTGTTGTCCGTCAGGACTTGCACTGACACACCGCGAAGGGAAGGGAGGAAGGCCTTGAGCGCCAAACTTATCGCCCGCAATTCCAGAAGGTTGATGTGAAGCAACCTTTCCTCTGGAGACCAAAGACCCTTGACCTCCAGGTCCCCCAGATGAGCACCCCACCCTAGAGTGGATGCATCAGTTATTACCGTGGCCACCGATGGAGGAAGTTGAAAAGGCTTTCCTTGTGACAGATTGCCTTCCACGCTCCACCAAGACAGATCCGCCGCAGTTCCTCTGGAGATCCTCACTGACTCCCTGAGATCTCCGTCGTGCTGATACCACTGCCTGTGGAGGCACCACTGGAGTGCCCTCATGTGCCAGCGTGCATGGTTGACCAATAGAATGCAAGAAGCCATCAGACCGAGCAGGCGAAGGACCTTCAGGACTGGAACGACCGCTCCATTGTAGAACAAAGGAATCATTTCCTGTATGTCGCAAATCCTTTGAGGTGGAGGGAATGCACGACACACAGTAGTGTCCAGTACCGCACCTATGAACAGGTTGCGCTGGGAGGGCACCAGGTGAGACTTGGGTACATTTATCGAAAAACCCAACCTGTGCAACAACTGAGTTGTCTCTTGCAGATGAAGGAGCACCTTCTCCGGCGACTCCGCTTTGATCAGCCAGTCGTCCAGATACGGGAATACAGGTATCTCCGACCTCCTGAGATGTGCTGCCACCACTGCCATCACCTTGGTGAAGACTCGAGGCGCAGTAGTAAGCCCAAACGGAAGGACCGCAAACTGGTAGTGTTGCGACCCAACCGTAAAACGGAGATACTTTCTGTGAGACTTCAAGATGGTAATATGAAAATACGCATCCTGCAAGTCGATCGACACCATCCAGTCTTCTTCCAGCAGCGCTTGAAGAACCTGTGCAAGAGTGAGCATCTTGAACTTTTCCTGTTCCAGGTAAAGGTTCAAGATCCTGAGATCCAGAATCGGCCGAAGCCTGCCATCCTTCTTGGGGATCAGGAAATACCGGAGTAGCACCCCTGACCCCTTTCCTGCTCTGGAACCACCTCTATCGCACCTTTTCGGAACAGTGCCAGGACTTCTTCCTGCAGGAGAAGTAGGTGGTCCTCCGAACAATAACCCTGGCAAGGAGGGCAATTTGGGGGAAACTGCCGAAAGGGAAGAGCATACTCATTCCCTACAAGATTGAGAACCCAAAGATCCGAAGTTCTCAATACCCAATCTCGTAGGAAATGGGTAAGCCGGCTCCCCACTGGGCCCACATGATCCGGAAACGGCGGATCTAGGGCTGCTTTGCTGCGTTGGCAGGGGGCTGGGAAGGGGAAGAGGACGGTCTCTAGAACGGCCTCTTTGCTTGCCCCTATAAGATCTGTACAGCGTGTTTTGCTGCTGCTGTGGCTGCTGCTGCGTAGATTTGTAGGATCGAAAGGAAGATCTGCTAAATCCCATTGTACGCCTTCCAAAAGTGCCCCTGGTCTGAAGGCCCAACGACTTAGCAGTCGCCCTGCTGTCTTTAAAACGTTCTAAAGCAGCATCTGCCTTCTTTCCAAACAAACCAGATCCGTTGAATGGTAGATCCATCAATGCAGACTGGACATCTGTTGAAAACTCAGACGATTTTAGCCATGCAGCTCTCCTCGTAGCCACCAAAGAGCCCATGACCCTTGCCACAGAATCTGCAGTGTCTAAACCACTCTGTATCACCTGCCTTGCTGCAGCCTGAGTGTCCGAGATAACCTCCTGGAAGTCCTTTCTATCATCTTCCGGTATCTTTGGCACTAACTGTTTTACAGTATCCATTAGTGCGTGAATGTAACGCCCCATCAGGCAGGTCGCGTTTGTGGACTTTAATGCCATGCTTGCAGAGGAGAAAACCTTTTTAGCAGCCTATTCCTGCTTTCTCGACTCCTTTTCAGCTGGAACTTGAGAAAAAGCTCCTGTTGATCGTTTGGAACAGGCAGCCTGTACCACCAAACTCTCAGGTAGAGGGTGAGTGGATAAAAATTCTGGGTCATCTGGAGCAGTCCTGTACCTTCTGGCAACTGCTCTAGACACAGCTGGAGTTGACAAGGGTTTCTTCCAAACCTCTAAAATAGGATCTCTAAGGGCATCATTAAAGGGCAGCAATGGTTCAGTCACCGATGAGGGAGAGTGAAGAACCTCCGTGAGTAGATTTGATTTGAACTCAGCAGTAGGTAAAGCAATGTTCAACAAATTTGCTGCTTTTTTAATTACAACTAAGGCTCCCGGTTATCCATTTAAACGGATTTTTACATATAAATACAGATGGAAAAATATTTTTCTTCTGTCTGTATTTATAAATAGAGGCGGAAAAATACAACTAAATTGGATTCTCTAATTCCGAGAGTTGTTCGACAATCTGTGCTCCAGCCCAGGGTTGCCTGCCACCCCCTCTTCCTGATTGTGGTGTTTGCCTGGTCACATTAACACCTGCTGGGCCATTAATCTCGTAGGCGCGGGAAATTCCTTCCATGGAGTGTCTTGCATTGACCTGTGACCTGCCCACCATAGCCCTGATAACGCTACGACCCCCATTGGCTCACCCTGCTTGAGGAAATCCATTTGCCGAACGACTGATGTCACTTGCTTTCACCCCTCGGACTGGCCGCCTGCCCAGCAATCAGCTGTTCCTTCGACATCTCCGGAGTGCTGGCTATCTAGTGAGCACTGCGCAGGCACCCCATTCAGTTTTAGGTCACAGGTAAGGGTGGGGGTGGACTTGTATTTCGCTATTTGAACCACTACAGCTGTACAAATTTGGGGAGGCCGGGACGTGGTTCATAGTGCGAGTACTTGGCACTAATTTAAGACCAGCAGAAATGTGTAACCCAGCAAGGTCACAAAGACCGGCTGTATAAACACATTAGGGAAATCAGGCCGCATTAGTTTTCATATACATTCAGACCTTAAATTGACATTTTCCTCCGTGCTGCAGGAAGAAACAAAATATTCCTGAGAAAAAGACATCCCTTTTTCAAGTTAAATCGTTTTTTTGTTTGCGCTGTACGAGTAAGAACTGTGGGCACAGCTACACTGTGTGGTAGTACAGTACTTAGACTCTAACGCACATTAGTGAAATATGCACATCCCCGCAAGGACAGTACATTGTCAACTTGGCAGGGCTAGACTGAGCTAATAAAACTCTCCCGGTAAAGCCCTTTCTTCTGCCTCGTGCAAGTGACAGGCTGAGGTATTATTTTTTTTACGCCTGGGATGAATCCGGCAGACTCCGACCACTGGATGGCACTGGACCAGAGACTCCCCTTTGCTTGCACTAAATTCATTTGTTGGCAACCTCGTGTGCTGAGCAAACTCTATGTTACCTTCCCCAGCAGTGATTTGATACTCCTGAATCAAGAAAGCGCTGAGGAGAGGCAGGGAACACGCTACACAAGACTGCCCCAAACAACAGGCTCATATCGCTTTACAGGACAATAAGACACCACATGTGTTCGGTGGACTTTAAGTGAAGAATGTCATTTTTAAAGAGTAAGGGGGATGAAGTGGCCAGAATAATCCAGATAATCTCGACTTTGAAAGTGCAAATCTTTTTGTAATTGTTTGTCTTTCAATTCTCCCCAGAATTTAAAAGATCACTAATATTTTTGGGGAAAATGGGTAATTTCTGACATTCAAACTTTGTTATCCTGGTAAAAAAAAGTGTCACTCGAAGTATCAGACATAATACTTTGGAATGTCCACAGTAAACCTATAATTATCACCTATAAACAAACTAGGACCTTGGCAGCTATGGCTACGATCCTGCGTGATTTGGCGTCTGGAGCCACAGCCTGGAATGTACAAATGGCTCTACATTCCGCAGCACAGGAGATGCAGCGCTTGCCACCTTAGGCACAACCAGACAGGCATCAGGATTGTTGTCAGGAGGATATTTTTTTTTTTTTTAAAGATGCCTGTGCATGGTGTTATTCAAGGCATCTAAAACGAGAGCAGTGCTTTATTTAAAAAAAAATCCATTTAAAACACTGTTTTAATGTAATAATTAAATTAAAGCAGATAGCTAAACCCGTAACAACCATGTGTACTATCTATTTAAATAAATGTGGAAAAATACTAGCTGGAATGTCTTTTTTTGCTTGCGACAAAAATAAATACAGATATATACAGATACAACGACATAAAAATAAATATGGATAAATACAGACGGAAATGGTAAAAAAATAAATACCATAAAACCGGGAGCCCTAATTACAACGTGGGAAGGAGCCACATCTTTGGAGGGTTCGTCTGTCACTGAAACCAAATCCCACTCAGGGGACAGTTCAAGACCACTGGCCACCGAAAGATCCTCATAAGGATCCTCAGGATCCTATAGCTCACCCTCCTCCAAATACTCCTCACGATAGCTCTCTTCTTCCATCAGCCTCTGGGCTTCACGCCTCGACCAATGCTTCACTTTTGAAGCCGTCGGATCCACTGTCGACTCCGAAGCCGGAGCCGTGCCGAGCCCGACCAAGGAAGACTTCCACGACGTCGTTCGGGATTCGGCATCAGAGATGATAGAACCGTCATCGAAGGATTCGGTGTCGTCGACTTCGGCGTCGATGGCTTCGGAGTCGAAGGCCTCGCGGGTGTCGGAAGATGCCAATGCAGGGCCGGAGCCGGCATAAAGGGCGCAGGGGCATGGGTTTGGGGGACACCCAGACCAAATGCCATCGGACCCGTGGGACCAACAGGAATCCCAGAGGGGTACATAGCCCTGGAGTAGATGCCATACATTGCATTTAGAAAATGCGTCGGATCCTGACCTGGAGCCGGGAAGGTTGGATACCAGGTGGATCTTGAGGGTGCGGAGTCGATACGACGTCGACCTCCTCTTCAGGCTGGTGCACCGGAGTCGATAGACCTTCGGGCAACGGAGCCTCTCCCTCTCCAACTATCTCCTCCTCACCTTCATCCTCCCGATCCGGAGAATGGGATGGAACCGGAGACGGATTCGCTGTTTGCTAGGGTGAACAGGCGAATTCGCATGCGACGCCTCACCTCCGGCGTCATGTTCTTCCGAAGCCGAAGACATCACTTCTTTTTCTACCAGCTTCACCTGCGACTTCGGCTTAGAACCAGAGTCCTTCTTTGAACGATGTCGGGATTCATGAGATCTTTTCCTATGCTTCTTTTTTGACGATCTCGAAGCATGGGCCGAGGACGAATCCGAACACGACCGAGTGAGATCTTGACCTCGAGCATCGAGTGCGCAATCTCGATTTCTTCTGGTCTTTACTTCCTTTAAGCTTTGCAACAATAAGCTTAGCTTCTCTCTCCCGGAGGGCCTTAGGAGTCATCTTCTTACAGGATCGGCAGTCTTCGACATCGTGGTCAGAGCTAAGACACCATAAACAACATTCATGCGGATCCGTAATGGACATGGTTTTTCCGCATTCTCCAGAGGCCTTAAAACCCGTCTTCTTCGAAGACATGTTGAAGGAGGAGATAAAGGAATACTAATACAGAGTAACAAAGTTACAGTTAAAGCTACGGACGATCCCTAGAAAACCGTTTGCGTCGACGACGCGGAAAAAAGGGAACTGATGTCATCACGCCGGCGTGGGCCTATTATAGGTGTCGGTGACGTTCAGCGGAGTCGCGAGCGATGCCGTGCCTCTATGACATCCGAGTCCACGTCGGCGCGAAGCTACGAAAAGAATTTCCGAGTGTTGCTGACGCAGGGGGATATTCACAAGGTGAGGAATCCACACGGCAGATGTATCTATCAGAATATGATTTCAGGTGCCAGAGCGCAAGGTTGAGTTGTCTGGGATCTGGATGCCTTATCTCTCCATGGTTCTGAGTGAGAAGCTTGGGGGGAGAGGTGTAGTTGTTGGTGAGGAACTACCGATAGTTCCAACAGGGTTGTGAAACATGGTTGTCGAGCCCACGTGGGAGCAACTAGGATCTTTGTGAGGGAATGTTGCTTGAGCTTCCGAATCAGTAATGGAATTAGCGGGAGAGGTGGAAAAGCATAACAAATTTCCCTGACCAATTCAACCATAGCGCATTGCCTTTGGACAATGGGTGAGGATACCACGATGCGAAGTTTGGGCATTCTGCGTTGAGGTGTGTGGCGAACAGATTTACTTCTGGGTAGCCCCACGTCTGGAAGAATGAGAGGAGTACTTGAAGATGTAGTTCCCATTCGTGGATCTGTTGTCTTTGATGACTGAGCAGATTGTTTACTCCTGGGAGATGTTCTGCAAGGAGATGCATCTTTTTATGTATGGCTCATCTCCATATGCTTTGAGCTAGGTGTGAAAGCTGTAGAGTGTGTCCCTCCCTGTTTTTGTATGTAGTCTGTCATGTTGTCTGTACGAACTAGGACAGCTTTGCCTACTAGATGTGTTTGAAAAGTGTTCAATGCTAGAAACATTGCAAGCAGCTCCAACTGTGGAGTTGTTTTTGTTGTAGTGTCCACACGCCTTGAATGGTGTGTTTGAAGATGAGCTCCCCAACCACTGAGGGATGCCTCTGCTGTTAGCACTATCTGTGGAAACGGATCGATGAACGGCCGTCGCTTGGAAAAGCTTTGTATATTCTGTAGCTCCTAGATACGCTTGCGTGTTGGAGGGTTGCAGATGAGATTTGGTGAGGTTGAAAGTGAATCCCAAGTCGTGAAGTAGTTGAACTGTTTTGTGAGTGTGGTGTAGGTAGCTGCGATACGACTTGGCTTTTATTAGCCAGTCATCTATATAAAGGAAGACATGAATGTGTTGTCTTCTTAAATGAGCTGCTACTACTGCTAGAAACTTGGTGAATACTCTTGGTGCTGTAGTGACCCCGAATGGGAGGACTTTGAATTGGTAGTGTTGTCCGTCCACCACGAACCCAAGATATTTCCTGTGAGCGGGGTGAATGGGAATATGAAAGTAGGTGCACTTTAATTCAAGGGTGGAAAGAAAGTCGCCTTGCTGAAGCAATGGGAGCGTCTGTGGAAGGGTGACCATGTCTAAGGGGTCCGATTGAATGTAGAGGTTTAGCTGTCTGAGGTCTAGTATGGGCCGAAGAGAGCCGTCCTTTTTCAGAATGAAAAAGTAGAGGGAGTACACTCCTGTCCCTTGGTGCTGTAAGGGTATGGGTTCATTTGCATGTTTTTCTAACAGAGAGAGGACCTCTTGTTTTAAGAGGGTGGGATGTTCTAGTGACATTGCCCGCTCTCTTGGATGGATTGTGGGTGGAGTGCTGGTAAGTTCCAGGCAATAACCATTTTGGATCAACTGTATTACCCACTTGTCTGAAGTGATTTAATTCCAGACAGGTAGAAACTGTGAGCGACAGGAGTGGAGTGGTTTGGGGGTGGGGAGTCACAGTTTATTGGCAGGGGAAGTGCGGGTGGAGTAGTCTCTTCCTCTGCCTTTCTTATCATTTCCTCTGTAACCTCCTCGAAAATAGCCTCTGGAGGAGCTAAACTGGTTGCTCCCCTTGTAAGAGGAGGAGGGATTTTCTGACACTGTTTTTGAGCCACCCCTGTAGAAGGAGCGATGAAAGGAACCCCTGCTAGAAGTTAGTTGTAGGACTTCCATAGATTTTGCATAGTCAGTATCTTTCATTTTTTTCCAATGAAGTATCTACTGTTGGCCGAAAAGATGTTCATAATCGAAGGGCTGATTAAGCATGGAGGATTGTACCTCCTGCTTGAACCCTAAGATTCGAAGCCAAGCGGATCTCTGCAGAAGTATGCTAGTATTGATAGCACGCGAAGCTGTGTCTGCCGCATCTAGGGTGCATTTTATGGAAGTGGTTGTAATGAGCTTCCCTTTCTGAATGAGGTCGTTAGCTTTGTCCTTATGTTCTTCTGGCAAATGTTGTAGATGTTTTTCAAATTCGTCATAATGTGCCCTGTCGTAGCGTTCAAATGGAGCTTGAGCGTTGGCAATACGCCAAGAGTTGGCAGCTTGGGAAGCTACCCTTTTGCCTGAGGCATCAATAAGTTTTGACTTCTTATCAGGAGGAGGAGTGTCACCTGTTTGAGAGTTCACTCTCTAGCGGGCGTTAGACACAACAAGAGTCTAGAGTAACCGACCTCTTTTGTATACAGGGGCTGTGGGAGCGGCCTTGTATTTTTTTATCTACCTGAGGTGTTCGTATTCGGGCTCTAACTGGGTCCTTGAATACCTCGTTTGTATGTTTTAACATGCCTTTTAGCATGGGTAGAGTGTTGGTAGACCTCTGGAAATAGGTGAAGGTTTCTACAAGGACATCTTCAAGAGGGTCATTATGTAGTTCCACCCTGTGATATTGGGCAGCCCCATTGATAAGTTGCGCAAAGCCAATATTGTCATCAGGTGGGGAAGGGCTAGAGGAATATAGATCAGGGCAATTTGGTACATCTGGATCTTTATCACAGTCATCCCATGGGTCAGTGTCGTGTGGTATGTCTGGGTCTTGTGGGATATGATGATCATCATCCCCAATCCCATCCCCATCATCGAAATCAGCATCCTGCGAGTCATGTGACCGTGGAGGTGATGAATTTGCTAGTGTAATGTTTGGAATAGGAGGAGGTGATTGAGGTATATAAGGGGGAGAAGGGTTGGTACCCAGGTCGCTTTAAGAGGTATAGGGGCCTCTAGTGGGATGTCTAGCTTCAGTTTTTTGGGAAGAGTAGCCATAAGGTGTCCAAAGTTGGGATCAATACTGAGTTCTTTCTGTTTAGGATCCAAAGGTGGTTCTTCGGATGAAAGTTCTTAGGAAGGAGTCTCTGTTCCTTTTGGCATCTTAGAGTCTTTGGGAGCAGAGTGTTTGGAATCCAGTTCTTTAGTAATAGCTGGTTTAGGCTGCGTAGCCTTCGGAGTGATTTGTTTCGGCTCTGAACTTTTCGGCGCAGGGGTTGTTGGCTCCGAGCTTTTAGGTGTGGAGTGTTTCGGCTCAGAGGATTTCGGTTTGGACAACTTCGGTTCCGGCTCTTTTGGCTTCGAGGGTTTCGGCTCCGAGGCTTTCAGTGTCGAAGATGTCCTCTGTACCGACAACATGGGGGAAGTCCCATGTCTGTCCCTATGTTTCGGTGCCGAAGGTGTTGGTTCGGCACCGGACTGGGATTGGCTCGAGCCGGAAGGTTTATGTTTATTTTTCATAGCCAGGCCGGAGGGAAGGACATCGGAAATCTTTTCATGGCATCAACCAGAGCGCGAGGGCGAGGGTGATACCGGAGCCTTTTCCTTAGCGTGAGTGGGCACATGGGGGTCTGTACTCAAGGTCCGGTAAGCCGGAGTGACGCTGAGGCCTTCTTCCATGTCGGAGTCTACTTCGGACATGGAGACCAGTTCTTCTTCGGCAGGACTGTGTGGTTCTTCGCCAAAGATGTTCGGTACAGAACCGCTGCCTTGTTGCATCTCGTGGCGTTGAGCCCAACGATCATGGATGGTCTTCAATCGGAATGATACCCAAGATATAGATTGAACGGAGTCCGGTCCATCGACTGTTGGCGTGGTCGGCACGGGTAGGCCCGACTCGAAGTTCTAGATCGAAGGTTTTCAAGTTTGAACGATACACGATGAATGGGAAACCGCGGTCGAAGACAATACCGTCAAGGGGAGAGGATTACGCGTCGAAGGGGTTCAAAAACGATACCGAACCACAGCAATACACATCCGAAATCAATGGTGGAAAAAAAGTATCTGGGGATGGAGTCAATGCCCATGCGCACCATCTCCAAAGGGAGGAGTCACCTACCTCATGACTAAAAAGACTTCTCTGAAGAAAAATAAAATGCAAACATCCAAGCCCAACACCAGATGGCGATCTATGCCAACGCTTATGATCTACAGCTCATATGCCTCGAATATGATATTAGTTGGGCCACAACCAGTTACTTTCGATACCGCTTTTTCTGGTGGATACACAACCTGCAGATTCTTCACTTTCTGAACATCCACCCAGCGTCAGCTTGGACTGGAAATTTTCAATAGCTCTCCCTCTCCGCTAAGGGGGTGCAGGTATGAAACGGTTCTGCAAGCGATCTCGTGTGAAGTCACTGGAGACATAAGATGTACCCATTGGCATGACACCAAGTTTCTTTATCCTTTTTAACGTGCCACAGAGGTGACCGGATTAAACTAACATCAAACATGTAGCAGTAGCGTAGCTAAAGCTTTTGCAGCCCAATGCTGATAAGGGGAGAGGCGTTTTGAAACACCAACAAGAGAGAATAAAGAAAAAACTAAACTTATCTTGCGCTCGTGGCTCGCCACCGCCCCTTAAAAAGTGATGCCGGGACAGACCGCACCCGCCGCCTCCTAGCTACGCCACTGACTTGTAGGTGCACTTATCGAACATTCAAAAGGAAATAAAAATAGTTAAATATATGGAACGGTTTATTTTGGTAGTGCCAGACATGCAATGGGGAGGAGAGTCGGTCGGTGAGGAATCTGCAGGTAGACCGTGTATACACCAGAAAAGCATTACAGAAGGTTTCGTCAGGCAAACAAAGAAAAGCTGAAAGGGCTGACAAATAATCTTTAACTGTAGCACTGTGAAGGCCTGTCGTTCTAATGAATATCAGCTAGATGAGGTTTTTTTTTTTTATAAAACCGTTATTGCAAAAGGTATAGGTATAGCAAAAGGTATAGCATACACAGCTGGTTAATGCCTACAACCCTGGGGCCGGCAGCGTGCAGTAATCTTAAAAAACAGAATCGTACACAGCCCGTGTGCCGACATCCCGGAGGCTCGGCGGCGATCATAGGTCATGGTGCAATGCTAAGGTCAAGAATACGATCGTAAGACATTAAAGAAACTGTTTGGTGTTTTTATATAAGAACCTAAACCTGTAAAAAGCAGAGTCAAATAATAGTCACAATGGGCGTATCAAATAGAGTCAATATTACAATGCGGACGTCTCCCCAATCAACGCAGGAGTTGTCCCACAGGTCCCGCATGTGACATAGCTAATTCAGCAGTTGGAGAGTCACACAGTTCACCCCTGTACGCATTCCAGTGGCCCCACTTCTTGTCCCACACCTTAGGGCAACCCCGTACCTTGTATACCGTCTTCTCTGCAATCATGCATCGGTCCATTTCAGCCACCCATCCCACCACCAGCGGTATGTCTCGGGAGCCCCATTTCATTGCAATGGAGCTTTTAGCCAATAGAAATCCCAGAGCTGCCCATTGCAGTTCCTGAACATTAAGGTCGTTGGCACCCCAGACATCTAGAACACATGGCTTCGGCAGTAGTAACAGCGGCTTACCCAAGGAATCGCTCATTTTCTGGAGAACACGGCCCCAAAACTGCTGCACCCTCGGGCAATCCCACAGTATGTGAAAAAAGGTGCCGGGTAGATTACAGCCTCGGAGGCACATTGGATCGGGGCTCCGTCCAATTTTCGCCAGGGTAAGAGCGGACATATAGGTCCTATGTAATATCTTTAACTGAATCAGGCGGAACCTATGGCAAATAGCGGATTGTCTAGGGGACATGAGGGCTGAACGCCAATCTTCCTCGTCTAAGTGGCCCAGGTCTGCCTCCCATTTGGTTCGTAGCGACGGGAAGGAGTTAGGGAGGTTATTACATAATTTACGGTAGGTGTGGGAGATAGCTTTCTCCGGTAGCGGCTCAGACAGTAATCTGTCCTCTAGGGGGGAAACAGAAGGGATTGAGGAGAGGTCTGGAAAGGCGGCCCGGACAGCATGTGAAATTTGTAAATATCGAAAGAATTCAGTGGATGCTAGGGAGTACTTTGTCTGGAGATCGCTAAAGGACCGGATGGCACCCTTGTGAACAAGGTCTCCTACCTCTGAGATCCCTATCATGTCCCACTTGTCGAATCCCTGGGAAATGCAGAGGGAGCCTAGGCGTTGCGACGACCACAAAGGGGTAGCTTTAGAGAGCGTGTCCGCCCATCCCAGACTCTTGTTGGCTCTGTGCCACAGTATAACCGTGTGAGCCATGGGGCCAACGTATCTGTTTTTAGCGGGTTTGTTGAACAGGGCCCCAAGATAACCCTCCCGACCGGTTTGGACTCTATCAAGAAGGAAGGCCGGGTTGAGGGGCAAGCCATGCATCCAGTGGTTAACAGCCACTAACTGTGACGCCCAGTAGTAGAGGTGGAGGTTGGGCAGGGCATTGCCTCCATCGTACCAGCCTTGAAAAAGCTTAGATAGAGCTATCCGAGCGGCCCCACCGTCCCACAATATAAGACGAAGTTCACTTTCCACCATACGAAAGTAAGTCAGGGATCAAGAAGGGGCAGTTCTGTAGGGCATATAGAAAGCTCGGGAGAGTTAGCATTTTGAACAGAGCCGCCCTGCCCAGGAGGGATAGCGGGAGGGATCGCCAGTGGGCAACGTCGCAGCAAAGCCTGCCGAGGGGGCCCAATAAGTTACGATCATGAAAAACCTTCGAGTCGGGCGTAATATAGATGCCGAGATACTGGAAGCTGTCTACGGCCACCGCAATGGAGAATCCTCTAAGCAGCCGGGGAGGGGGGCCACGCAGCATATATAGTGTAGATTTAGTCCAATTGATCGAATATCCCGAGTACTTCCCAAAGTTAGTAAGGACATGAAATAAGCTATTGATGGAAGATCGGGGAGAGGATACATAAATCAGGATATCGTCTGCATAGAGAGATTTTATCCGTAACTTCGCCGTTCCACTGGAGACCTCTGATAGAGACGTCCGTACGGACCCAGTGGGCATGGGGTTCGAGGGTAAGGGCGAAGAGCAACGGGGATAGGGGCAGCCCTGTCTGGTGCCTCTATGGAGGCGAAACTGGCGCGAAGTGTGGTCGTTGACTCTAACCTGGGCAAAAAGGTCTGTATACAGGAGGCGTACCCAACTAATAAATTGGGGCCCAAAGCCAAAACGAGCCAGGACCTCGAAGAGGTAGGGCCATTCGATCGAATCAAACGCCATTTTGGCGTCAAGGGATAAAATGGCCGCATCTTGCTGGATGATGGATTGACGACTCATAACATTGTTGACCCTGCGCAGGTTTAACGCTGTATTGCGCCCTGGGAGAAAACCGGACTGATCATCATGTATGAGGGAGAGAAGCACGAGAAGTAGACGATTAGCCAACAGCTTGGCCAAGATCTTCGCCTCCGCGTTGATCAGGGAGATCGGCCGATAGGAGCCGCAGCTGGTGGGGGGTTTGGTCGGTTTGAGGATTACTTCAATAGAAGCCAACCGCTGGGCTAGGGGGAGTATACAGTCTTCTCGACTTCGTATAAACATATTCAATAAATGAGGGGCAATTTCTCTGGCCATTCCCTTGAGGAATTCGACAGGAACTCCATCCGGGCCCATAGCTTTGCCAGAGTTGACGGCGAACAGGGCCGCAGTGAGCTCCTCCACCGTAATGTCAGCATCAAGGGCTGCCCTATCAAAATCAGATATGAAAGGAAGACGCATCTCCGCCAGGAGTTGTCTAGATTCTTCAGGCGTATAGCAGGGACCCGCGGTATAGACACTCTCTAAGTGGTCAGCAAAGGCTTCTGCAATATCCTGTGGGTCCACAACCGTAACTCCGTCTGGTCTAAGGATGGAGGAAACCCATCTAGAGCCCTGGTCCCGTCACTCTAACCATGCTAACATTTTACCTGCAGTGTCACCGAATTCATAGATCCGATGGCGCGAGGGGAGCAGACGGGCCCATGCCTTCTCCTGGGTCAGAGCTTGGTATGCCAGTTGTTGAGTACGGAGACGGGCAGCGGTGTCGTAGGTGGGGGCAGTGTTATGTGCCGTTCCGAGATGGACAAGGTCAGATTCTGCCTGGAGGACCTGTTCGCTATGTTTACGTAGATAACCCGTTTTTAATGTCAGCGCCTCTCCCTTTACTACCGCCAAGTACGCCCCCCAAAGTGTCACCGCTGAGTCAACCGAGCCGACGTTTTCAGCGAAATAAAATTCGGTGCGCTCAAGGAGAGCGTCTTTAATAACCGGGATCTGCATAAGCCAGGGGTTAATCACGATAGGGCCGCGAGTGTAGGGGCGATGGTAGGTCAGGTCTACAGTAAGGGGTGAGTGATCGGAGATGCCCTGTGGAAGGCCTTGCGGTCGGACGAAGAAGCCAAGATCGGCTGTAGGGCAGAATAGGTAATCAATGCGGGACATACTCTTGTACGCATTTGAATAGTGAGTAAAGTACGACTTAGTCGGGTAGGAGTGGCGCCATATGTTCACAAGCCCCAGGGCCTGCTTTAAATCGGAGAGATCTGAGCGCATACGATGAGAGCTGCGCTTAGGACTGCGATCCAGGTCATCGCACATCGTACAGTTAAAGTCACCGTCAATCAGTAGTGTTCCGACCGGGAGACCTAACATGTGCGTGCCGAGTTCCCTAAGGGAGTCTTGAACAAGTGTTGGTGGAATATAGACAGAGATCAGATTTAGCGGGCGGCCTTCCCAAGTAGCCTCTACAAGTGCAATGCGGCCCAGGGGGTCAGCCCACGTCGTGGAGTAGTTAAGTGCTAAGGATTTCTTAATTAGGATCCCAGTACCGCGAGATCCAGTAGTGAAGCCTGCATGTACTAATAGTGTGTACCCCCTCGTTGAAGAGCCTTACAGGTGTTACCCACCAGATGCATTTCCTGCAGTAGGACAATGTCGGGGGAGTGGCGTCGAAGATACTGGAGGACCACGCTTCTCTTAATTTTATGCCCCAGCCCGTTAACGTTCCAGGACAGGATTGTGAGGGTTCTAACGTGGGGAGGCGGCATAGTTGTGGACTAAGGGGATCAGCTGAAAGGAGAAATGGGAGTAAATCTGGCAGAAGCACCAAGGCGGCAAGTCGGAGCAACGCTGTGGAAAAAGAGGCCAACAAGGCAACAGGGGACCAGGCAACGTCTGGGGTGCATAGCCGGCCAGCGTGAGATCTGTAGTGGGCCGAGAGACAAGACCAATGTGACAAGAGTACTCCGCAGAAAATTAACAAAGGAAAAACAAAGAAAAGCAATGACAGTGCAACAACAACATTATAATCCCAAACCTCCCCACCTCCCCATCCACCCCCCCTCCCTGCTTCCCAACCCGCAGACTTAAAACTATCCACACCCCAACTAGGCAGAGTGCCTGTCGCCCTCCCAACCATGGTAGGGGTACTTGGTGAGTCGGTGGCCTCCTCCCGCCTGGTATTAGCAGAGAAGTGACCATTAAATTCGAGTAGAGGTAAAATGTCAAACAGTTCCCAGTGCCCTTTTTCACATAATAGAAAGAGTACCTGGTAAGCAGTCAGAGCGGCCTCGACTGGCGCCGAAGAGTTCATCGTCAGGAATCAAAAGCAGACATGGTGTGGAGCTTCGCCACTCCGAGCCTCTCCAGCCAGTGAGTTTCTATGAAAGGAGCAAGTCTGCCGCCTAGTAGTTGAGGTCCGCATACTATAATCTCACCCAGGCAGAGAAACATCAGTTTCCATCACCGGTGAGACCGGTAAAGAGTTCTTGGCTACCTGGCATCTGTTCAGCATGTGCGTGATTGTCCTGGTCCTCATGGGCGTCGCGGTGTTTCGGAGAACCCCCTGTGCGGCGCCAGCCTTCTATCCAGTCCCGCACCTCCTCCGGCGACAGGAAGAACCATACCCTGCCCTCATACTCCACCCGCAGTTTTGCTGGGAAAAGCATGGAATATTTAATATGTTTATCACGCAAAGCTTTCTTGACGTCCAGGAAGCTGCGGCGCCTGGCTTGTACCTTCATGGTGAAGTCCGGGAACAGCGTGATGCGGGCATTTTCCAGGAGAAGGGGCAGTCCCGCCCGGGACGCTTGAAGGATGGCATCGCGGTCACGGAAATTGAAGACCCTCGCGATGATGGGTCGGGGGGGGGAGCCCCCGGCTTGGGTCTGCCCCCCGCCAATAGAAAAGTAGTTTGAGAGCTGCTTCGGGCGGAGGTGGGTCGCAATCAGTTTCTCCACAAAGAGGTCTGCTGCTGGCTCTTCCATTCGTTCCGGAACGCCTAGGATACGAATATTATTGCGTCGCGCCCTTCCTTCATAATCATCCAGCAGTTCGCCCATCTCTTTCTCTTGTTTCTGGAGTTGTTCTACTTGTTGCTGGAGGGTAGAAGTGTCTTCAATAAGAGCCGCAGTCTTAACTTCAACATCTTTGACCTTGGAGTCTATTTTCCTCAGGTCAGCCCGAAGTAGCGATACCTCTATATTGACTGAATCAATTTGCGTCTCCAGGGAGGATCTGACGCCAGCTATAGCCTGCATAACGTCCTCTAGGGTAGGGGCCTCCGCCCCTGGCGAGGGGGATGTAAGGCTCAAGGTCTCTGGGGAGGCCTCTGATTTATCGCCCCCTCTAGTGCCCCAGGAGTTCTTGTTAATCTGCCTCTGGTTGAGGGGTCTGGTTCCCCTGTTCGACGCCATGAGGAACACAGGTGTTAGAGGGACGGCGTGCAAGGTACAGAGGGAGGCAGAGAACAGCAATAGAGATGATCGAAAAACCTAAAAGTAGGCAGCACACACTCTGCTCGTCTGGTCACATTCTGCAGGCAGGGCGGCACCCAGAGAGCGGCAAGCAGTAAAGCACTCACCAATGGCAGCGACACTCGGGTCCAGGAGTGGCACTGTGGTACTAAGGCAACAGTGGGGTCCAGGCAGGCGTTAGAGATCACCGCAGGGTAGGAACGGCTCCAATGCACAACGTCTGCAGGTGGCACGGCAGCAGAAGTGGATCCGAGTTAGCAATTGCGGCAAGAGCTCCCCAGAGTCCCCAGGTGGGCCAGGCCACCATCGGGGCCGCAAGCGGAGCGAAATCGGCCAAGGCCCCTTCATGTGCAGCAGCCAATGTGGGACAGAACGTGGGCACCTCCACAGCACCAGCGCAGCCCGGGAACGCGGCGGCAGTGCAGCTCCTCTTCGATAGCACAGCCGGTCAGGGGATTGCGGCGTTCAGGCTTTCACCGCAGCGAGGAGCGCAAACATTCGCCAGGGCAGGTCAAAGTTTAGCAGGCAGGGTGACGTTCAGGGAGCAGCAGGTGACGGAGGACAGAGCGTGTGAGGATTCCCCCAGGGCGTAGGAGCGTCTCTGGATAGCCTAGGAAGACAAATCAGGCCCAAAGACTCACCACGTGGTAGAAATGTCGGAGGGTCTCCACGTATTAGGTGAGCTCGTTGGCAGAAGGGCTGGTCCGGTGTCAGCGAGGGCAGAGGGGAGTCCAGGAGAACCAGGCCGCAGTCAGGGCTCACGGTGGAGGCCCACCGGTAATGGCCGCTTGGTAAGTGAGGCTCAGTGGAGGACGTCACGTGGGCGCTACAATGGCGCTGATGCGGCCCGGAGCTAAAGCGCTGGTGCAGTCCAGGCTAGCCTCACAAGGTGAATAGGAGGCCGGGACTGTGACGGCGGGCCTCCGTCGCAATTGGAGCGGGCCGCGGTGGGAGCTGCTCAGGTCCGGGGCCCGGCGGCCGGTTGGGGGCTCAATGACGCGGTGTAGACTCGGCTCCACCGCCAATCCAAACGGCAGTCAGTAGCAGGGTCACGGCAGAGTGGAGAGCCGCGGCCAAGTGGAGAGGCGAGCAAGGAGAGAGTTGTGGAGCACTAGGAGCCGCAGGCCCAGAAGCCGGGGCGTCGCGCAGGCGGCACCCCGGCAGTACAGCGGCCGCAGCCCATCCACTCAGAGCAGCGCAGCTCGGGAGGCTAGCTGGTCAAGAAGGTGTCGGCAGCCAGGAATGCCACCAGCCGGGTTCCGGGCGGGCAATACAGGATCCGCTCCGCTATCCCGGCACCGGATAGGTCACCAGCAGCAGGGGCAATCAGTTATGGATCTGGAGCTCCGATGTAGACGACATATTGGCCGCAGCGGGACCGCCACCTCCCAGGTCGTTTTCTCCCCGTAGGGCAGCAGGAACCATGGCAAAGTCAGCACCGGAGCAGGCACTGGGGTCCGCAACGGGCCCCCCCCCCCCCCCGATATTTAGGGGGTCCCAGGTGCTGAAAAACGGATGGAATTAGGCGGATGAGCAGGCGGGGGTCAGGAGCCGCTTTAGTGAGAGACCATCTCCGCCGGCTGCTAGCCCTTACTTGCAGCTAGATGACTTTTAAGTGGAGCTAAAGAATTATCCTCAAGCCATTTGACAAATTTAGTCCATCTACTAGCATAAATGTATTTGGTGGAGTGTTTTCTGTAACATAAAATAATCACCACCACTTCAGGATTAAGAGAAAAAGAACTCAGGTTGTCCTGTTCAAAATCCAGGAATGTAGGTGCAGGCTCTGAAGGTGGGAGTGTAGATCTGCACATGTGACTTCGAGAGGTCTGCCCTGTGAGGGAAATGAAGCAAGTACACATGGAGAAGTAAATTAGGTCTGCATACCACACCCTTCTAGGACAGTCTGTTGCAATCAATATAACTTGGGCCCAGACTAGGTGAATGTTCCTCAGCACTTGAGGAATCAAGGTTATGGGAGAGAAAGCAAACAGAAGGTGAGAGCTCCAGCTCAATTGAAACGTATACTCCAATGCTTGCTGCATTGGATATTGGAGGCTGACGAACGGCGGGCAGTGGGTGTTCTCTTAAGGGGCTAAGAGGTCTATCTCGGGAGTCCCCCATAGCTGGAAAATGTAGAACACCACTTCTTGATGGAGACATCACTCGTGATCGGCAGAGTAATGCCAGCTGAGATGGTCAGCATGTATGCTGAGCACTACCCAAATCTGATACTTCCAAACCAATGTCTGAAAGCTTCTCTGCAGATAGGAGACTACGCCACTCCCCCTTGCTTGTTGACGTACCACATCACTGTAGTGGTGTCGGTCAAAACCTTTTTTGTCAAAAACCTAGACACACTGAAAGCATAGTGTAGGGAGAAAACCTTGAAAGCCAGATGGATTGTACCCAATTCAAATAGACTGATGTGTAGGAATCTGTTCTTCTAGATATTAAAGGCCTTTAATTTTTAATTCCTCCAGATGTACACCAAAGCGCCAGGATGCCCTCTGGGTGACAGGACTGCGCTCTATAAGTATACAAAATAAATAAATAAATACACCAAACCCTAAAATGGGAGGATACTTAATTACTGTGGCCATTGGATAGGGTGACTTAAACAGGTTCTCTTGAGAGAGGGTACAGTTTTCCATCCACACTGTAAATTCTTTGCAGTGTCTCTGGAGATCTTGATGGGTGCTTGTTGATCTCCATCGTGCTGGAACCAATTCCTTTGGTGGCACCCTTGGAGGGTCCTCATATGCCAGCATGCCTGACTAACCGAATGCATGATGTATGAACCCAACAGGCATAAGACTTAAGGACTGGAATTGCTCCTCCATTTTGAAACATCCAAATCACACCTGGATTGTTTTGAACCCTCCAAGGAGGAGAGAAGAAGATTGATGTGGTATTCAGTACGGACTTGTTGATTCAAAAGCTGAGGTCGTACCACAACGGAGTTGTTACCTGCAAGTGGTGAGACACTATTTCTAGAGAGCCTGGCCTTGATGAGCCAATTGTCCAGGCAATGATCAACTAAAATTTCAAATTGTCTGAGATGTGTTGCCACCACCACCATCACCTTTGTGAACACTCGAAGGGTGGAAGTGAGACCTAACAGAAGAATTGCAAACTGATTATGTTGGGATCAGCCTATAAAGCGAAGATTCCTCCTGTGTGGCTGCGGTATGGGAATGTGGAAGTAGGCATCCTTCAAGTCGACGGACACCACCCAGTCTTCTGCTATGAGCAATAGAAGAAACTGAGCTAGGAACAGCATTCTGAGCTTTTCCTGCATGAGTAACCAGGTCAGCATCTGGGGGTCTTGGATCGGATGCAAACCGCCGTACTTTTTTGAGATAAGGAAATATTGTGAATAGTATCCCCGACTGTTCGTGTTCAGGGATCAACTCCATACCGCCCTTTAGATTAAGAATTAGACACCCATTTGTAAAAGCTGGGGATGTTCCTGAGGCACAAGATGTGGATGAGGGGTCAGAGGGGGAAAAGGCAGGGGAGATTGTAGAGATCTGATGTTCCAGACCTCCAAAGATGTAGAAATTGAGACATGCTTCCTTCCACTGCTAAAGTGTGGTGCAAGAAGGGGCAACTAAGGCTGCTTTCCCGTGCAGGCTGAGGAAGAGGAGGAGAGGTGGACGGAGGAAGTAGGAGGGCTCAGTCGAACTCTAGTACATCCTCTGTAACCTTTGGAAGAGGGATTTTAAAACTGCTGTTGTGTCTGAAATTGTGCCGAATATTGCAGTCGGCTTCAAAATGAGAATCCCCTGCGACTCGAAATCTCTTAAATTGCCGGTAGTCTCTAGTCTTTGTTTGAAGGCAAAGTGAACATGCTGAAGCTCTACTCTTGTTAACTCGTTTTAAAACAGAATCTGCTTTTGCTCTAAAAAGTGCACTATAAAATGGTAAATTCATAAGAGTATTCTGGACATCTTGGGAAAGACCAGAGTTTAATAACCAGGTGTGGCGTTGTATTGACACTGATGTGCCCATAACCCTTGCGACAGATGTGTTAAGACCTGATTGAACGATTTGTCTATCTGTCACTTGACCAACACTAATTAGTTCAGAAAAATTAGCCTGGTCTTCTGAAGATGCATTTTGAATGGTTTTCTGTGCTGAGTCTAGTAATATATGAATGTGTCTGCCTAAGATGCATTTTACATTTGAAGATTTCAGTGCCATGCTACCTGACCAGAATATGTTTTTGTACACTATTCCATATTCTTGGATTCTCTGCCAGTGGCAGCCAATGGGAAAGAACCAGGAGTCAACTGTGATAAGCAAAAGGCTTGAACTACCAAACTCTCAGGAGGCAGACGTGACGGCAGGGATACTGGTTATCCAGGGATAGGTTTGTAGCGTCTTGCTATTGATCTGGAGACCGCTGTAGCAGTGGTAGGTTTGTCTCATACTGATAGGGTGGGTTCGGTAAAATCCTCATTAAAAAGTAGCAAAGGTTCTGAGGTATGTGATGTAGAATGCAACACCTCTACCAATATATTAAACTTTACTTGTGTGGTCCGTAAAGGTAAGTAACATCTCAATTGATTTTTGTACCACTGAATAAGTCAGTTCTGGGGTTGGAAGACCTGTTGAGGACAAACATTCTCATCCTGAGACGTGTCCAGACAGCTAGCTTTCATTAAAACTTAATCTGGATCAATGGAAAATTCTTTATCATGTTCAAATTTTTGGGATATACCATCTCCAAAGAGGAAACATTTCTCTTCCACCAATCTTTGTTCCTCTCTCTGGGATCTATGGATTGGCAATGCAATGCACCTTTGGGAGAGTCAACAGACTGACAACAATGGTGTCTGTGGAGAAGGTTGCAGTGCTAGGGACTGGATTGCTAATGGAGCCAGTTGCACGCCAGTGGAGTCAGTTTCTGTGCCAGCAGCTGTAGGAACAGTGAACAGTTTTCCTCCAGTGATAAAGGAAGAATTAACTGAGGCATCGTCGTGGTCTGAAACGTGATTGCCGAGTCGGCGAGGGATATTGGGCCAGTGCCATAAAAGGCACGAAAGGTGCTTGCTGGTATGGGGTAGGAATGTCTCTCAGTGCTTAGGCCAAGGGACCCATTGGGCCGGATGGGGCACCCAATAGCATCATGGGTCTGTGGAAAATACAAAACACTGCATCCAGGAATTGGCTCAGATCTGTGCCTAGATTCGCAAAGGAAGGGTACACGGGTGTCATCCTTTGGTCGAGTGAATACCACCACAGGATTAAGCAGATCCACTGGAGATCATACTGGAAGTGGTGTCACAAGTGCCAGAGCAGGTTGCTCAGAGCGTGTCAGTTGGGGTGGTGTTATCTAAGCTGGCGCCAGAGGGACCTCTTCTTCATCTTCATCAGTGTGTGGCTGTGAGGTCAACAACTTCAGAGACTTGTCTTAAGGATCGATGACCGGATCCATGACATTGCTTCTTCTTGGAAGAACTAGAAGAGTGAGGCGAAGGAAATTTAGAGCTTGGACAGGATTTTTTTCGACCTTCTCATCTCATGCTCCGTTAATGAAAAGTTTAGCTTTCCTTTCCTTCAATGCCTTGGCAGTCAACAAGCATCAAAGTCAACGTCCGATCTTGGGGGCACCAAAGACAAATTTCCTGAGGGTCAGTGATGGACATTCAACCCTCACAGTCTCGACATGGTTTGAAGCCGGACTTACTTGGTAGAGACCTGACTCAAGAAAACTGCCTCCAATTTTTTTCTTTTTGAAGAAAACTTCAAACTATCGACAGATCTCCTGAGGGCTGCTGAAGAGCTCCATTCGGAAGAGCTCTGTATCGTGTCGAAGATACAGGGGAAAAAGAGAGAACGGACATCATGCAGACGGGGAGCATTATGGCTCCAGTGACGTCATACAAGGAAACAGGCGGAGCCATTTGATACTAGCTATTGAAACGTTTCCATTCCAAGCTGGCGCATGGAGATATTAAAAAGTTGAGCAATCTGAAGGTAGACGTAATCATCAGAAGAACTGCATACTAAATACCAAAGGGATCGCGTTAAATGGGGGCACTAGGATACTGTAAATCTGCAGACACAGCCCAGTGAGTACATTGTGTTTTTAAGACGTTATTAGGTGGCCGACGGACGTACCATGCGTTGGGGTGACGGCTAGTTTAAAATCTGCAGCTTGTTTAGGGAGTTTGGGCAAAGTTCAACTGTAGCAGCATCACTGGGGCACAAGGGACACACCAGAGACACAAACCTGTGATGTAGGGGATTGGACTCCAAACAATTGGACTAGATGACACACCCTTAAATTGCTGACATGAAACACCAATGGGCAAGGGAGTAAAATTGAATGAGATCTGGTAACTAAAGTGCTGGCAAGATATGCAGGAGATGTAGAGTTTCTACAAGAGACATACATTAAAGGCTCGGAGACATCCTAGTAGAGGGAAAAATAAAGTAGCAAGCCTTCTGGATACACAACTACTCCCAGAGGAGTACCGATTCTTATTAAAAAAGCAATAGCCTTCCACCCAACACAGGTATTGACAGATGACTTAGAAAAGATACATAGATGAATTGGGGGACTGGGAACGGGAAATGCTGGCATTAGTCAATGTATACATCCCGCAGGAACTCCAAACTGACATCCCACGGCACTGGAGGGGTGGCGGCGGGGTGCTTGTGGATCTACAGCAGGCCATGACCGTCCTTAGAGAGGACTTTTATAGAACATTACATCCACAGCTAGATAAGACAGATTTGCAAACTCCTGTTAGGTAAACTTGAGAACTTCCTACAAGTAATGGGAATAGGGGATATCTGGAGAACATTAAATAGGATACACAGGCGCTTCTACTATTCTGGAGCCTATCACACCCACTCCCGATTGGACTACTTCTTCATCCCATTAGCAAAACTCCATAGATTCATAGAAGCTGAATATAAGGTGAGAGGAATATTATATCACTCCCATCAGAGTATCAAATTAGAAAGGACCAAGACAGGGGCAGCGGTAGTGGAGAATGGCCATGTTGCATCGGACAAATATAAAGGAAGTTGAATACCTAGATGAGGTCACAGACCTCTACTTCAATTGAGAATAACAGCAAAAGACACTGCAATACTGTGGGAGGCGTACCAGGACATGATAAGGAGAGTGATAAAATCAGGCAAAGTTGAGAACAAAAGGGAGAGAACTCTATGCCTACACCTAGAAAGAGCTGGTTGACAGAGGAAGAATATGTCCAAGTGCCCACAGAGGAACTAAAGGAACACATGATCCTTAAAACAGATTGTTTTGACTTAGTCGGTGGGCAGTGCAATGTATAAAGCCAAACAGAAACAGGTATAAGAAGCAGGTCATAAAGCAGGAAAACTTCAAGCATTAATCTGTAATAGGGAAAACGTTAAGACTCACATCAGGTAATAGTCCCGGAAGACAGCACAGTTATGGCAGACTACATGCAGGGATTCTATACAGAGAAAACAAGACTACTGACATCCTAACTGCAGCAGTTCACCTGGGATTGCCCAGATAGTAGGTTGGAGAGGGTCAAGGCCCTGGAGCTCAAAGGCAACTATATGAAGTAGGTGGTAGACTTGTCTCTTACACAATCGCAGTCTGGGGAAGTGCTGGGCCTGAAGCGGCTTCTGGTGCAGCTCCTCAAGAAAATGTCAAGCAGGATAACTACAACGCTACATGAGATGTATGTTGAGGCATACAGCAGGGGAGAACTCTCCCAGGAACCTATGCACTGACTGCAATGCTCATTCTAATACCCAAGGTAGGAAAACCCAGAGACAGATGGGATTCATACCAGCAAATGTCACTACTCAATGTAGACAATAAAGTATTAGCCAAAGTACTGGCAAATAGGTTGTAGGGAATGATCTCAGATCAGTATGAAGGTAACATCCTAGTATATTCGGCAGAACGAGAGGTATACCTAGTAAGACCTGAGATATTCGCAGTCTCTAGAAGATCCTCAGGATAGTCCTGAGAAATCCCTGATCCCCGACAGTTGAATGGCCTATAAACAAAGAGCTACCCTTGCCTCTCGTGTTCCCACCTCACACTTTTAATATCTAGGAAAATGGATATCTGAATACGAGAGGACGCTCTGTAGAGACAATCTGGCCTCGTAGCTCTATGGACTCGAATGATATAAAACACTGGAGGACACTACCGCTCTTTATTATGGACTTGGCGGCGGTATTTAAAATATTCGCACAACCCAGATTTAACTATATACTGCAAAATAGGTCATAGGGCTCCTGGATGCCTTCTTCCTCATCAGAAATGGATTGATGCGCCTACTATGGCTGGATGGCCCACGAATGATAGTGTGCTCACCCTCCAACGATCTGTCTATGATGGGGCATAGTGCTATATAACATTTGTAAATATTACAGGGCAGCCCAGGTTAGCACCATAAATGAATGGGTTTATGCACCACTAGACAAACCTGCATTTAGAATGGATTTGGCTTAGCTGGGAAAGAAAGACTACCTACATGTATTCTATGGCGGATGGTGGAAGCAGACATCCCACCCGCAACAGTCCTTGCCATCTGGCATAAGCTGAATACAGAAATGGGGTGGGACAGGAGACTGAAAGCGAAAAAAACTGTGGCTGGGCATGAGACTAAACCTCATCACAAGGCTATTCGGGTATAAAAAGCAAATGGGACAGAATAGGGGTCTCCTCCATGGATGACATATGGAATGCTTATGTTATTGTATCCTTTGAACACCTGAGGGTCGAATATATTAAAATGACACAAACATTGAAATACTTACAATTGCACCATGCATTACAAGCAAGGATCCCACCAAAGAAGACTTACACCTAGAGAGCAGGTTACTTGTGGCTATGAAGGCTATCTCACTCACGTATGACACACTGATGAGGAACATCAAAGGAGAATTAGGACAGCTAAGGACACATTGGCAAAGAGAGGGAGGGGTATTGGATGAGGGCGATTTGAGGGATGAGCTACAACTCACAGGAGAAGTGGCCATGAAGGCGAGCTTCCGCTTAATCCAAATGAAAGTCCCACATAGAATTTACTATACTGGAGTGCTTCTGCACAGAACCTAAAGGTCTAGGGTTGACAAATTTATGCTTATTAACTGTGGTTTCCTCCACACACAATGTAAATGCCCTCAACTCCTAATATATATGGGTAGGAGTCAAACAATAGAAGAGGTCACAGGATTACGTACTGATACACAAGCTCCATTGGTAATATTGTAAATGTAAAGGGACTCATACACAACACCTGTGGAAAAGTAAATTTTGCCATGTTATGTGTGCCTACGTGTTCCCCATCTTATGTTATATGTGCATGATCAATATGCATGTATTCCTCTCTGATCGATTAAAGACGCAATTACAGTTGTGTCCATCTCTAGTATGCCAGTTTCCAGTCCTCGTGAATACAACGAATATTAGGCCTATGTAAAGCTACGTTGCCACGTTTTATAGTGTGCACGTTAATTCATTGAATTATCCCCGTTTCTAGGCCTCAAAAGGGCCCGGACTCAGTTTCAGCTCCTGTTTCCTGAACCCTCTCCGAGGAGCGATACAGCCCCCACCTGTATCCCTGACCCTTAGCTTACTTTCATGCCTCGCAGTGCCCGGCTAGGCCTGGCTCTGCCTCCCAGTCTGCCAAGAGTATGTTATGTTTCTAGTTATCAGTCCAGCCCTCCTTCTCTGCATTCCTAAACTACTGAATCGCATCAATAGTTTCCGTCATAGTCTAGCCTTTATGTCTCCATGTAAGAGAAATACTGTATTAATATTCATAGAATATTCCTCGCACACGCAATACATTTAGAATAATGAATGCACCAGTCTTAGTGTCTGTTAGCCTTTACCCTGATAACTTTTGGATTCTATCAACATGTACTATAAACACCAGATACTAGATATGCCTAGGTACATGTCGCTCTGACCCTCCAGACTTTCGTCTCCTCTTCTAGTGCAGAAGTCATAGCCCCCAGTTCTCCCTGGTAACACGTCATTGCCAGCTTGCGCGCACCACTAGGTTAGAGGTCCCAGCTGCTCAGGTAGCCCCCTCCATGTTTCCGCCCCGTTTATGACATATTCTGTTACGTTTGCATCACATGTCTATGTATACGCCCTGTACACACCTCTTGTTACACCCACTTTATGCCTTATCTTTCGCGACTGCTACAAACTCCGCCTACTGCTACGCCTACTATATTGAATGCAATGTAATTGTTTTTAGTATATATATTAATGCACTGTTATTAAAAGCCAGCCAATTCCCAGATCCTGCCGCCGGCAGCTGCCATCCTATTCCCATGCAGGCTGTCCTGTTCCTGTCCTTTATGCTTGATTAAAGCCTGTCAACTTCAGCTACCTCGAATCTTGACTCTTATTTATTGAGCTACCTGTTTATTGATTATAGTCAAAAATAGATCCGGTAATAATTTATTTATTTACCACACACCATGTAAACAATTATTGACCAACCTTAGAGCAAAAGAAAGAAATTACACAAACGTGGGGCAGCA
The DNA here is from genome assembly GCF_964261635.1 of Lissotriton helveticus. Classification (NCBI taxonomy): domain Eukaryota; kingdom Metazoa; phylum Chordata; class Amphibia; order Caudata; family Salamandridae; genus Lissotriton; species Lissotriton helveticus. The sequence goes on from NC_136061.1 coordinate 271,540,835, forward strand.
CACTATGTCTGAGCCTACAAGACTAGATAGCTAGAATGGGCCTGTGTAGAGCACCGGAAAAGGTAGTCCATGATGAAAGATGTCTAAAAAAATGTGAAAAAAATATATGTAAGTGAAATGGAGGAACTGAAAAGAGACAATGATGGCGAAGTAGAGATACCACAGATTGGAGGAGAGACGGCAAAGGGACAAAAAAGACACACAGTTACCTGGAACCACGGAGAATAGAGGGAAGATGCACCTAAAGGAACTGTGTCTGCAACATACAACTGGGGGGAGTGGGGTGGTGGAAGTGAGTAGGCGTGGACCACTGCATTGTTTTGCAAGTTATTACATGACTACTTAATCAATCGAAAACCCTACTAAAATATATATATTTTTTTTAAAACTGTCATTTGTGACTACACTGGTTTATCACTAGAGGTATGAGAGCAATTGGTGATAAAGTGCATGCAAATTTCTTTGATTATTGCATCGACAGGGCCATATCTTGGGAACAGTGTTGTATATGACTAAATGAAAGGTCGACATTTTCTTTTTTCTGGAGTTGCAAACAGATCGATCTCTGAAGTACCCTGCTGCCTGAACACATCTTTGGTTATTATAAAACAGGGGGTAACCCAATTATAGTCAAAGGACCTGGGTATCAAGTATTATAGTCAAGAGTTGGTCCTAGACATTCATTCAACATGCACAAGATAATGATATCCTTCAATTGATTTCTTTTGTCACCAATAGATTCAATCCATTATGGTCGATATAGAACACAACATGATAGATATATTAGCCCAGATTATCAATAGGTACAGGAAAGCACACATAAAACCAATACGTCTCACCAAAGTCCAAAAGACTTTCTTATTTAATATATTTTTTGAAAAAGGCAAATCTAAAATACAAATATTTACAAATGGGGTTTCACTATCAGTTGGTGTGCACAGAAAAGAGTGAAAGTAAGTGCTCATGTGAATGATCAAGAAGATCTATGAAAGAATATAGGATTTGTTGATATGAAAAAACACAAGTGAACCCTAACTCTGGTCATCCAAACGATAGTCTTTAGTTCTATCAATATAGAAACTCACCGCCCTCTTGGGCTCCAGACGGTGTAACCTCTCCTCCTCTTTGGAAGGGTGAGGGGGAAGGATAAAAGGTAGGAAGGGTAATAGATTGACCTAGGTGGAAGGGAGACACCATCTTGGGGAGAAAAGCAGCCCTGGTCCTAAGAACCATTCGATCAGCATGAATGGTCAGGAACGGGGGCTTGGAACTCAGAGCTTGAAGCTCACTTACCCTCCTTGCCGAGGTGATTGCAACCAGGAAGACTGCCTTAAAAGACAAAAGTCTCATGGGACACTTGTGCAAGGGTTCGAAGGGAGAACCCATCAAGTAGGTTAACACAAGATTTAAATTCCACTGAGGAACAATAAAAGGAGAAGGAGGGAACTTATTTGTGAGCCCCTTCAAAAATCTCAGAACTACAGGAGATTTGAAAAGAAACGGCTGGTCCGGCAAACAGAGAAATGCCGACAATGCCGTAAGGTAGCCCTTCACCGTAGCAACAGCAAAACCTTGCTGCGCCAAAGAAAGAGCAAACTGTAGTATATCAGATAAATAGGCTTTCAAAGGGTCAACAGACTTCTCCCCACACCAAGGGACACATTTAGCCCATCTGTAAGAATAAATGGACTTAGTGGAGTCACGCCTAGCTGATAATATGACATCCACCACATCGTGTGGGAGAGAAAAAGAGTTCAGGTTGCCCCGTTCAATCTCCAGGCATGAAGGTGTAATGTCTGGAGGTGGGGGTGTAGAACCTGCCCCTCCATCTGAGAGAGGAGATCTGCTCTGAACGGGAGACGGAGAGGCGGGCGAGAGGAGAGGTGGAGAAGGTCTGTATCCCACACCCTTCTTGGCCAATCCGGGGCGATCAAAATAACTTGGGCCCGGTCCTGGCGAATCTTCCTCAGAACCCGAGGAATCAAGGGTATGGGAGGAAACGCGTAAAGGAGTTGTGAGCCCCAACTCAACTGAAACGCGTCCCCCAAGGCTCCCTGCATCAGAAACTGGAGGCTGCAGAATGACGGGCAGTGAGCATTCTCGTGAGTGGCGAACAGGTCCACCTGAGGAGTCCCCCACGTCCGAAAGACGTGACGAACCACCTCTGGGTGAAGCCTCCACTCAAAGTCAGCCGAGAACTGCCGACTGAGTCTGTCCGCTCGCACGTTTAGAACTCCGGCCAGATGACTTGCCATCAGACAAATCTGGTGGGCCTGAACCCAGGACCAGAGACACAGAGCCTCTCTGCAGAGACACTGCGACCCCACTCCTCCCTGCTTGTTGATATACCACATCGTGGTGGTGTTGTCCGTCAGGACTTGCACTGACAGACCGCGAAGGGAAGGGAGGAAGGAAGGCCTTGAGCGCTGGACGTATCGCCCTCAATTCCAGAAGGTTGATGTGAAGCAACCTTTCCTCTGGAGACCAAAGACCCTTGATCTCCAGATCCCCCAGATGATCACCCCATCCTAGAGTGGAGGCATCCGTGATCACTGTGGCAACCGATGGAGGAAGATGAAAATGCCTTCCTTGTGACAGATTGCCTTCCACGCTCCACCAAGACAGATCCGCTGCAGTTTCTCTGGAGATCCTCACTGACTCCCCGAGATCTCCGTTGTGTTGATACCACTGCCTGCGGAGGCACCACTGGAGTGCCCTCATGTGCCAGCGTGCATGGTTGACCAACAGAATGTAGGAAGCCATCAGACCGAGCAGGCGAAGGACCTTAAGGACTGGAACGACCGCCCCATTGTGAAATAAAGATATCATTTCCTGTTTGTCGCGAATCCTTTGAGGTGGAGGGAATGCATGACATACAGTTGTGTCCAGTACAGCACCTATGAACAGGTTGCGCTGGGAGGGCACCAGGTGAGACTTGGGTACATTTATCGAGAAACCCAACCGGTACAACAACTGAGTTGTCTCCTGCAGATGCTGGAGCACCTTCTCTGATGACTCTGCCTTGATCAGTCAGTTGTCCAAATAGGGGAATACTGGAATCCCCGACCTTCTGAGATGTGCTGCCACCACCGCCATCACCTTGGTAAAGACTCGAGGCGCAGTAGTAATTCCAAAAGGAAGGACCGCAAACTGATAGTGTTGCGAAGCCACCGTAAAACGGAGATACTTCCTGTGCGACTTCAGGATTGGGATATGGAAATACGCATCCTGCAAGTCGAGCGACACCATCCAGTCTTCTTCCAGCAGCGCTTGAAGAACCTGTGCAAGGGTGAGCATCTTGAATTTCTCTTGTTTCAGATAGAGATTCAAGATCCTGAGATCCAGGATTGGACGAAGCCTGCCATCCTTTTTGGGTATCAGAAAATACCGGGAGTAGCATCCCTGACCCCTTTCCTGCTCCGGGACCACCTCTATCGCACCCTTTCTTAACAAAGTCAGCACCTCGTCCTGCATGAGTAACAGATGTTCCTCCGTGCAAAAACCTTGGCAAGGAGGGTAATTGGGAGGGAATTCCCGAAAGGGAAGGGCATACCCATTTTCTGCGAGATTGAGAACCCAAAGATCTGATGTAACCGATTCTCAATCCCGTAGAAAGTAGGTAAGCCGACCCCCCAACGGACCCTCATGATCCTGAATGGCGGATCTAGGGCTGCTTTTCTGAGGCTGGGGGGCTAGAGGAGGTAGAGGAGGAAGAGGCTTGACGACCTAGAGGCCTAGCTCTTTGCTTTTCCCTATAAGATCTTTATAAGGGGTTCTGCTGCTGCTGCTGACCTTGCCGATAGTTGCGAAAGGAAGAGCGTCCAAAACCAGTGAACCTCTTGGCTGAAGAACCTCTGACTTGAAGTCCTAAAGATTTAGCAGTTGCTCTACTGTCTTTAAACCTCTCCATAGCCGTATCAGCCTTCTTGCCAAAGAGGCCAGATCCTTCAAAAGGCAGATCCAGCAAAGCCGCCTGAACATCTGCCGAAAAGTCTAAAGATTTCAGCCAAGCCGATCTCTTAGTGGCAACCGCAGTTCCCATGATACGTGCCACCGAGTCTGCAGTGTCCAGACCACTCTGTATCACTTGGCGTGCAGCAGCCTGTGCATCCGATAAAACCTCCTCAAAATCCTTCCTGCTGTCATCAGGAATCTTAGGAGCTAAAGAACGCATAGTGTCCATAAGAGCATGCACATATCTCCCCATAAGGCAAGTGGCATTAGTTGACTTCAACGCCATACTTGCAGAGGAGAAGGTCTTTTTTGCCACCTGATCTTGTTTCTTCGCCTCTTTGTCACCGGGGACCTGAGGAAAGGCGCTCACATTCTTTTTGGAACAGGCTGCCTGTATGACTAGACTCTCAGGTGACGGGTGAGACGTCAGAAAAGCAGGGACTTCAGGAGCAACCCTGTACCTTGTAGCCACACTTTTGGATACTGCAGGAGCTGACAAAGGTTTCTTCCGCACCTCCATAATAGGTTCTGTTAAGGCTTCATTAAACAGAAGCAATGGTTCTACCACAGAGCTAGGTGAATGCATTACTTCAGTAAGAAGATTAGACTTAAACTCCACTGTCGGTAGAGTCAATTGGAGAAGCTCCACTGCCTTCCTCATCACCACATGATAAGGCTGGACGTCCTTTGACGGCGCATCCGAGCCAGAAGGTAACTCCCACTCAGGAGAAAAATCCAGACTTCCAGCATCAGCCAGATCCTCAAAACAATCATCGTCCAGTTCACCTTCCTCCATATCAGGACGTGACTCCAACTATCTTTGCTCCTCCAAAAGGCGTTGTGCCTCCCTTCTTTTACACGCTTCGCAGCCGAATCCACCAACGACTCAAACGGAGCCGGGATCGACGTCGGTAACAAATCCGAAGGCCCAGTGGGATGCTCACGAGGTCGATCTGGAGCGGGAGACAACGGCGTCGACGACCTCGGCGGAGCCGAGTATTGCCAAGGCGGCGTCAGAGCCGGCATAAACGGCATGAATGGAGCCGGAGGATAGGAGTGAGGGACTCCTAAATTGAAGGCCAGAGGACCCATGGGACCCGGAGGTGCGCCAGAGGGGTATCACGCCCTTGTAAAGACGCCATACATTGCGTTTAAAAACGCCAATGGGTCCTGGCCTGGGGCTGGGAAGGGTGGCTGAAAACCCTCAGGCCGGTCTTGTGGAGGGTTCGGATTCGGCTCTTCGACAGGCTCAGAATCCACATCCACCTGAACCACCTCCTCATCTCGGGAATCGGCGACTGTACCTGCGACTCCGAAGGCGAGGCCTCACCTTCATAATCCGAGACATCCAGCGTGACCATCTTGGAACGCACCTTCTTCTGTGATCTCGACCTCTAGCCCGACTCCTTACCGGAACGACGTCGGTACTCATGCCTCTTCTTCTTATGTCTCCTTCTCAACTTCGAAGCATGGTCTGAAGCGGACCTCGAAGACGACTCCTCTCGAGATCTGGATCTTGATTTTGACCTCGACCTCGCCCGTCGAGAGCGAGACCTCGAAGTTTTTCCCTTGCCAGCCTTCAACTTCGCGATAAGGAGCTTGGACTCTCTTTCTCTCAAGGCCTTCGGGTTCATCTTCCGACAAGATGAACACCCATTCACATCGTAGTCAGAGCTCAAACACCATATGCAGTCCTCGTGCGGATCCGTGATGGACATCATTTTCCCGCACTCCCTGCAGGGCTTTAAGCCGGTCTTCTTTGTCGACATTATGAAGAAACCAGAAACAAAGAAGCAGAAAGCGAATAATATAAAAGTCACCAGTTGGCTACTGAGATTCCCGAAACCGTTGGCGTCGACGACGCGGAAATGAGGGAACTGATGTCATCACGCCGGCGTGGGCCTATTATGGTGTCGGTGACGTCAGTGGAGTCGCATGCGATGCCGTGCCTCTATGACGTCGTCCACGTCGGCGCGAGGCTACAAAAGAATTTCCGAATGTTGCTGACGCAAGGGGGATAGTCACAAGGTGAGTAATCCACTGGCAGATGTATCTATCAGAAAGTCTATATTGTCCCTTTTCTAGGAGTTCCAGCACCTCACGTTGCATCACCTCTCCTCTTCCGAGAGAGTTTTCTTTGGTCTGACCCCTCGTGACAGGCTTCTAAGTTCTATGCAGTAACCATCCTGGACAACATTGAAGATCCATTTGTATGATATGAAGGTCTCTATGCAGCCCCCACTGGTGTTACTTTGTGGAGAGGCTGGTAAGAGCAGTAACTAGTTGAGGAGCTGGTCTCTCACTTTTGCACTGCCCCAAAGGGCTGGGGGTGGGCTGCTTGGGGCTGCCACTGTTGTGTTGATGGCTGCTATTTCAATGCATGGTGATAGGATGACTCTGGAAACTTTCTCTTCCAGTTGGTCTCCTCATGGGGACTGCCCCTCTCCGCTGGTGACCTTGAAACTGCACAGCCCCTATGGCCTTAGCAGTGTTATGGTCCTTTCTAAGCTGTTGCCATGTGTCATCCACCGACGAGCCAAACAGCTTTTCTCAGGTGAAGGGGGTATTGATTATGCTTGCCTGCACCTTGCTCTTGAACCCAGATACACGTAGTCAGGCATGCTTCCTAGAGGTTGTGTCTGTGACCATTTTTCTACTGACTGTCAGTGGCAACAAGAGCAGACAAAGCACACATTGGTGATGGTCTTTTCTACTAGGTCCCCTGCCTGCTTTTGGAATTGCTCTGGGACAGCTTACATCAGTTCTCCCACTTCTTACCAATGTTAGTGGGTGTATCGATGTAGGAAGACAATGGAGTTAGCAGTCCTCCACTCTGTTGCCGCACCTCTCTTTATTATAAGCCTCTCCATCACCACTTTCTTGCTCTTTTTCTCTGGGATGGGCCCATAGATGTGGGGATGTTGGCTCTTTAACTTGCTGTGACCACAATGATACAATCTGCCATTGCATTTACTTGGATGAATAGTGGGTCCTTGGATCATGTTTAGTCTTCTTTTCGACCCTCGGGGTTGCAGCCTGCCAGCTCTCTGAAAGCAGAGGGAAATTTACTTTCGCGTTACGAGGATAGAAGAGGTTCAAGAAGAAAGCATGTCTTGGTCTTCTCTTCCTACAGCTATACTCTATACCTATCCGCCACCCTCTCTACCACAGAATTAATCATGGCAAAGTAGTCTGGAGGGGATGACCTCAAGAGATAGGAGTTAACTCCCTTTTCCGTCGAGGTCTTGCCCCTGGTCGTCAACGAGTTTGATGCCCTGAAATATTCCCTGGTCCTCGAGCTCTTGGTCTCTGAAGAACATTTCTTGTTCTTCCTCTTGCGACTCTGGTGTAGTCGGTGGTTCGAGTTAGACCTTCTCCATTGCCTCTGGGCTCAAATACCTCAGGTAGGACTCGGCCTAGTAGTTTGGGTTGTATTGTTCCAATTGGAACAGGGTCATGATTGATTTGCATATTGCTGGGTGCAAACAGGTGGCATGGTGTGCGAAAAAATTATGTATTGGGATGCAGTACTGAACGATTGCCAGTGGCTGAGATTAATTCAAGCATTTCATCCATCACCTTGTTGTTTCTGTAGTTGCCTCACCAAGTGCAATGGGTATGCCCTGACACAGGTCCCATTCTCATTGTGCCACTGAAATCAAGCTACATCTGGCTCATGAATCACTAATAAGGGCGAATACGTTTCTGGGTTGCTTATTTTCTGGTTCAGGGAATACCTAGCCTGGCTGTTCGGGCTAGACTGATCCGATGGAAACAGGGTCAAGTCTGATTCACATATGGCTGCTCCAAACTGAGATGGCATGGTGAGCAAAAAACGATGGACTGGGATTCAGCCCCGCAATTGCCAGTGACTGAGATCAAGTCAAGCATTCCATCCATCACCTTGTTGCTGCAGTTACATTAAGCCTTCAAAAGGATTAAAAATTCCCGAAGGGATGCTTTTAAATCCCTCTTTTGCAGAATTGCCACCATTTTGGCTTTGATCAGTCCCTCCTTTATTTCCGCATTGAGTGTCTTCGTCGATCAAGGTTGGCGGTCTTATCTTTGGAGCTGGGGCTTTAACGTCTTACCAGTTCCTTCACCATATCTAGCTCGTTTGACATCTAACACTTCTCCAGTATAGTGTCCTCCTTAAGTGTTCCTGTGACTGGACCACTGGAGCTCTGTGTTTTGCTTTCCGTCCAGTCGAATATTCTTTTGGAATAAGGCAAGTTCCGTGGGATTCGGAGTCAACGTTTTTTGGTCCACTCCCCTTTGTTTTTTGCTTGTTACCTTAGGGCGTTCTCATGGTTCTCCTTCCCTTATGTCTATTCGATGGAACATGTGACTCCAGGTCGAAGACTTCTCTCCCAGTTGTTGGGACTCTTCAGCTTGTGCTGCTTCTGTGCCCATATTGTCCTCCTCTTCACTCAGCAGCCTGAGTTCACTTAAGGATATGCTCCCCTTCTTCTGTGCCTGCAAGTTGGTGTAGTGTGCCTGCTTCAGTATCTTCGGGAGGAACTTGGTGCATGCATTGCATGCTTCAATGCTATGATCTATTGGCAAGCAGAAATTGCAGACCTGATGGTTGTCCTTCTGGGCAAACTTATGGTGGTACTTGGGACAGAATCTAAAGAGTGTTTTTCCCATTTTCCTTGACGGATTCTGGCTTGTGCCGGTGCATTTTATGACCGCGTGGTCCCCCTCCCCTGTGGTGCACTTACTTGTCGGTCATCTTCGTTTTCTCTCTCCAAAAATGTATTTTGTAGTGTAACTTTTCTTGCTGGCTTTGTTGATCCATTGACCTTGGACCTTTGGAGCTTTGGTTGATGCTTCCAGAGCAACAGTGGGTTCCGGGGTGCAGTTCTGATGGCATGGGGTACATTACATAGCACATAATGATAACCGCTGACATCCAAGAAAAAGAAGAAGAAAAAAAAGGAGGCCTAACCAACGTATTCTAGATCCAACTTGTAGATAGCAGAATAATGGACAGCAAATTAATCCAGAAAAGATCCTCTTTACACTCACCTCTTTTCCAAAAGGCATCCCAGAGATAGCTATACAGGGTGCATCAAACATTTCTTTACAGGGCCACAGGAATAATGATATTTTGTGGCATGTTGCACAAATTGACCAGTGTCACATAATCTGCAATTTGGTGCCGGATATCAGTTGTTCAACAATTATTCTACCTCAAAGGGGTCAAATGTTACTCCAAAAGGGCCACATGGTGTCAAAAAGAGACATAGTTTTTGCAGAGGGTCACCAGTCAACTGTTAGGTGAAGATTGCTGCCATCACATATTATACTGGTACTGATTAGGTGAATGCTTTGCCTAGACAGTATTGTTTGTTAATGTCCAAATAGTGAATTGTTACTATCACAGAACACAGGCTTATTTTGCACAAGTTGCGTTCTCACAATGAAAGAAAAAATCTTGCTGCAATATTTTAATGAAACAAAGTTTCAATCCATTTTTTCATGGAAAACACCAGTCAAGACGAAGTGAAAAAACTTCACCAATACACTAAATCAAACTAATCAGAAAAGAAAATCTGGTAGAATTATAAGCTTATCAACAACAATAGACACGCCATTTTGAAAGAAAATCAGAAAAAGCCTTTACTACTAACCAATCAGTCGAACAAGATGTGTCATTACCCTTGAAAAATCGACATCAGAAATATAACCTTTCCAAGCAAAAGTTTGCAAATTCAGAACACCAACCACCACATAACCACCTACTTATGTCTAACGTAACAACCATCTACAAAATCACTCAGGGCTCGTATTTCAGTGTTGCCTTAAAATGGAACTCTCTCCTCTGACCCCATAAAGCAAAAGACCCAAGTCTGGTTGAAAATGCTCACTGTCCATAGTCATTGCCCACAGTATTTGCAACTTATTTCCTGATCTGTTCACATACCTCACACCTTCCCGTATATTCGCTCTTCTCCCATTTACAACTAATGCAACATGAGCAGCATGAGCTTTCTCTCAGCTTGATCACCAGAAATTAAAAACAAAAATACTGGCTATAAGATTGTTAAATCTAACATTGTGAGTGTCCTATGGGATCAATCCCCATCAGTCCTTCCTGCTTTAACATTTACTTTCTCTTTGGTCTCTAAGCATGGTACAATACAAATCTTCTGCTACAAAAATATATAAATTGCCTTATTTCAAAACATAAAATTGTGACACTTAAAAAGAGCTTTAAGGGATTAAATCAAATCGCCCGTATGTTTGAATTCTAATTACTGGACAATTTGGCAGGGTAAAAAAAAAAAAAAACTTTTCTCCTACGACAACACGATCATTTGAATATTCCCTTGGAAAGATGAGCAACATTAAAATGCACAGCAAGAGAAAACAAGCAATGATTTCATTAAGTGATAATTTTACTATCAATGCTATATTACACACTGGAATTGTAAAAATGAAATAAGAAGCCTTATATGTTGAACCTGCATGCACTACAAATCTATGAATATAGTCCAAGCTGCATTCAAGTCAACAAAGGGAGCTTCTCAACACAAGGCCATCACACTAATTCAAGCATTTCATCCATCACATTTTTGTCCAAATCTAACAGTAAACAACTAATGATTGGACGATAACGATTTTAGCTGCACAGAAGAGACTTTGTTTCCAATGACACCATTCTATAATGAGAAGGTATAGTAACTTAGAACATAATGAATTTGTTCTTACGTGCTCTATCTCACACTTGAAAAGTTTGCTTTTCTTTTTCTTCTTTTTATTTTTGCCTTTCAGGTTAGTTTCCTCTGCTGAATTGGCCCAGCATTCCAAACAACTGTCGCCATCATCATCGTCTTTATCAACACAGTGGTGAACACATGAATCTTCACCTACAATAAAAAACTTTTCAAATCAGTAGGTGACCACAGCATGGCACAGAACTGCAATGCCTAATTGCCTAATTTCAGATTACCTGTTTCATCATGATTGCAAATTCCTTCAGTGCATGCTACATCTGAGCCTTCCCGAGATCCTGTCTCACTGCCCTCCATGCTAGATGAATAGCCACAATCACTACCATTGCAAAGGGGTGAAAAACCTAAATGAAAGCATAAAAAAACCAGATTAGTGATAGTAACAAATGTACATCATTTCAAGTTACACAAATTATACTGATTTTACTTTGCATTGGTCACCCAGTGGAAGACAATGTTAATGACTTACCTATAGTTTTCCAGTGTTTGAACCTATAACGTTTTGCACAGGTTAGGCAACTGAATAGGCAAGGACACAGCCATCAACTCTGTAACTAAAAAAGGAATTATCTTCCCTGGTAATGCTAAAGGTCTTCATAGTCTGGTTTTAACTAAATGGCCAATCATTTTAAGTACCACTTTTCTGCTACAGCAGGCTTGTTTGTGATCTGGAACCACGTAGAATCAATTTTTAGATTCAGAGAGAATTTTTTCATCATCACACAAGCTGCATTTTGTGTAAGAATGGAGGCTCTTTTTTAGCCGGAGAATAACAAACCTTTATACACAACTCGACCCATTGAGAAATGGTGTGTTTTTGTATGGCTTGACCCATCTTTGCATCCACGTAGCCTACAAAAAGTTGATCATCCACCCGGAACTGTTTTGTGCGATCCAGATAGAAGCAGAGAGCATGTTTTGGGTCCTGACGGTGGAGAATCTCTTCCGACTATGAAGGATGCAGAAAGAAGGTGGGCAAAGTAATGGTCTGCCCGATGTGGAAGGCAGTGACCACCTCAGGAAGGAAAGATGGACGGGTCCGGAGAACCACCTTGTCCGGATGAACAGACAGGAAAGGAGGCTTTGAAGAAAGAGCCTGGAGCTCACTCACCCTTGTAGCAGAAGTGATGGCTACCAGGAAAGCAGCCTTAGGGGTCAAGAGACATAAGGAACAGTTATGAAGTGGCTCAAAGGGAGCGCACATTCAATAAGATAGCATAGGATTCAAGTCCCACTGAGGCATAACGAAGGGTATTGGAGGAAAAAGATGTGTTAAGCCTTTTAAGAGCGGTTAACTACCGGGGACTTGAAAAGAGAAGGCTGATATGGCAGGCGAAGGAAGGCAGAGATGGCGGAAAGATAGCCCTTGATAGTGCCCAGAGCAGAGCCCTGCTGGGCTATAGAGAGAAGGAACAAGAGTACTGTTACGGGTACGGTAGGTGGAGGGGCGGAAGGTACCGAGTCAGACACCGGAAATAAGGATTTCAATGAAGGCTTTATTTTTAAGTATGCTTTGCGCCTTCTGCTAGATACACGCAGCTGGGAAAATTCGTCCGGATCTGTTTTGACACCCCTGGGGAACACCGGAGGGTCCAGGGTGTTTCGATCCCGTCGGCTGTGGAAGCCCGCCAGTCCGTTAGCTCTCTGGTTCACGGGGAGGTCGTAGTCTCTTTCTTGGAGCAGGGGAGCCAATCCCAGGTATGAAACAAAAACAACAAGAAAGATAGGTATTACTCCGTTGTTCGTCCCAGGATATCAGGGCCAGGGGAGTGAAGGACACCTAGTGCTTGTAGTGCAGTATTCACACACCCGCTTCAGTGCTGTAAGTGCTCGTGAGGTAGGGTGGGGTTCTGGATACAGGATACTATATACACTGTCAGGTCACACATTCGGACCACCACTTCGAGAGACCCAGCCCGCCACTTTGCCCCGTACCTTTGTGAGCCACGCTCCTCCCGTGGGAACGTGGCGGGGCGAGTCACAGTCCCGGTGGCCTCCTGGCTTGTCGTCAGCTGCTGGGCTCTTCCGACTTTCTTCTCCGTCTTCTCCAGTCTCGAACTCCACGCCTTCACCTCGGGAAACGCCGTTCGTCCACTTCCTGGATGCGTCGCCTTTTGTTTCCGTGTTGAACCAAGGGGGCAGGGCCACGGTCTCCTCGCTGTCAAACTTAAAGGGGCCGCCGGATGATTGTTCCTCATCCCAAGTTCTCCACTGGGCGGGAGCGTCACTCACGGACTGCGCTTCTGGCTATGTGGTAGACTGCTGTACAGAAACAGAAAGGGGAGTAAGGGGGGAAACAGCCGACCACCAGTCCATGCCCGCATCGGGATCATCCTCGGGGACAACACCCCGGAGTCCCGCCCCGTGACAAGTACTTTGGAAAGAGGCGCAGAAATGGGTGCCACAGCCTTTGCTGTACACCATTCCACAAATTTGTTCCACCGGCAGGCGTATACCGTCTTAGTGGAGGGGCGCCTGCCTTGTAAGATTACGTCACAGACTTCAGGAGGCAGGTCGAAAAACGCCAACTGCTGCCGATCAATCTCCATGCAAGGAGGTGGAGACTTACAGGTTCGAGTGAAGTACCATCCCCTGCTGCTGCGACAGAAGATCCTCCCGAACAGGCAGTCTGATCGGAGGATCGATGGCCATGTTGAGCAGCTCAGGATACCAGACTCTTTGTGCCCAATCCGGAGCCACAAGAATGACTTGGGCCCGGTCGCACCTGATCTTCAGCACTCTGGGCAGAAGTGGTATAGGCGGAAAGGCGTACAATAGACCGCTACTCCACTTGCGTCGAAAATAGTCGTTGAGTGAGTGCTGCCTTGAAAATTTCAACATGCAGAACTGCTGATATTGCGCGTCAGAGTGAAGACGCCATTCGTGATCCATCATGCACCTGCGGCTGAGTTTGTCCGCCCTGGCGTTCAGAGACCCAGCCAGGTGTTGAACCACCAGGAATATGCACTGCTGTTCCAGCCATGTCCAGAGGCGGAGTGCCTCCTGACATAGGGTCCACGACCCTCCCCTGCCCTCTTTGTAGCAGTAACACATGGCGGTAGTGTTGTCCGTGCAAGCCTGCACTACTCTTCCCCGGACAGAGGAAAGGAATGCTTTCAGTGCAAGACGAATCACCCGGAGCTCCAGAAGGTTGATGTGAAGCACGAACTCCACCAGACACCAAAGGCCTCTGATCTCTCCTCCCCCATGTGGCCGCCCCATCCCAGGAGAGATGCATTCGTCGCCACAGTGTCGTCTGGTTGGGAAAGGGAGAGCGATCTGCCATTGACCCAATCCTGATTCGTGAGCCACCACTGCAGTTGTTGTGCAGTGCCCTCCAAGATCTGGACGCAATCAGACAGATTCCCCATATGCTGCGCCCACTGGAACTTCAGGTCCCACTGCAGAGCCCACATATGCTACCTGGCATGATCGATCAGCAGGATGCAGGAGGCCATGAGACCCAGCAGCCTAAGGGTCATTCTGACCGAAACCCGGGATAGAGGCTGAAAGAACGAAATCATAGCCCGCATATCCCGTACTCGCTGTTCGGGAGGATGGACCCAAAATGGCGTCGTGTCCAGAACCACTCCGATGAAGAGGAGCTTCTGAGAGGGAATCAGGTGCGGCTTCAGCACATTGATGGAGAACCCCAGTGAATGCAGGAGGTCGACCGTAGTCTAGAGGTCGGCGACGACTGCCTGGGGCGAGCCCACCTTCAACAGCCAGTCGTCGAGATAGGGGAATACTGAAACCCCTGATCTGCGCAGATGAGCTGCGACCACCGCCATCACTTTCGTGAACACCCGAGGGGTGCTGGTAAGGCCAAAGGGGAGCATGGTAAACTGAAAGCACATGTGTCCTACCAGGTAACAACGGTGGGCCGGCAGGACGGGGATGTGAAAATAAGCGTCCTGCAAGTCCAACGCTACCATCCAGTCTTCCGGGTCGAGGGCAGACAAGACCTGAATAAGCGTCAACATCTTGAACTTCTCCTTCCGGAGAAAGCGTTTGACATCCCTGAGGTCCAAGATAGGACACAGGCCCTTGTCTTTCTTGGGGGCCAGAAAGTAGTGGGAGTAATATCCACGACCTACTTCTGGGACAGGAACGCGCTTGATGGCTCCCTCGGCCAAGAGAGCTGTAACTTCCTGCTGGAGAAGGGCCATATGATGATCTGACATACAGTGGTATCACGGTGGCAGGGGTAGTCTCAAAGGGGAGGGAGTAGCTCCTTCGGACTATTTGCAAAACCCACCTGTCTAATGTGATGGTGCACCAGTGGGGGAGGTGATGGCGAATCCTGCTGCCCACTGGTGTTTGATGGGCCTGAAAGGTCAGACTAGGAGGGTATGGAGGTTGCTGCAGAGGGGAGTTGGTGGACTGGCCAGCCTGCTGGCCCCTGGAACCATGCCGGTTGTTTCCAAGTCCCAGGCCACGCGAAGGTTGGGTAACTTGCTGCAGCCTGTGGCTCTGGGCGAGACATAGCGGGGCACCCCTTCCATAGCCACGAAAAGGGCGAAAAGCAGACTGCAGCGGACTGGTGGAAAGGCCCACGGAATTGGTCGTACCTAGGGAGACCTTGAAGCGCTCTAAGGCGCTATCTGCTTTGTCGCCAAAAAGGCGACAGCCATCAAAGGGCATGTCCATCAAGGACATCCCTTGAAAAGCCAGTGGACCTCATCCAGGCGTAGCGACAAAGCGATGGTCAATGAAATGGTCCTGCCCATAGAGTCGGCGGTGTCCAGCCCACAACGTATCGTAAACTTTGCTGCATCCCTCTGGCGGCAACAGCCTGGAAGAGCACTGTCCGGGCCTCCTCCAGACACTGAGGCAGCACTTGTGCCACCATATCCCATACTGGGTGCGAATAACAGCCCAAGAGACATGCAGTATTTACGGACCGCAGTACTAAGCTGGTGGAATATTTTCTTGCCAAGGTGGTCCAGCTTCTTGGATTCCCTTTCCAGTGCAGCGGTAGGGAAGGCGCTCTTGGAAGTGGAAGCTTGAACTACCAAGCTCTTCGGGGTGGGATGTTGGGAGAGGAAAATCGGGTAATCATCCTGTCCAAGGGAGACACCCGTGTTGGGCCTGGACCACGTGCTCAAAAGGACATCTGTGATGGCCTCATTAAACGGCAGCAGGGGCTCCGAAGAGCTCGGAGACGGTTGAAGCACGTCAGTCAGGAAGTTAGTCCTGATCGCCACCGTAGGAAGCTCGAGGTTGAGGGCCTCGGCCACCCTCCGTAACACTACTGCGTATGACGCTCCCTCCTCCGTGCCCACGGTAGGAGAAGACAACATGCCAAGGTCAGGGGAGGTGTCCAAACCATTGGCATTCCCCAGTTCCTCTCTCCAGTCCAGCTCAGTGTCCAACTGGTCAGTCAAAGTGTCACCTGACCCCTCCCAGTCCTCCTCATCCTCTGGGTGCCATTGTGGTTGAAAAGGGACCCCAGGAGTGAACAGGGGCATCAAAACCCCTCCCGGCGCCGGACCCGGCATCGGACGACGCCAGTCCGGCTCAGTGTCCACATCCTGATGGAGGCCGGGGTAGACGACGGCCGGGGGGCCGACCGGCATCTGACGTGGTAGTAGTGCAGTCGGAAGCGGCGCCGGTGGAGGCATAACAGGGTCAATTGGCACCGCTCTGGATCCAGGACTGGATCCAAGGGGGGGCCTGTGGCGCCAGGGCCGCCGGCAGCGAAGACCTAGGGCCGCCGGCAGCGAAGACGTAGGCCCCCAAAGATGGCATGCATCGCCTCGTAGAACGTACGAAGCTGGGTGGGAGTCGCCCAGAGTGCGAAGACTTCGATGATTTCAAACTGGAATTATGGTGGCTCCGCGACCGGTCCCATAACCTCCCTCTCGACCGGGGCCTCGAACGTCACGGAGCCGAATGCCGGTGTTCAAGCAGCTTTCAGGACTACCCCCGCAAAGCCTTCGGCGCCATCGACAGTCAGTCGGAGCACAACTTCGGCTCGTGGTCGTGCTCCAGGCACAAGAGGCACACGCGGAGCGGATCCGTCACCAACATCAATCAATCAGGAAATTTGTAGAGTGCACTACTCATCCGTAAGGGTATCAAGGAGCTATGCTGCTACTGCTCGAATAGCCAGGTCATGAGTAGCCTCCTGAAGGTTAGAAGGTCTTGGGTCTGCTGTAGGAGGGTGGGGAGGGAGTTCCAGGTCTTGGCCGCGAGGTAGGAGAGCGATCTGCCGCCGGAGGTTGTTCTTCAGATGCGAGGCATGGTAGCAAGGGCACGGTCGGCAGAGCAGGCGGTTCGGGGTGTAGAAGGGGAGTCGTCTGTTGAGGTATGCTGGGCCGGTGTCATGGAGTGCCTTGTGTGCGTGGGGAGGAGCTTGAAGTGATCCTCTTGTTAATGGGCAGCCAGTGTAGGTCTCTCAAGTGGGGTGTGATGTTGTTGTGTCGAGGGATGTCGAGGATCAGGCGAGCAGAGGCGTTCTGTATGCGTTGCAGTCATTTCAGCAGTTTGGCTGGGGCTCCCGCGTAGAGGGCGTTTCCGTAGTGCAGCCTGCTGCTGACGAGGGCCTGGATGACTGTTCTTTTTGTGTCGGTGGAGATCCACCTGTAGATCTTGCAGAGCATGTGGTGGGTGTTAAAGCAGGAGGATGAGATGGCGTGGACTTGCTTGGTCGTGGAGAGGGTTGAGTCGAGGATGAACCCCAGGTTGCGTGCGTGGTCGGTGCTGCTCCCAGGGCGGTCAGCCATCATGAGCCATCCCAGGATGAGGGGGTGGAGCCGATGAGGAGCTCCGTCTTGTCCGAGTTCAGCTTCAGACGGCTGTTCTTCATCTATTCGGCAACAGCTTTCATTTCTTCGTGGAGGTTGGTTTTGGCGGTGAGTGGGTCCTTGGTGAGGGAGAGGATCAGCTGTGTGTCGTCGGCATAAGAGATGATGTAGAGGCTGTGTAGTCTGGCGACGTGGGCAAGCTGGCCATGTAGATGTTGAACAAAGTCGGGCTGAGGGTTGATCCTTGGGGTGCGCCGCAGATGATTTTGGAGGCTTTGGATCGGAAAGGGGGAGGTGAAACCTCTGGGTTCTGCCGGAGAGAAAGGAAGTGGTCCAGTCCAGTGCTTTGTCTCGGATTCCTGCGCCGTGGAGGCGTGTGCGTATGGTGCGGTGGCAGACCGTGTCGAAGGCGGCTGATAGGTCCAGGAGGATGAGGGCCGCGGTCTCGTCGTTGTCCAACAGGGCCCTAATGTCATCGGTGGCGGCGATGAGGGCCGTTTTGGTGCTCTAGTTGCTGCGGCACCCAGACTAGGATGGGTCCAGGATGATGTTCTCTTCGAGGTAGCGGGTCTGCTGTTTTTTGACGGTTTTTACGATGACCTTTGTCGGGAACGGGAGCAGGGAGATGGACCAGAAGTTCTTGAGGTCCCTCGGGTTTGCCTTGGGTTTCTTGAGCAAGGCGTTGATCTCGGCATGCTTCCAGCTCTCCGGGAAGGTTGCGGTCTCGATGAAGATGTGGATGGGCTTGCGCAGATGGAATGCGATGGCAGTGCTGGCCTTGTTGAAGATGTGGTATGGGCACCGGTCCGACGGGAAGCCGGAGTTGATGGTGTTCATGATTTTGATGGTGTCGTTGATGTTCGTCCTGGTGAGCAGAGGGTTGCTGTGGGTGGTGGCCGTGGAGTCTGAGGTGTCATTGGCTGTCATGGTGATTTGGTTGTCGAATCGGTCGTGGATGTCTGCGATCTTGCAATGGAAGAAGGAGGCGAGGGAGTTGCACAGGTCTTGCGATGGTGGGATGTTGTTGGTGTTGGAGAGTTCCTTCATTATGTTGAAGAGTTCTTTGCTGTTGGGTACTTTTTGACAGATCTGATGGTGTTGGCGCATGGCGTTCTTGTGGGCTGCGTGGTTCTACGGTGTCTGTGGTGCCATTTCTTCTCAAGTTTTCGGCAGGTTTGTTTGGAGGTCTGTGGAAAACCAACTGGCATTCTTGTTGGTGTGTCTGTTGGAGGGTTTCTTGATTGGGGCGACGGTGTTCGTGCAGTCGTCGATCCAACGCCTGAAGTTGCTGGCGGAGGTGTCAGGGTCGGTGGGGTCTGTGGGTGGGCTTTGGGTGAGGGCGGTGTTTAGCTGGTCTTCATGATTTTGCTCCAGCTGCGGCGGGCGATCTGTTGGGTGCGGTGGTGGGTTCCTGGAAGGTGAAGTGGATGCAGCGAGTCCAGTGGAGTTCGGTGGTGTGGCTGAAGGAGACGTGGGAGCTAGCGGTGAAGATGGGGTCAAGCGTGTGGCCTGCGGAGTGGGTGGGCGATGTGACCAGCTGCCCGAGTCCGAGGTTGGCGAGGTTGTCGATCAGGGTGGTGGAGTTCATGTTGTCGTTATTCTCGAGGTGGAAATTCAGGTCTCCGAGGAGGATGTAGTCCGTGGCGGCGAGGGCACGCGTGCAGATGAAGTCGGCGATAGAGTCACTGAGGCTGGGGACCTGGGAGCCTGTAGATCAGTGTTCCTCTGAGGGTGATGTTGGGGTCGGTGTGGATCTGGAAATGCAGGTGTTCGGCAGTGCTGAGGGTGTCGTCAGGGTTGGTGGAGACCTTGAGGGTGGACTTGTGGATGATGGTGGTTCCCCCTCCTGCTCCGTTGGTGCAGTCTCTGCGGGTGATCTTGTAGCCATCCGGGATGAGTATGGCGATGTCGAGTGCCGAGGAGTTGTTCATCTAGGTCTGTTAGTAAGGCGAAGTCTGGGGAGGATGTGTCGAGCAGTTCCCAGAGTTCGACGGTGTGTTTGCGTGCGGAGCAACTGACAGTCAGTTACAGGAACCCCAGGCCTTGAAGCCGGGCATCCCTCTTGCACCCTTTCAGAGTCGGAGACTCCAAACAAGAAGTCGAGAAAAAGTTAGTCAAACATTGACTGAGGTAACGCTCTTTCAGGATCTGAGCTGGCTGGCGTGGAAAAAGAAAGAACCAACGTCAGCGTGCAAGGGTGGCGTCTACGTAGCTGCCGCAATGTCATCCCCCCCCCAACCAAGTCTCCGACGACTGACGCGGAGCCGACCGACACCAACTTCCGATGCGCAGAAGTACTGTGGACGAAAAAACTGTCCGGATCCAGTTTGATGCCTAGGGGTGATTCTAAGGTAAGAAATCTATAACTAACGTGTTTCTTTCAGATATTCAGTGAAAAGGGTCATTCTAGAATTGCCCATGCTAATAAAAGTCTAGGAACTTAATCTCTGGAGTAAAATGCATTTTCTGCTTCAGAGCAGGGGGGATATAGCTGGAGTGAACGATTACAAACAGTGCATTGCAGACTGGACAATTGGCCTGTTGGCCCTAGAATGGCCAAGTTGGGTGTCAGGCATATGTCGTCTCTTCTTATTAAGCTGGGGGCTTATTAAGCTTTGTTCTGCGGCATTCCTGCTTACTTGGTTAAGCGTCTGTCAGTGATTCAGAATGCCGCTGTTCGCCTCCTTTTTAATGTTCCGAGATGGAAGAGCGTTCGGTCGCATATGTCTAACCTCCACTGGCTCCCAGTACCACAACGCATTCTCTTTAAAGCTCTAGTACTCTCATTTAGAGCCACTCACGACCAAGGTCCGGTCTATCTGAGGAAGAGATTTTCCCTCTATGCCCCTACAAGAGTACTTAGGTCATCTTCATTGTTTAAAATGACACTTCCCCGGTTCAAACGAACCAGGTTAGGTGGCCAATCCATTCCAGTAGTAGCGGCTCGAGCATGGAACGCCCTTCCCTTTCATCTGCGCTCCAGCCAATGTGTAGCCCAGTTCAAGAAAAATTTAAAAACTCATCTGTTTAGAAGTGTGACATAAGCTGATCCTTGTATGTTTTCCTTTTGCTCCTTCCCATCGCGCCAGGATACTCCCAAGTAACAGTGCGCGTTACAAAACAATTTATACATACATACATATACAGAAGGGAGGGAGTAGCTACTTGGAATACTGGATACCAGAGTCTAGTAATCACATTCACAGCCATAACTTGGCTTCGACTCGCACATAGACTGCTATGGAAGAGATCTAGTTCTTGAGTCTGAATGTGAGGGGCTAAATTCCGCAGCTAAACTGGGTGCACTCCTGTCCCTGCTCTAAGACTTCACCCGCCATACAGTATGCTGATCCATCGGAGGCCCCATATTCTCTCCTGGAAGAGGGCGCTCCACATCCAGGACTAGCAGTGGAGTTCAACCCCAGATTGATAAATGGATCTGGCCCCGCGGACGTGGCGAGGCCTTGCTTTCCCTCTGAGACGGGGCCTGGAGTGCCGCAGATTGTGACGTCTCTCCGATCAGAGGGGAGCCACAACTACAAGGAGCGGCCCGGTTCGAGAGGCTTTGCCACTCAGCCACACCCCCCTCCCCTGAGCGGGGGCTCTACATGGAAGGGTCTGCGCTGTGCCAAGCAGGACTGGAGGACAGCCTACACTGCCTTGGACGTAGCAGCGACATAGGGAGGCTGCTTCAGGATCCACTTGGAGAAAGATCAAGGTTGTGCACGCCTCTCCATGAGACAGATTAAACTAGGAGGTGAGGAGTGGAGACACCGGCCTGGGTGCACCCAGGGCCCTGTGAGGTCAACTGAGGTGGGTGTTCGATACAAGGGAGAAAGCTACTCTTTGGACAAGAGTGGGAGCTTCTGAGAGGGGGCGTGCGATGGTGTGCTGGAACCAGACTTGAAACTGCTAGCTTGTGGGGTCCGCCTACATATCATTGGCAGCTATCTTTCACTGCCAACAGACAATTTACCTTCTAATGGGGCAGGAGCTTGGCTTGACTTGGGCTGAAGGACAAGTCGAGAACTTTCGGTGAATGGCGTTTGTTTCAGCTATGTTGCTCCCTGGGAGCCCCATACTAGGAGTGTGGTTGGGACACCTTGCTCTGCTGTCCCGAACGTGGGAGCCCTGCCCTGTCACCATGGTCAAACAGCGCTGCATGAAGGGGAGCCCGTGTCTGGGTAAGGAGGACCTCGCAGGGGTCAGGAGGGAACAACTGGGCCAGATGGAGGGGCAGCCCCCCATGGACCGGTTCGATTATCTGTTGGGGGCCATCAGGGACAAAGTCCACTCTGGATCCCAAGTTGCACGTTTTGTTGGTGGAGAGGAGCCTTCTCATGGCAGACCAGGCCCCATAGAGGGACAGGGTAGAGAACAACGAATCTGCTACTGCCAGACGAACAGAAGATACTGTATCTACCAGAAAAAGCTTTACCGAAGGTAAGTAACTTGTTCTTCTGATAGATACATCTGCCAGTGGATTCCTCACCTTGTGAATAGAGTCCCGCAGCAGTCCCCACTCCCGGAGGAGGGTGTCCACTCTCCTACACTAGAAAGTCTTGGAGGACAGAGCGCGCAAAGTGGTCTTCCCTCCTCACCTCAGTGTCCAAGCAATAATGCTTTGCGAAAGTGTGGAGGGAGGCCCAAGTCGCCGCTCTACAAATATCTTCAACAGGCACACCTCTAGAAAGAGCAGATGCTGCAGACTTAGCTCTAGTAGAGTGGGCTCTAATACCCTCTGGAGGATCCTTACCAGCCAAAGAGTAGCAAATCTTACACAGAGGATGATCCATCTTGAAAGAGTCCTCTTATGAACCGCTCTTCCTTTCTTGCAGCCAGCAAATTCAACTAAGAGCTGGTCATCCAAACAATAGTCTATCAATATAGAAACGCACTGCCCTCTTGGGGTCCAGACGGTGTAACCTCTCCTCCTCTTTGGAAGGGTGAGGGGGAGGATAAAAGGTAGGAAGGGTAATAGATTGACTTGGTGGAAGGGAGACACCACCTTAGGGAGAAAAGCAGCCCTGGTCCTAAGAACAATTCGATCAGCATGAATGGTCAGGAACGGGGGCTTGGAACTAAGAGCTTGAAGCTCACTTACACTCCTTGCCGAGGTAATTGCAACCAGGAAGACTGCCTTAAAAGACAAAAGTCTCATGGGACACTTGTGGAAGGGTTCGAAGGGAGAACCCATCAAGTAGGTTAACACAAGATTTAAATCCCACTGACGAACAATAAAAGGAGAAGGAGGTAACTTATTTGTGAGTCCCTTCAAAAATCTCAGAACTACAGGAGATTTGAAAAGAGACGGCTGGTCCAGCAAACCGAGAAATGCCGACAATGCCGAAAGGTAGCCCTTCACCGTAGCAACAGCAAAATCTTGCTGCGCCAAAGAGAGCAAACTGTAGTATATCAGATAAATAGGCTTTCAAAGGGTCAACAGACTTCTCCCCACACCAAGAGAAAAATTTAGCCCATCTGTAAGAATAAATGGACTTAGTGGAGTCACGCCTAGCTGATAATATGACATCCACCACAACGTGTGGGAGAGAAAAAGAGTTCAGGTTGCCCCGTTCAATCTCCAGGCATGAAGGTGTAATGTCTGGAGGTGGGGGGTGTAGAACCTGCCCCTCCATCTGAGAGAGGAGATCTGCCATGAACGGGAGACGGAGCGGCGGGCGAGAGAAGAGGTGGAGAAGGTCTGTATACCACACCCTTCTTGGCTAATGCGGGGCTATCAAAATAACTTGGGCCCGGTCTTGGCGAATCTTCCTCAGAACCCGAGGAATCAAGGGTATGGGAGGAAACGCGTAAAGGAGTTGTGAGCCCCAACTCAACTGAAACGCGTCCCCCAAGGCTCCCTGCATCGGAAACTGGAGGCTGCAGAATGACACGCAGTGAGCATTCTCGCGAGTGGCGAACAGGTCCACCTGAGGAGTCCCCCACGTCCGAAAGACGTGACGAACCACCTCTGGGTGAAGCCTCCACTCGTGGTCAGCTGAGAACTGCCGACTGAGACTGTCCGCTCGCACGTTTAGAACTCCGGCCAGATGACTTGCCATCAGACAAATCTGGTGGTCCTGAACCCAGGACCAGAGACGCAGAGCCTCTCTGCAGAGACACTGCGACCCCACTCCTCCCTGCTTGTTGATATACCACATCGCGGTGGTGTTGTCCGTCAGGACTTGCACTGACAGACCGCGAAGGGAAGGGAGGAAGGCCTTGAGCGCTAGACGTATCGCCCTCAATTCCAGAAGGTTGATGTGAAGCAACCTTTCCTCTGGAGACCAAAGACCCTTGATCTCCAGATCCCCCAGATGAACAACCCACCCTAGAGTGGTGGCATCCGTGATCACTGTGGCAACCGATGGAGAAAGATGAAAAGGCTTTCCTTGTGACAGATTGCCTTCCACGCTCCACCAAGACAGATGCGCTGCAGTTTCTCTGGAGATCCTCACTGACTCCCCAAGATCTCCGTTATGTTGATACCACTGCCTGCGGAGGCATCACTGGAGTGCCCTCATGTGCCAGCGTGCATGGTTGACCAACAGAATGCAGGAAGCCATCAGACTGAGCAGGCGAAGGACCTTCAGGACTGGAACGACCGCCCAATTGTGAAATAAAGGTATCATTTCCTGTATGTCGCGAATCCTTTGAGGTGGAGGGAATGCACGACATACAGTTGTGTCCAGTAAAGCACCTATGAACAGGTTGCGCTGGGAGGGCACCAGGTGAGGCTTGGGTACATTTATCGAGAAACCCAACCGGTACAACAACTGAGTTGTCTCCTGAAGATGCTGGAGCACCTTCTCGGACGACTCTGCCTTGATCAGTCAGTCATCCAAATAGGGGAATACTGGAATCCCCGACCTTCTGAGATGTGATGCAACCACCGCCCATCACCTTGGTAAAGACTCGAGGCGCAGTAGTAATTCCAAAAGGAAGGATTTTTAAAAAAAAAATTTAATTTAAAAAACATTTGTACAGCGCTCGCATACCCAGCGGTTTCATGGCGCTAGTGGTGATCAGTGGATGGCAGCAGCAGGGAGATTTAAGGGTAGGCTTGGGTGACCAAAAAAGTTTTAAGGTTTTTCCGGAACAGGGGGTAGGAGAGTGAGGTGCGCAGGGCAATCGGGAGGGAGTTCCAAAACGTTGGAGCCAGGACAGCGAATCTCGCTCCGCCCGCCCTCTGCTTTTTAAAGCGAGGAATGGTAAGGAGGGCCAAATGGGCCGAGCGGAGTTCTCTGCCTGGACAGTATGGTTTGATGAGGGAACAAATAAACTCGGGAGCAGTGCCCGCTCTGGCTTGATAGGTAAGACAGCCGAGTTTAAACAGGGCACGCTCTCTTATGGGGAGCCAATGCAGGGACCTGAGTAAAGGGGTGACCCGATGATATCTGGGAAGGCCATGGATCAGACGGGCCGCCTGATTCTGCACCAGTTGTAAACGATGGATCATGTATGCAGGAGCTCCGTTATAGACTATGTTGCCATAGTCTATACGGGACAGTACCATGGCCATCATGATGATTTTTAGAGCTGGGGGGGAAAAGAAGCGGGAAACTTTCCTAATCACTCTGAGGAAAAAAAAAGATGAGACCACAGAATTAACTTGTGGGAGAACAGTAAGCTGGGGATTAAGAAAGATACCCAGGGTCTTCACTTTGGGAACCGGAAGTGGAGGGGCACCAAGGGAGGGGGGCCAGAAAGAGGGAGAACAAGGACCGCAAACTGATAGTGTTGCGATCCCACCGTAAAACGGAGATACTTCCTGTGCGACTTCAGGATTGGGATATGGAAATACGCATCCTGCAAGTCGAGCGACATCATCCAGTCTTCTTCCAGCAGTGCTTGAAGAACCTGAGCAAGGGTGAGCTTCTTGAATTTCTCTCGTTTCAGATAGAGATTCAAGATCCTGAGATCCAGAATTGGACGAAGCATGCCATCCTTTTTGGGTATCAGAAAATACCGGGAGTAGCATCCCTGACCCCTTTCCTGCTCCGGGACCACCTCTATCGCACCCTTTCTTAACAAAGTCAGCACCTCCTCCTGCAGGAGTAACAGATGTTCCTCCGTGCAAAAACCTTGGCAAGGAGGGTAATTGGGAGGGAATTCCCAAAAGGGAAGGGCATACCCATTTTCTACAAGACTGAGAACCCAAAGATGTGATGAAACAGATTCCCAATCCCGTAGAAAGTAGGTAAGCCGACCCCCCACCGGACCCACATGATCCTGAATGGCGGATCTAGGGCTGCTTTTCTGAGGCTGGGGGGGTTAGAGGAGGAAGAGGCTGGACGACCTCGAGGCCTAGCTCTTTTCTTTCCCCTATAAGATCTGTACAACGGGTTCTGCTGTTGCTGCTGCTGACCTTGCCGATAGTTGCGAAAGGAAGAGCGTCCAAAACCTCTGAACCTCTTGGCTGAAGAACCTCTGACTTGAAGTCCTAAAGATTTAGCAGTTGCTCTACTGTCTTTAAACCTCTCCATAGCCGTATCAGCCTTCTTGCCAAAGAGGCCAGATCCTTCAAAAGGCAGATCCAGCAAAGCCGCCTGAACATCTGCCGAAAAGTCTAAAGATTTCAGCCAAGCCGATCTCTTAGTGGCAACCGCAGTTCCCATGATACGTGCCACCGAGTCTGCAGTGTCCAGACCACTCTGTATCACTTGGCGTGCAGCAGCCTGTGCATCCGATAAAACCTCCTCAAAATCCTTCCTGCTGTCATCAGGAATCGTAGGAGCTAAAGAACGCATAGTGTCCATAAGAGCATGCACATATCTCCCCATAAGGCAAGTGGCATTAGTTGACTTCAACGCCATACTTGCAGAGGAGAAGGTCTTTTTTGCCACCTGATCTTGTTTCTTCGCCTCTTTGTCACCGGGGACCTGAGGAAAGGCACTCGCATTCTTTTTGGAACAGGCTGCCTGTATGACTAAACTCTCAGGTGACGGATGAGACGTCAGAAAAGCAGGGTCCTCAGGAGCAACCCAGTACCTTCTAGCCACACTCTTGGATACTGAAGGAGCTGACAAAGGTTTCTTCCACACCTCCATAATAGGTTCCGTTGAGGCTTCATTAAACGGAAGCAATGGTTCTACCACAGAGCTAGGTGAATGCAAAACTTCAGTAAGAAGATTAGACTTAAACTCCACTGTTGGTAGAGTCAATTGCAGAAGCTCCACTGCCTTCCTCATCACCACATGATAAGGCTGGACTTTCTTTGAAGGCGCATCCGAGCCATAAGGTAACTCCCACTCAGGAGAAAAATCCAGACTTCCAGCATCAGCCAGATCCTCAAAACAATCATCGTCCAGTTCACCTTCCTCCATATCAGGACGTGACTCCAAATATCTTTGCTCCTCCAAAAGACGTTGTGCCTCCCTTCTGGACCTTTCTTTTACACGCTTCGCAGTCAAATCCACCAACGACTCAGACGGAGCCGGGATCGACTTCGGTAACGAATCCGAAGGCCCAGTGGGATGCTCACGAGGTCGATCTGGAGCGGGAGACACCGGCGTCGACGACCTCGGCGGAGCAGAGTATTGCCATGGCGGCGTCGGAGCCGGCATAAACGGCATGAATGGAGCCGGAGGATAGGAGTGAGGGACTCCTAAATTGAAGGCCAGAGGACCCATGGGACCCGGAGGTGCGCCAGAGGGGCACCACGCCCTTGTAAAGACGCCATACATTCCATTTAAAAACGCCGATGGGTCCTGGCCTGGGGCTGGGAAGGGTGACTGAAAACCCTCAGGCCGGTCTTGTGGAGGGTTCGGATTCGACTCTTCGACACGCGCAGAATCCACATCCACCTGAACCTCCTCCTCATCTCGGGCCGGGGACGGCGCCGGATTCGAAGCCGGAGTCAGCGACTGTACCTGCGACTCCGAAGGCAAGGCCTCACCTTCATGATCCGAGACATCCAGCGTGACCACCTTGGAACGCACCTTCTTCGGTGATCTCGACCTCGAGCCCGACTCCTTACCGGAACGACGTCGGGACTCATGCCTCTTCTTCTTATGTCTCCTTCTCGACTTTGAAGCATGGTCTAAAGCGGACCTCGAAGACGACTCCTCAAGATCTGGATCTTGATTTCGACCTCGCCCGTCGAGAGCGAGACCTCGAAGATTTTCCCTGCCAGCCTTCAGCTTCGCGATAAGGAGCTTGGACTCGCTTTCTCTAAAGGCCTTCGGGTTCATCTTCCGACAAGATGAACACCCATCCACATTGTGGTCAGAGCTCATACACCATATGCAGTCCTCGTGCGGATCCGTGATGGACATCATTTTTC
This sequence comes from Lissotriton helveticus, assembly GCF_964261635.1. Taxonomy (NCBI): domain Eukaryota; kingdom Metazoa; phylum Chordata; class Amphibia; order Caudata; family Salamandridae; genus Lissotriton; species Lissotriton helveticus. Next base: position 271,568,566 of record NC_136061.1, read on the forward strand.
CGCACTCCCTGCAGGGCTTGAAGCCGGTCTTCTTTGTCGACATTACGAAGAAACTAGAAACAAAGAAGCAGAAAGCGAATAATATAGCAACAAAGCCACCAGTTGGCTACTGAGATTCCCGAAACCGTTAGCGTCGACGACGCGAAAAATGGGAACTGATGTCATCACGCCGGCGTGGGCCTATTATGGTGTTGGTGACGTCAGCGGAGTCGCGTGCGATGCCGTGCCTCTAGGACGTCGTCCATGTCGGCACGAGGCTACAAAAGAATTTCCGAATGTTGCTGACGCAAGGGGGATATTCACAAGAGAGGAATCCACTGACAGATGTATCTATCAGAATTCACCCTTATATGGTTGATGTGCAATCTCAGCTGAAGGCCCTTCAAGAGGTGACCCTCTTACAAAGCCGTTCCCAGTGTAATAGCATTCTAATAGTGGGGCACCCGGAGGGGATACAAGGCCCCCAACATGGATGTCTTGCTCGAGAATTAGCTCAACATGGTGCTGGAGGGGAGGTACGGGGCTCCCCCTCGACTAGTTGTGGTGCAGCTCTTCCACCATTATGACCGAGACCACATCTTGCACGAAGTGCACAACAAGGGTCCCTGGCAAGTGGAGAACAGTTCAGTGAATATGTACCCGAACTACACAACAGAGGTACAACCCCAGCACAGCTCATTCATGTAGGTCAAGCGTCAACTTAGCCAAATGTGCCTGCAATACTCCTTGATGTTCACTGAGACTAGGAGTCCTCAAATCTGGCACCACTTATTTCTCTGTTACCTCAGCCAAGGCATGGGAATGATTGGAGTCCACAGGGGTTCAGCCTTCTACATGACAGGCGGTAGGTGCTGGATGAGAGCGGCATAGATGCCTCCCCCGATGGCGGCGGCACCATGGTTCTCACAGGGGCAGGCAGACTCATAAGCAGGCTGTGAGAGACCGTGCCCTGGCTGAACTCTAGTCCCACCTAGCCACACCACGGACTCGAAGTCCCGTTCCATGTCCTTGCTGGATGATCAGATATGCACATAATCGTGGCATACAAAAACAACCTTTCGTGCAATGCTATGGGCTCATGTTCAGTATTATGCTGGATACATGGATTACTGAACTTAGCCATTAGATAGATTTTTTCCAAACTATCATTTTAATGTGGCTAAACTAAGATCTGCAGAGTTCACTTTCTCAATTGGTCTCATCAACAATAGTCCAGTGTTTGACCTATTTTAGTCATTGTTACAGATTTTGGGATATTTAATACATGTCTGGGCGTGACTCATGACGTTGTGGCAGTGGAAACATATTGGCAAGAACGTCTAGATACCCAATATAGTAACAGTGGGTTTATAATTATACCACTATTGCACAACAACTGGGCGGAATCACGTTTATATTCTTTGACAAGACTTTTGGTCAAGGATTGATCCTATTATTTGTGCCTGTCAGACTCTTTTCCTTTCGGTGAAACTTTGGGTTAAGAGTGATATATCTGTTTTTTCTTTCTCTCACGTCAATGACATTCTTACTTTCTGGAATGATCCATATAGCTTTTTTCTCTCCATATGAAAGAATAAAACATTTTTCACTGCATTTAACCTTTATAAAAATGGCCGTCAGATTTGTTAAGTCAATGAGCTAACAAGTATTTGTACTTTTACCATGATCCTGTATGAACAGATACAACAAGTACTGTAGTGACATTCCAGCCTTGAAAAAGTCTATAATAGACAAAACACATGTTGGTGTGGAAAATAAATTGAAGTAGCAAATGGACTTTTGTGTTGTCTTCGTTCTCGAGAAGAGAGATTACGGACTTTTTTAATTATTGTTGCGCAAAGAGTGATATTTCGAATAACTGTATTCATGTCTCTAATATATCCATGACTTTGATGGTTATGTTTACTTGTCTATGAGGGTGCTGAACGAGGTTGTACTGAAAATAGATATGCACACTGGCTGAGAAATTTACATAGCATACCTCCAGGAAACACGAATGACGGCAGAGGAGTTTACATCTGTAGCGCTGCTGGAGAGGTCTAATAGTGGGAACTGCTTACTCGTCTTATGCATAGGAGGTGCTGATATGGGTGGTGCCAATGGTAACCCTTCAGGTTGTGTGCCAAAGGCTAGACCCAAATGGAAGACATTTGATAGTGGAGGGGCAACTGGAGGGAGCGCTTATAACCCAAGTGGCCCTCCATGTGCCTAATTGGGACAATCCCATTACTCAGAGTACTTCACCACAGCATGCTCTCAAGATCTGCATGCACAGAGCCTATGTGTGAGGGTGATTTTAAACGTGTTTATGATGGACATGGACCCCTCCGCTTCCAGGTACAGAGGCATCCGCATTGGCGTGCTCCATTACGAATTGGCTGACACACAACAAGCTCTATGATATCTGGTGTTCCTCGAACCTGGTGGCGCAGAAATACTCCCACTTCTCTCACGACCACCAGCACCACACCAGAATTGATTTCCTTCAGGGTAATTCTGCAATGATCCCGGAAGTCTGAATACCTGGGTCGAACACTGTTGGACCACAACACTCTCCTGATCGCTCTAGCGTGGGGTAGGTGTCAGACCCAAATTCCCACCTAAAGGCTGCCTGCTCAGTCGCTGCAGGATGCAATGTTTCGTGAGACAGTAGGTAACCATGACACCTAGTACTTCAAGCTAAACAACAACACTGCGTGGGACCGGGGTGTAGAAGGGGATGCCTTTAAAGTGTTTCTGCTTGGCCTTTGCATCAAAACGGAGTATGGTGTGAAAGTATCCATGAGGCCTGAAGTGCTGGAAGCAGAAGACATTATCCAAGCAGCTGAATTCATTGTGGGGTTAGGAAAGGGGCAGCGCAAGGATCTGATCTCACTTCAGGCGGATTACAGAGCTCTGGCGGACCGACTGGGGAGGCTGGATTATATGGAATACCCCGGCAAATGTCACATGAAGGGAAACAAGGCGGGATGCGTTCTGACCAAGCTGCTACGCTCCAAAAATGAGTGACCCCGGTTGACGGACATTATGACCCCGGCAGGAGACATGCTCACATCGCAATTGGCCATTAAGGGGCCTTCTTTCACTAGTAATAGTTCCCTATACAGGAAAATGGTGATGTGGGAGAGCCTGCCTCATCAATGTATCTAGATAGCTTGCAAACCCCTTGGGTGGCCCCTGTCTACCAACAAGCTTTTGATGCACCTCTGACACTCGCGGGGATGGTTGGGAGGTGATCTCACTTTATGCGGACGACACGTTGGTTTTCCTTTGAGATTACCGTCTAGATATCCATGAAGTGATGGAGATGCTGGACGTTTTTGGCAGAGTGTCTGGCCTCCAGCTGAATCCGGCAAGTCCTTTCTTTTTCCGATGTGCAAGATTACTGAAGTGGAGCAGGAAGGCACCCAGTGCTCTGGTCTCATCTGGCAATACGATACCTTTCACTACCTCGGAGTGAACACTTAACATGCAGAATGAGATATGGTGGATGCCAGCTTAGGACTGCTTTGCTGCTTTCCTCAATCGGCAGGATATTTATCGTCAAGTTGCAAGTACTGCCCAGGGTGTTATATTATTTCTCTGCCCTACCGGTCTGTCTGACCCTTCGTTTCTTTAACAAAATGAATGCCTTTCTCTCTGACTTGATATGAGGCTCAGGGAGGAAATGCTGGCATTACATAAATTATTTTGTCCTTTGGAAAGGGGGTGTCTGGATGACCGCACTACGAGCTCTACTATGCGCCCAACTGCAGAGGGCCACGTCCAATGCAAAGAATTAGGGGTGACGTGGGGCGTCTCACTAGGGTAGCTAAATCCTGCTGGGATAAATATGTGACTACCCACTGCAGCCCGGTAATTTACATGGCTGACTTGTCGTTGTAGGTGGGTGAGATTTCAGCTTGAGAAACAGCCACCTCCATCCACGTGTTTGTGTCATTCAGAGATCTGTATAAACATCAACTGCTGATGTCCTTCCATGAGTTACAGGAGAGACGAGAGATTCATGAAGGCCAATTGTTTACGTATTAATCCTTGGTGGGGGCCATCGGAGCTGTGTGGGGGCGGGATGGCGCTGAAAGGGCAGCGTCCTCGTTCCTTCAGGTGCTGGGATACGGAACTAGTAGTCATGCATCATGCTACTTTACAGAGGACTGCTGGAACTTTGTATGCAGTCTCTTTAGGCTCTTGGGGACAGATGGACTTGATCCCTGGGCTGGGAGTGACCGATGTGCAATGGGCGGGTACAATGGAGCAGGATGTCTCCAGGAACTCTCGCCTGAAATACATTCAAATTAACTATTCCCACCAAACATATTTGACCCCAAAGCATTTACACTGCATTTTTCCAGCTTTCTCATCGTGGTGCTCCAGACTCCCATGTCCCGAAATGATTTTTACGACATGGTGTGGGACAGCCCAGAGATTGCTCGGTACTAGTAGGAGGCTAATCAGGCCTTGACGGATATTAGAGATGACCGCTGCAGTGCTAGGATAAACATGTCACTCCCTGCTGCAGCCTGGTAATTTACACACCTGCCTTGTTGTGGTTGGGTGAGATATCAGTTTGGCACGAGCACGTGGATGGAGGCGGCTCTTCTCACATTCAGAGATCTGTATAAACATCTATTGCTGATGTCCTTCCAAGAGTTACGGGAGGGACAAGAGATCCATGAAGACCAATTTTATACTTATAACTTCTTGGTGGTGGCCATCGGGGCTGTGTGGGGGCCGGATGGTGCTGAAACAACTACATCCTTGTTCCTTCAAGTGCTGGGATATGGAACTGGTAGTCATACAATCATGCTACTTTACAGCAGATTGCTGGAACTCTGTATGCAGTCTCTTTATGCTCTCTGGGACAGATGAACTCGATCCCTGGGTTGGGAGCTGACCAATGTACAATGGGCTGGTAAGATGGAGCAGGCACAGGGTGTCTCCAGGAACTCTCGCCTGAAATACACTCAAATGAACTGTACCCACCAAACATATCAGATGTGGGACTTTCTAGAGATTGCTCGGTGCTGGTAGGAGGCTACTCAGGCCTTGACGGACATTACAGATGACCCCTTCACTGCGATCCACTGCACTGCCTTCTCAGGCTGACCACACAGACACGACAAAATAGATAAACGGTCAGGTTTCTTGATCTGGCTTTCGCACTATTGAAGCACCATATAGCCAAGTCCACTACCGCACCACTACTGGCTCTATTGCTGAATGGCCTTAAGCGGGCACCTGCCGAAACGGCGCAGTGGAGAATGCTGCCCGTGCAACGGGGTGGCGCCTTAGGTAAATGCTTACAGGTACAGATTAAGGCAGACGAGAGACCTTCCTGAGAGCTGGAAGGTACTCTCACTCCTCTGTTGTCTCTGCAGGAAGGGTTGGACTTGATACTATCGAACACCCACTGACATGGTACTGGGGGCACCAGGAGTGGGCCTCTGCCTGCGCAGTTCCCTCAGGCCTACCTGAAGACTATTCACAAATTTTACTTAGCCCTATATAAGGCGGACTCTGTCTCTGAGACAGCTCTGGAGGACTTTTTAAAGCAGATTACCTTCCCCAGACTCACAGATCCTAAATCGAAAGCACTAGGGAAACTTAACACTATTGACAAACTTATGTCAGACATTTCACAACTCAAAACCCAGAAAGGCCAGGGGCCGAATGGCTTCTCTGCACTTTTCTTTTTTTTTTTTCGTTCCCGTTCTCATACAGGTATTTAATGAAGAAGGTAAAATAGGGACCCAACTCAGACAGACAATGCAAGAAGCCACCATTACGATCATTCACAAGCTGGGGAAAAATCAGAGCGACCTCGCTGCTTAATATCGACGCTGAGCTTATGGCTGGTATCCTTGCCAGACACCGGTGCACCAACATGCGGACTCTGGTGGATGCGGACCAGGCAGGCTTCCAACCAGGGCATGAATACGCAGACAATACTAAGCTATTTTTGCATGTAATAGACAAGGTGGGGGAGCAAAAAAGGGGACGGTGGTGGCCACGGTAGATGCAGAAAAAGAGTTTGACCAGGTCTACTGGCCATGCTTAAAACTGACAATGCTACACATGGGCTGGACCCACAGGTTATCACGTGCGTTTTTAGCAACTATTGTGATCTTTAGGCACACATTAATCAATGGGTTTCTGACTTTTCCCATATAGATAAGGATAGGAACTAGGCAGGGAATGCCTCCTGCTTCCAGGCTATATTTACCTCTTGGCCACAGCAGCAAGGTAATTACTGTTATGACTATAGGAGGGCTAGGGCATAAATGGTGCATGTATGCACATGATATCATGCTGTGCATCACTGATCCGGAGGCTGTGCATTAGTATCACCTTGCGGAGGCTTCTTTTGGATTTCAAATTAAAGTTTATAAATCCCAGCTGATGGGCTTATCCTTCCCGCAAGTCGTTAAAACATGTATACAAGTGCAACTACCGCTGCAGTGGGTGAAGGGCAGCCCGAGGTACCTGGGCCTGAAGCTCACAACTACTGTGTATATAACACACAGAAAATAAACTATGAAGGTCTTACTGACTAGTTGTAGTCGGACTTTCCAGGACTGGAATGGAGCAGGACTGACCTTGCTTGGCCGTAGCGCGGCAACTAGGATTACTACATTCCCAAGATTTCTATTTGTATCACAAACACTTCCTCAACTGGGCTATACATCTGTTTGGCAGTTTAGGTACTGCCAAGTCTGACATAGGGTACAGCACGCCGCACTTAAAGCAGCAAGTTTCCCTTCATAACTAATTGAGAAGTGGCCCATCACAAAGTCAGGGGACAGCTGCATCCTATCTGACATATAGAAGCTCCTGCTGCAGGGAAAGACCCACAGAAAATCATACTGTCAACAGAGGGGGGAGGGAGAGAATTAGGCAGATAGGGAATGGTAAGCAGTCTATCAAAGAGCTAGAGCTAGAATTACTGCTGCCAGTGAAGCTATTAAGATTAAGGAAACTTTAAGAATTATAACCTCTTACTGATGCTACACCCCAGAAAGAGTACATATGTTGAATCAGAGCAAATCGAGGGACTGCTGGTGGGGGTTGTGGGGGAATAGGTTTCCTTCTACACGTACTGTGAAATTGCTGAAACTCCAAAGGTACTAGGAGAAGTTCTGAATGACTGACAGGATGTTTGACTGTCCCATTCTTCAGCTTCCCCCATCAATAATTTTAGGGGTCAGCAATAAGCTCACAAATTCTCACATCACCATTTGTAGATGATAACTACTAGGTGTGGCTAAACAGGTGATATTTGGAACCAGGACACAAATAGGATACCAGACCATAACCAATGGTTTCACAATATATGGGACATCATGGACACAAACTTTTAGATTTTGATGGCAATGAAGCAGAGAGGGGCAGTTTGAGAAATGCTGGCCAACTTGCTTAAAGCTTCTGGCAAATAAATTAACAGAACTAACAACCCTAAAATACCTTTATGCCCTGTGGTTGACGGCCCGAAGGAAGTAGCAAAGTAGATGAGGATATAGACATTAGTGCAGACTACAGGGGCAGTTAATAAGATTTATTGAGTGGGATGTGATAGCATTCCAGGAAGGAGTAGCAAACAGGAAAAGGAGGGAAGACGGGAAGGCGTGGTATTGGAGTGTTGCATTTGTATTGTTTCCCTGCTGGCCAACTGAATATAGGCAGGTGTATGTGTTACTTTCAATAACTCAAATAAAAAGAATTGATTCATAAAGACAGAAAGCTGTAGGGGCCAGGTGGATAGTAAGATTTCTTTTTTGGTACAGAGTTGTCCTATCTCAAAATTGGGCTGACCCTCTGCAAGTGTCTGGCATTACTCATTTGGTGTTAAATTTCACTTAGTGCAACAAGCTCGAACACAATTGGTCTGACTAACTATCCATTTATTTGTGGAATATATATTGTAGATCAATACAGTTGATCTTGAGTTGGAGTGGCTCTTAGAAATGAAGAGAAACAAACTGTCTCAATTGTGAATGTGTGAGAGAAAGCAAGTGTAAGAGTGAGAGTGTGTTTATATGTGTGCTATTCAATACGTCCTTGCACTACTTATGGTGCCAGTCAATAAGATTAAACAAACCTTGCCAAATAAACCTTGATGTGCCAAAGGCTGCCATCAACTATGTCAGACCATAAAACAAAGGCATCAAATGTACCCAAAAAAAGTCTAACAAAATATGGTCACTTATACCTTATTATTAAGTTATGTGTATTTAGGACTGACATTGGTGCATTTTGACCAAGAGTATTATTTAGTTTCCTTGAAGGTGAGAAACAGGAGCGAGGATTGGAATGGTTTGGAGGCACACGCATATATTAGCGGCAGGTGACAGGATTCAATTGTAGTGAGATTGCTTAGTGGATTCATTGCTACAGAGTGGAGGATGAGCTAAATAAAAGGAGCAGTAAGAGAACAATACTAGTGTGTTACAATTATGAAAGCAGGGAACGAAATCAGGGAGAAAAGGGCTAGGGTTGAACAAAAAGAAATGATGGAAGTTTGGAAAAGTAAAAAAATATATATAGCTAGCATCCTGCAGGAGTCAAAGTCAGTTTAAGCGAAACCTAGGCAAATTGTTGACAGTGTGCAAACTGTCTGATGTAGCCAGAAAGCAGAAAAACATGAGATGTGAGCAGGTACAGGGAGTTTTAGTAGGGGCAATACGATGGGTGTTGTGATGTATGTTGTGTTGTAGTAATGGAGTTGTGAAAAGGCGTAAGAGAGCTGTGTGCATGAGCAGAGGCTGGTGGAGAGCGAGTGGTAGGAGTCTGGAAGGGCAGGGGTTTAGGCAAATTAAGCTGCTTTCAAGGCCATCACAGGGGTGTTTGCACAAAACACAGCTAATGCAAGACAAGCCAAAGAGCACAAAACTTGACCAATCAGTCTGCAGGTTAAAATAAAACTACAGAGGAAATGCTTCAAATGAAATTAAGCCTCAGTGGCTGGCCATGTTTGTTGTCAATCCCAGGAAACCTGCCCTTCACATCAGTTGATTGCAAGTCACAGATGTATGCTTCCACCGACATCCCAGTCCACTTACGTGAATCCAGATGCCATTTTTCAAAATAAAGAACATCAGGCTTTGCTTACCTTATCTGGGGGAAGCAAACCAGCACTCTACTAGGTAAATGGGGCATGCAGTACCAGTCTCCAATCCTGATGCCGTGTAGGTTGTTGGAGGCAAATATGCCCTTAAATTGCACACATCTGACTGGCTGAGATGAGCTACTCTGCCAGAAATGCGCACTTTAATTTACAGCATTAAAAGAAGCAATTTAGACTGTCACTCATCTAGGGCTCAGTCAGTGCATCTTTCCTATGTCAATGTGCAGGCAAAAGCATAGCGCAGTGCAATACTTTAATAGGACAAAGGGAGTGAGGAAGAGTCTTAATTAATAGTAAATAAAGAAGAAAATATGGGGAAACCAAAAAATAAAGCTAAAACAGGGACACTGGGCAGTCTGTAACTCACAGGTGGAAGGTAAATTCCCCAAAACCTATTAAGAGTCACCCTTGAATCCAAACTATTTAAAGTAAAGAGTACTGTTTGATATTTAATCTGGTCCATTTCCCCTGTATGTGCTTTCAAACTCTGCAGAAACGCCTCAGTCATGACTGATACTTCAGGATAAACTTCTTTAAATGGCAGGCCTTTCATAATGTCTGACTAGGATATGCTTATCATTATATCGATAATATCAAGATCCGCGTGGGTGCAGGGAGGACGTCCAAATTTTCAAAGAATAGAAATGGGAAAGTGATTGGGAGAAACAAGGTCCCTCGCCATTCTCAGAGAAGCGCCAACAGACCAATTTTTCAGTCTGATTTATATTCATTTCAAGTGCTATATGTGCACTACCAAATACTTCGGTGGCACCCACAGACGGCCGTCCACTTTGAATATTCCCTCATTATAGGGTTCTCAACTTTGGACCGATAAAAACAATTCAAAGCTAAAAGAATTGTTATTTTAAATCATTGATAGAAGTTGAAATTTACATTCGACCTTTTAAGCCAATATAGAAAACCGTCCTGAAGAAGGTGTATATAGTAGAAAATTCACCGAAACACTGCGTCGACGAATGTTTTCTTTCTTTTTTAACTAGGAATGTAATTATTTGGAACTGTATTGATTATATGATCGTGTGATTTTTTTATATGTTTTGATATGCGACATTTATAATACTATGAATCTAATGTATTCTTTGTTCTCTATGAAATGAGATAATAAAATATGTCAATGTTTTTACTCAGTAATTTTTGCTTTTATTATGATCTATTGTTGGTTTGACCCCTGATAAAATCTTTTTTGTTTGTACAAAATATCTGAATTGCTGTAACATAATATATGGCTCAACAGTCATCTGCCCCTGCAGAGGCATACTTCTAATAACAGAGTTGAGGGACGTTTGTTTTACTTTTTTGACTAGGATATGCTCCAGAAAAGTCAATTCTCTACCTGCTGTATGACAACCATGTCCTTCCAGTATCCTAATACTCTGTCAGAGATACTTACGACACTTCTGCAAATGGACTCACAGCCCGCCCTCATTCTTAACTCAGACTGCACAATCCCTACCATCAGGCACAGTTACGCAAGAAACAGGGAACTTGGAAGTGAGAAAACCTCACCTCCAATTGTTACAGTGTTCCTAAGTCTATTTCCAGAATGGGCCCTAGAAATTAGTGTACTCTATATTAGACTGTAGCGAATTTCTACCAGCTTGCCCAAAAACTCACACACTGCAGCAATGTTGTGGCTGCTAAAGTTAACTTCACTCATGAAATTAATTTTGCAAGACAATTGTCAAGCCACAGTTTTAAGAAAAAGTAAATACAAATTCAAAATCCATCCTCTTCTGAGGTAGTACACTTTCAACTTAATAAACTTTAAAACACTTCGAGGAAGACGTTTGGTGCGCCAAAATTATGGTCGGGGGACCCGCCACATTAGGAGTTTCTTCCCAAAGGGGGCCTGTAGGGAATGCTTTGCTTACTCTCCACCACAATTTTCGTTGCAGTGGAACCGCCATGATAACTAATAGTTTACCTGCCGGTGTCGTTTTGCAGCTTGAAGATCTTTCTGGATTCACTATGCTGTGCATTATTCCGCGGTCTAGTGGTTGGGTCCGGAATCGTAGTCTTTTCTTTCTTTTTTTTTTTCGTAGCCCAGGTGGGCGTCTACGTCCCACCTTTTGGTGTACTTCCTGTGACGTCGGCACGCTTCCTGTGGAAGTTCCCAGCTTTGGGCGCCATCTTCGGATACTTTTTTCATGTTTTGTGTTCGGTTTGCGAATCCTTTGGCAATATTCTGTATTTCTTTTCAAGTAAGTGATTTATCCGCTTTGTCCTTCAAGGTGTCGGTTTCTGTATTGTCCTAGTATTACCACCTGCTTCTCCAGCCTCATCTTCCTGGCGGAGGTGGGTGGGTTCACTAGTGAATCCAGAAAGATCTTCAAGCAGCAAAACTACATCGACCGGTAAGAAACTATTCGTTTTGCAGCGTGAATCTTTCTGGATTCACTATGCTGTGCATGGACTTTGTAGCGGTTTGTTATGTTTGTGGCTGCTGGGTGGAAGAGGAGCGTTGGTTGTTGAAAATATGTTGAAGCACCTTGAGTCCTACTTGTGCTTCCTTGTTCATTTGTATATCCACACAGAAGTGCTTAGTGAACGTGTGCACTGAAGACCATGCTGCAGCCAGGCATATGTTTTGAATGGGTGTGTTAGCCAGGAAGGCTATTGTTGCCCCTTTTTTCCTGGTAGAGTGGGCCCCTTCCCCTTTCGCTAGTTCTTGGTCTGCCTGTGTGTGGCAGAATTGTATAGTTTGTGCGATCCATTGTGCAATGATTCCCTTTGTTACTGGTCTACCCAGGAAACTGCTTGCGAAGAACACAAAGAACTGTTTTGTCTTGTGTTCCTTGGTTCTTTCTATGTAGTGCATTACTGCCCTTCTAGCGTCCAGAGTGTGCAGTGCCCTCTCTGCGCTTGTGGCCGGTTTCTGAAAGAAGCTTGGTATTTGTACTGTCTGGTTGATGTGGAACCTTGACACCACCTTTGGCATAAAGTGTGGGTCCGTTCTCATCACCACCCTATCATTGTGTATTTGGATGTAGGGTTCTTGTAGCGTTAGCGCCTGTAGTTCGCTCACCCTGGCAAGCGAGGTGATTGCCACCAAGAAGGCTGTTTTCATTGTTAGCATTTGTAGGGTGGCCTTATGAATGGGTTCAAAGGGCACTTTCATGAGCTCTGTTAGAACTAAACTTAGGTTCCATGCCGGTGGTGGCATCCTCTTTGGTGGTGCAATCCTCTTTGCCCCTTCCAGGAATCTCTTTACTATCTGTAATCTAAAGAAGCTCTTCCCTGTTTCTCCTCTTGTGTAGGCTACTATCGCAGCTAGGTGTACTATTAGTGAGGATGAACTTAGTTTTGCCTTCAGCAGGTGCGTGAGATATCTTAGCACCGTTGATTCCCTTGTCATCTTTTATTGTAGCTTTTTCTTGCTGCACCATTGTGTAAACCTCTTCCATTTTGCCATATAGCACCTTTGTGTGCTAGGTCTCCTTGCCTCTCGTAGTACCCGCAGGGTGCTCTCAGGTAACTTCAGGTGTGCAAACTCAGTCTTCAGGAGCCATGCTGCTAGGCTGTGGCTTTCTGGCTCTGGGCATAGTAATTCCCCATTTTGCATGTAGAATAGGTCTTTCCTTTTCCCGAACTTGTGGGATGCACCCTGTGCCATTTCCATTATCTGTGATTACCAGGTCTGCCTGGCCCACTGGGGTGCCACCAGGATCAGAGACATGTTGCTGGTTCTGCACTTGTTGAGTACTCTGTGTATCAGTGTTATCGGGGGAAAAGCGTAAGCAAATGTTTTCGACCAGCTTATTCATGGGGCATTCCCCAGGGATCCTTCCCCTGGATGCGAAGTTTCGGCATTTTGCATTCTGGGGTGTTGCAAATAGGTCTATTGTCGGTGTTCCCCACCTTCTGAATAGCTTTTGCTTTTCCTGTGTATTGAGCTCCCACTCGTGGGATGGCGATGTCTGTCTGCTGAGCCAGTCTGCTTCCACATTTGTCTTCCCTGGAAGGTGTATGGCTAGCAGGTCTATTTTTAGTGGGATGGCCCATGTCCATATCTCCTGTGCTAGGTTCGATAGCGGGGCTGATTGTGTTCCTCCCTGCTTGTTGATGTAGAACATCGTTGTTGTGTTGTCTGTCTCAACACTCTAGTTGTACAGTTTTGTCTGGAAGGCCTTCAGGGCGAGGACCACTGTCTTTAGTTCCAGGTAGTTGATGAGTTTGACCGCTTCCGCTGGATTCCACAGACCCCTCACCCTGAGCTTGCTCATGTGAGCTCCCCATCCCTTCTGGGATGCGTCTCATGCGTCCTCAAACTCCTTTCTTTGCAGGAGGTTATCCATTTCGGCCTCGAGCAGTCTTTTCTTTCTCTCCATTTCGGCGGCCTGTTCGGTGTCGACGTATACATAGATGTCGAAATGTGCTTCGGTTCATTAATCGACGCCGAAGCGACCTTCGGGTCCTTTTCTTTCAAAGTCGAACGTTCCTTTTCGGGGACGTGCTTCAACGACCATGGCTTTTTGCCGGTCTTTGCCGCCTGGGAGTCCTTTTCGAAGGAGCCGCTGGGCTGTTTGTCCTTGGATGCAGCTGCGGCCGTCGAGATTTTCGGTACCAGTGCTCCCTTTGAGGGCTTACTCTGTTTTTCAAGAGTCTGACTCAGACTTTCGAGGGTCTGTCGGGGCTATGGGGTCGTCGATTCTCTTACCTCTTTAGAAGTCTTATCGGTCTCTACGACCGTGTAGTCGTAGTCTTCTCCGGTGACGTCCTCCGCGTCGCTCGAGAGCCCCAGGCCTCGAAGGGACGGTGGTTGTCCCTTGCCTTACATGTTGTAATTGGCTCTTCTCTGTCGCTCTCTAACCCGGAGAGTCTTCGGTGTGAAGGCAGAGCAGGCGTTGCAGTACTTGCTCTCGTGGTCGACCGGTAGGCAGAGGTTACAAACCAGATGCTGGTCCTTCTGCGCGTATTTGTGGTGGCAGTTACGGCAGCAGAATTTAAAAGGTGTCTTGACCATTGTCCCCTGTGTGCGCATTCTCCATTGGACGTCGAAGTTCTCCTTCTCCTTAGTCGTCCCGGCTCGATGGTGTTGTTCCTGGCTGTCTTCTCAGTCTTTTCAGTGCAAAATTCGACTTTTCTGCATCTTCTTTCCTCCAAAACTCTGGAGCCCCTCGGGAATGATCCAGACCCAACGAAGGAAAAAAGAATCAGATGATGGTGCCCAAAGGTGGGAGCTTCCGCAGGAAGCGTGCGGACGTCACAGGAAGTACACCAAAAGGTGGGATGTCGACGCCTACCTGGCCTAGGAAAAAAAAAAAAAAAAGAAAGAAAAGACTATGATTCCAGACCCAACCACTAGACTGCAGAATAATGCACAGCATAGTGAATCCAGAAAGATTCACGCTGCAAAACCATGGCAGAGAGGAAACTCGAAATATACTTGGTGGGTCCGCGGCGGTCCTGCCAAGCATATTGCGGCCTTTAGACCACTGCACCACTGACTGGGAACAGAGGTTCCCTGGTGGCGGCCCTGGGAGGTTCGACCGCCCCACTTGTAATGGGGCAGTTGGACCGCCAGTGCGGCAGTGGATGGGCCGCCACCAAGAGTCTGGCAGGCCTCGGACCACCAGACTCTTCATTAGGGCCCTAAGGGGGGCCATTAAAAAAAGATACCACTCAGCCTTCTCACTCTAATGTTTTGTTCCTTGACTTACCTGATCTGTACCTCTTTGTCCAACAAGAGAAGCCTCGCCCTGGGTCTTCATTGTGTTTTTTTGTTATTAACACAAAGAGCACTGCCATTGTTTAAGATACACTACTGACTCCTAGACTGATCAACTCCCCCCTCCCCTTTGTATTGTTTAAGGTTTTCTTTTTTGTGTGTACCCCATTAAGGCTCCCAGATGCCCTATCCTGATGAACACCTTCAAAATGTGTGGATTCGGTCGACTGTTTTAAACTGCTATTTTTTCAAAAGTCAACAAAACAATTAACACTGAATAATCTTCTCGATAATCAAAATTATACTTCAGTTTTTTGCATATGTGCTTTCTACACATTTTCTCTCCACTAGCAGTCCGCTAATTCTTTTCCACTTAATTTGGGCCCCCATAATAATTTTAATTAATTTTTGTTGATACAAGAATGATATTGTAATATGAACATATTTGACAACTTTTTCAAGTAATATGAACATATTTGACTACTTCCTCGACTGTGCTTTAGCATAACAGGGCTTTGTAGGTACCAGAACAAAAGTTGTGTAAACAGAGTCTCTGGTTCAGGAAAGGTCAATCTTTAGGGCTCATCCTCAAATTGATTTTGTACAATAAGGAAGAGAGGGAAGTCTTCTGGAAAACCTGCTTCTCAATGCTTTTCTCCCTTAAAATAAGATGAAAATGCTAATCCGAAGGACAGAGCATTTTTCAAACCGACAGAAGTAATAATGCTAAATCCTTCACAATTATTCTGTTTAAACACAGATGTTGCATTTTTTCTTACAACATGAAAAAGTTTTCCCTGGTTCAGTGAAAACCTTGATCTATGAAGACCATTGCATATTATTTAGGGTCTATTAAAAATCTAGATTAAAGACTAAGCTCTGACCTATCTATCATCTAAACAGAAAGCAGGACTGTGCATACACTGAACATCATAGTTTGTGTCGGTCATGTCCATATTAATTTCAATTCACAGCAAATTTTCTGCTCTAGGATATACACAATTAAAACTGGTTAGGTACATAAGAAGGAACTTTATAATTGTGCTTCCCAATCTAAAGACTGCCAAGTACATTACCACAGTCTGTAGACAAATAGGTAGGAAGACCTTACGTCGGTGAAAAATGTTCCATATCTGGTAATTCCAGACAATTGTGGGTTCCTCTGTCCAGAAGGAATCAACACAGAGGAATGAATGCACAGTCGATCAGGAGTGAATATGCCCAGTGCGCTTTGGGAATTTTGGCACTAGTCTTATCGACTGCAGAGTGGTCCATTACGGTTTACTTTGGGCCAGAAGCATTAGTTTCAGTACCTTGAGTTGGATGACAAATTAATCTAGTACCGCAGGCTGCCTAGACTTGTAACTCAGTGCATTACCTCCCTGATCTACTCCTAAGCAGTGCACCCAGATGATGCTCCCCTGGAACATGAGCTGGAGTGTCCTGGAAGTAACCCTCTTACAAGTACAATAGGTAGGGATCCTGAAATGGGCAACCCAACCCTGATGTAGGCACAAAATAGCAATGGTAACCCAGATGCATCTCCATGACTGCTATTTGCTCAAGTTTAATATCATCAAACGAAAAATGGAGTGTACGATGTGAAGAACAAATGTGAAACCTTTTTAGGTCTCAGCCTGCGTACGCTGCGCTTGCGCAGTCTCGCTAGGGAGATCGTATGTTTTTCAGAGTGGGGCTTGAACGTGCCCCTCTTCTCCAATGGCTGGCTTCCTAAACGGAGGCCAGCTATTGGAGGAGAGGGGCGTCTGTCCATTTAAGCCCCGTCTTTTTGGGATTCGGAGGTGTGTTTTTTCGTTTCTTTCTCTCCTCTTCCCATTGGCTGGAATTTTACATTCCAGCCAATGGCAAGAGGAGAGAAAGAAAAACACGCCCCCAAATCCGAAAATGACGGGCGTTTCTCCGAGGCATTTCTGCTTCACATCGGAGAAACATGGTCATGTGGAGCGCTCTCTTCTCTTGTTTTCTCTTCTTCCCTCTTCTACTTTCTCCTCTCCCTCTCCTTTCCAGCTCTCCTGTACCTCCTTTCCCTGTACTTCTCACCCCGCCCCCTCCCTCCTCTTTTCCTGGCCGCTCCCTTTTCCTTACTCTTACCCTCCTTCTGCCCGCCTTTACTGCCCCCTTCCGCCACCTGGTCCCCGGAAACAATCAGCAGTTTTCCGGCGCCCTCGGCCTCACGAGCCGCCGCAGTGTGAGCTGCCAATTTGTGGGGGACGGACACACCAGTAGCTCAAAGAGCCTAGGAAAGCGAGCGGCGCCCACCCGCTGGGGGCTCACCGCTCGCACACGTCAGCCGAGTAGGCCCTCCCTCGGGGCTCACAGTTCCGCTGCAACGCAGTTCCGGCCAGCCAGGAGCACTCGCAGGCCGCTCATCTGAGTTTGGGCTCGTGAATGTGAGAGCTGCCGCAGCTCCGCTGACCAGGTACAATGGCATCAGTTCAAAATGCTTTTTATTTGCCAGGATAACTATAAACAGACTACAGCTAATAAGAGCACTGAAATAAGCTTGTTTAGAATTGGTAAAACTCCATAACGGTGACTGAATACAAGTTATTTTTAAACTGAATCATTGCCAGGGCAACACTCAACCTACAGGCCTTCGAGCTACAGGGGTTCCCTGCAAGGTACATATTACTTTTTTTATTTATTCAATGCATTTTTATATAGCGCAGACTTTACCCGAAGGTGTCAGAGCGCTGTACAATAGAACCAGTTATGTTACATGAGAGAAATGGTACAAAATAGGACGTCACAAAAATTAACAGGCGAGGTAGAGTAAACATAACAAGGGCACCGCCAGCACCTATGTGGCGCACAGCGAGGAGCAGCAGCAGCGGAAAGTCAGCTGGTATTTTTTGCTTTTCTTGCCTCTGTTCCCTGCTTGTGCTCGTATTTACTTGCCTCTGTTCCCTGCTTGTGATCGTTTTTTCTTGACTCTGTTCCCTGGGGCGTTACTGGGCAGAGATGGGCGTGTGGCTGACCTAGACTGAGGGAAGCAACGGGTGAGCTCTGGGAGTTGGTGGGGGCCTCGAATAACCCATTTGTAAATAAGGAGACTTGCCCGGGGTGAGGGTGTGTGTGTGGCACTGTGTGTGTGTGTCTGTGTGTGTCTGTGTGTGTCTGTGTGTCTGTGTGTGTGTGTGTGTGTGTGTGTTGGGCTGTGTGTGTGTGTGTGTGTGTGTGTTGGGCTGTGTGGTTGTGTGTGTGTGTGTGTGTGTGGCTGTGTGTGTGTGGCTGTGTGTGTGTGTGTGTCTGTGTGGCTCTGTGTGTGTGTGTCTGTGTGGCTCTGTGTGTGTGTGTGTGTCTGTGTGGCTCTGTGTGTGTGTGTGTGTGTGTGTGTGTGTGTGTGTGTGGCTGTGTGGCTGTGTGTGTGTGGCTGTGTGTGTGTGTGGCTGTGTGGCTGTGTGTGTGGCTGTGTGTGGCTGTGTGTGTGGCTGTGTGTGTGTGGCTGTGTGTGTGTGTGTGTGTGTGGCTGTGTGTGTGTGTGTGTGTGTGTGTGTGGCTGTGTGGCTCGGTCTGGGTGTGGCTCGGTCTGGGTGTGGCTCGGTCTGGGTGTGGCTCGGTCTGGGTGTGGCTCGGTCTGGGTGTGGCTCGGTCTGGGTGTGGCTCGGTCTGGGTGTGGCTCGGTCTGGGTGTGGCTCGGTCTGGGTGTGGCTCGGTCTGGGTGTGGCTCGGTCTGGGTGTGGCTCGGTCTGGGTGTGGCTCGGTCTGGGTGTGGCTCGGTCTGGGTGTGGCTCGGTCTGTTATAGTTAGTTGAGCTAACAAGAACTCGCGCCCCCGCAATGCACTGCAGTTGACGTCACACATTACATCACTCATGACAGGGTCAGTGACATCACTCATGACATCTGATGATGTCATCCTGTGTGTATGTGTTTCTGAAAAACTTAAGTATGTATTATATGTACATACGCCATGGTGTATTGAAGAATGAGTGAGCGTATGAGTGACTGAATGGCTGATTTTGTAGGTGCATGACTGTTTAAGTGAGTGATTAAACATGTCTTACTGAATGCATGAGTGACTAATCTGTGTGAATGTCTATCAGGCTGTTAGTTGGTGTGTAAGTGGCAGCATTGGTTGGTGAGTAGCTACATGACTGTCTATGTGGGTTAATGATTGGTGGTGTATGTATAACTGTATGATGAGTAAATGGCAGTGTGACGGATTCTTTTGGTGACTACCAGGTGTGTGAGTAACTATTGGTGAGTGGCGGTGTGCGAGTATATGTATAGGATTAAGAGTGCATTCATCAGTGGCTATATTGATGAGTGACTGTGTATGAGTGACTGTATGGGGTGACTGTGTATGAGTGACTGTATGGGGAGTGGCTGTGTATGCAGACCTATGAATCAGTGACAGGGTATGTACTAACTGGAATTTGGTTTCGCGAATGGTAGTTTGGATTTTAGAGTAGGTGTAGGAAAGGTTACATAAGGGTGTGAGGAGGTACAACAGATATTAAGTGGATGATGTCATCCGTGATGTCATTTGAGATATCAGTGATGTCATCATTGAGGTCACTGACCATGCCATGAGTGATGTACTTTGTGACTACATCAGCAGTGCATTACGGGGGTGCGAGTTATAGTTAGCTCGACTACAACAGCAGAATTTCTCTACCGCCAGTAGGATATAAGGAGATATGTGTGTGTGTGTGTGTATGTATATATATATATATATATATATATATATATATATATATATATATATATATATATATATATATATTTTATCTGACGTATTGCCAATGGGCTACATGCCGCATAACAATACAGAAGCTATTGCTCCTCACAATTATTTTTACAAAAACATTGTAATAAATAAAAGCATACCTTTTTTTATTTTCGGAGAATCCAACAGGCTTGTGCTACTTGGACAAGTGCATGAAGTGCTTTCATTGGGGACAATTACATCGACAGAGGTTCTATTGTCTTCTGTGTTGCCACAGGATTTGCAACTGCTGTTCAGTACATCCATGGGTTCCTAGAAAAGCAATACCGACAATACCTATTAATAAATGTACTTTTACAGGGATGATCTTAACAATTCCATCTAAACAGAAGGCAAAACAAAAAACAAAGCTGTGGGCACCGGCACTTTAAAAAAAACAGATTAAGTGACAATGCAGACGGCAACAGAGGAATTTTGTTGACTATATTTAGACTAGAAGTCTGTATGGCATATGCGGATGCATATGAGGAGGTGGAGATCCAGCCTAACAGCCAGAACTGACAACTTTGGAACTGGACAACCAGGTATGAGTCACGGCGTCTGCTCAACATCCTGTGATTCTAGGCAACTCACTTCATTATATATATATATATATATAAAACATTTTGTCCTATTGTAATAGAATTGTGGGCTCATGTAATCAGTTTCATTGCACTTGAGCCGAATTGGTCTGTAAAAACTGAAGAAATGTACACATATGTGCAAGAATAATAAACATTCTTGCCCTGCCTGGCTACAGTAATCTTTTTACTCAAAAGAAGATACTAGATACTCTTTGATCCAGGATTCAAACTAGCTTTACAACAGGAGAAAAACTACATAACTAACCTGAATCCTCCATCATGGATCACCTATAAAAATTAATAAGAACTCAATATCCCTGACTCTGTAGGTGATCTTGGAACATTTCAAAACAAAAATAGTTATAATAAATAAGAGAATAAGGAAACTGTAACTTACCCTGTAAGCTTCTGTTCGTGTCATGCAATGATATAGATTCAAATGCTATGCATACTCCTGCCTCAACTGGTTCTTTAAAGAGGTCTGTGACCGATTTTAGCATCCCTTTATGCATCAGGAGGTAATGCATGGGCCTTCGATAGAGTCTCCATAAAGAAGTCCTCCTCGACAGGCTGTTTGTGCATATCGACTTTGTGGTAAGATGCCGCCCTCTGCAGCACCCGATACGAAGTGGCATCATCCAGAGGGAAGGGCTGGGTGGACATAGGTCCGGATCTGTGTCACCTGTAGAGGCCACAACAATCATCCCATGGGTCATCGTGGGGTTGAGGGTCGTATTGCATGTCATACGGGTCATAGGGAGACCTAGGAATAACACCTTAAACTTTGAAACAGAGAAAACCCAGAGGGAACTCTGGTGAAGGGTTCACATTGGTAGCAGTGCAGAACCTGGGCGAGGATGTGGTGGCACAGGATGTGGTGGGGATCTGCTCTTCCCATGGCGTCAAGGCTTTATAGGCAGTTGGTCCAAGGGTGGATTGATTGTCTCCTCAAAAGTAAATTTTCTCTTTGGAGGGAAAGAGGTTTTCCTTAAGAACAATCTTAGCCAGAATTCGCCCAGTCCCAGCATGAATATGAATACATTGCTGCCTCGTGTTGAGCTCGTCTTGGAGCCACTGGAGGATAGATTGATCATTATCCTTGAAGGTGACGGAGGATGCTGCTCTGGATGTCTTCTTTCTTGGAGCAGAGGTAGTCTGGTGGGCTGCCGGCACCGAACTCGATTTAGTCTGAAATCTTTGACGCGGAGGTCGCTGTCAAGGGCAGTTTTGGATCCAGCGCTGAAGAGCCTGTTGTCGAAGGGTGTCTCTTGGAGTCACTTCGAAATAAAACAGTACTTCTCTCAGCTCCGACTCGGTATCTAGATGCCAACCTTAGCCGTCTGGTAGTGACCGACCTGAGCCTCATGAATGGCCTGTGAGCTCAATACTCGACCCTCTCAAAGGTGATGCTTGGCTTTAGAGTGGCGTTGATGGATGGGAGGTGGGGCACCGGTACTCAGTGCAGCAGTTTATGTACAAGGAGACTCAAAGGGGTGGATGCCTGTCAACATCGGAGGTAGAGACCTCTTCCAGGTCCGACAGTTGTATTTCTGACCCAGAAGCCTCTTGCTGCTGTTCAGATGCAGTCTCCTGTTCCCCAAACAGGTCCAGAGTGTCTTCTGAATGGCAGCTCACCATCAATGCCGATGCAAGCGGACTGCAGCGGAATTGAGGTAACTGGCAGGGACAGTGGCCGGTAACTGAGGCGGAGGCAGAGAAGGCCACCCCTCCCCTTTAGCACGACAGAGCGAGTGCAGCCCTAGAGATACTAGCGGGCGCCTCAGGGAGACGACGGGCCGGAGGAACCAGGGTAGAGCGGGAGAAACCAGGGTAGAGCGGGAGGAACGCGGGATTGAGACCGCGCTGCAAAGTCCCGAATTTACTAGAGGCTAGGAGACCGCAGGGGCTTTATAGGAGAGTGCCCCAAGTGGGATCATAGTAGCGCGCCCAGAGACCCAGAGGTGAAGACTGGCAGCGAGAGGCTGGAGAGGCGGGGGCCTTCCCCCAGGTCGGCAGCAAGCAGCAATTCATACATTGAGACCTGAGGAGAAGGACAGGAGATTAGCAACGCCAAAGAGGAGGAATAAAATAGCGGAGTGGACCCAGCAGCAATGATTACGTCGAAAAGCAGGGCCCAGAGCTTGCCGATACCAGTGACCAATATGCAATACAGAGGAGAGACCACCCTCCCCCCCGGGGGTACACGGCCCCAGGGATCACGCTGGTAGAACACAGAGCCCTGACTTGCGCGAGGGTGCCTGACCCTAAGATGCCCACCTCTGGGGACATCTGACACCAATTTTCTAATAATGGCCACCATGAGTGGGCCACTTTCCAAAGCACTCCTTCTCCCCTTGTTGGGGAGGGATTTCTGACCTGGAGTCTCAGAGACCCCTCTGAGAGAGTTCACAGCGACAAGGGAGTCTCACACAGCGGAGGCCTGTTTTTTTTATCCCATTACTGCTGGGAGCACAGCACCGTACACCGTGACCAGCGCGCTCAATGGAACATTTGACTATGCCCCACCTAGGCGGAAACTATATCCTTTCTTTATGTACTGCGGTGCCCGAGCAACCTTTGGTCGATGACCGGTGCACGTATAGAGGAGTTTGGCTCTGGTTCACCCCTCGCCCGTCACCTACCCAGCCGGACGTCGGACACTGTTTTTCCTCATCTCCCGTTGTGCCTGCTACACCCTCTGCCTCTTCTGCCCTCCATTATTCTCTGTTTACTTACCTCCCCTATTCCTTCCCCCTCTCCCTTTGCCTATTTTTTCCTCATGTTTATGCTAGGCTTTTGTGCTTTTGTAATCCCAGTAACTATGCTCCAGTAACTGATGTAACTTTGTAACCGTGCTCAGAAACAATGTTCATTCCTCAAGTAAAGTGCTCCGATATCTCCGGGTCTAGCCAGCGCTATATAAAACTCAATAAATAAATAAATAAACAAGACTATCCCAACGCTACCCAAGGCACTTCTTATTTCAGAAGGCAAGCTGAGCAAGAGCCCTCTTGATGGTCTTGTGACAGACAAAGGTTGCAAATTTGATGTAGGTCAGTCCTGGGACACTTCGCTCAACACTTCCGGCAGTAGCGGAATATAGTTCTTACCATTCCAGGCATATTCTCCGGTGTCGAGGAGTGGAAGGAGGCACCAAGGGGCCAGGCATCGAAGTGGTCAACCACAGTAAATGAAGCAAAGACGACTGAATGCTAGGAACTTACAATAGATACACAGTTTCTTCAACTGACAAGATAGATGTAAATGAATAGGCCCAACAAGAACACCATGCTGCGTCTTGCCAGAGCTCGAAGGAAGATGTATGAACAACATGGCAGAGAAAAAAACAATGGAACCGATACCTATGCGCATTACCAATCATAGGTGGAGTCACTATAACTTGTGACTCAAAAGATTTTTCAAGAAAAACTTGTGCTCATCCCAGTCCAACACTAGATGGCAGAAGTATGCACAGCGTGTGTATCTACAGCTACATATACCACGAACATAAAGGTGCACTTTGGTTTTATTTTCCCTCCCAAAAACAATAAAAGCAGAAACCAATTTAGGATTAACACATTTTATTTGCATTTCTCAGTAGACATACCACTGCCTACAACCTTTCAGTCAGCGGGGAGGAACATAGCTTTCCCACAAAAGCCAGAATGAGCCCCAACCCTCAAACATTACTCCAGTAGAGCTAACACAAGGATCTATGGGTTTAGAACACCCGTACTAGGATCAAGATCTTTTAAGGGCAAGATCTGGATTTCTGCGCTTGGACATGCCTAAATGCCGAGCAAAAAATTAAAGTTCTCTACTAGTATAATGCAGAGATATTATGGGCATGTCAACTCTCGAAATTACTTCTGCAGGCAGCATGGGAAGGACGGCCAAACTATGTCTAAGGCCTCAATCTCGTTTTTGTGATTTTATTTCCATCTCAGGTTTACCTAAATACAGGTCATTCAGTCTCTGAATGAGGGCTCACCTGTTCTACTCCACATTCACAAGATGGTTTGTTCTGCTTCAATATTGTCATTATTAGCGGTTTCTCTGCCTGCAATTTGAAATATTTCAATATGTGGTATTGGAGGATCTGTCCTGGATCTGCAAAACATCTACTCCAAGCATATTTTGCCATTAAGACAACTTCCTAAAACCTGCCCAACTTTGGGTAATGTCACAAATGGTGTGGTTAGAACAACATTCACTCAATACCAACTACAGTAGTTATCTGGCTTACTTCTGATCCATGCAATATTTTAGAGTTTGGTATAGCTTAAGTAAGGTTTCGCTCCCTTGTGTGGTGCACATGCCTACTCTTGCCCATACAGAAACTACTTCACTCTTGATCACTGAACTGCTTGCCTAGCTCCTTTTCACAGATCTTCTAGTCTGAGCTCTTGCTTAAAGGTGCAGCCAGAGAAATTAATTTACAGGACCATGTGTGTCCCGATTCTCATCGTTCAACCATCTCACAAAGGCTGTGAGTTCCTTGGGATCTTCCATCTCAAACTGTCAGTGCAAGAGCAAGTGGCGCACCTGGAGATAGCGGAAACCTTTTTCCTAGAGAAAAGGCTTTTTTGCCACTTGTAAAACAATTAGCTCATCATTAGGCATTTAGTCTCCTTCCATTTTCTAACCTCGTTCATATCTAAACCCAGGTGAAAAGGTTTGGTTGTTGAGAGGAGGGTGGATGGAAAAGGAAAGGAGGGGAAATCCTTCTTTACTGCTAGCTTATCCCCTAGTTCTAAAGAGATTCTTTTGGTTGGGGAGGAGTAAATATCTCACTTTCAAATCTTTTCCTACCCATAAGTCAGTTTCAGTGAAAAGGTGGTCTACAAAGCATTACTGCTTTTCCATCTTGTAAATAGGTGTAAGAAGTGTGCTTCCTGTAAGTAACACTCTAGGTTCACCCTAGGCTGCCACATGGTAAAGGAGTCTAGTGCCCACTCTTGGTTTCTTGCCACCCCGTATGAAATCAATGATAAATAGCTGAAATTACTTTATTATTTGTTACGATAGCGATAGTGGTATGGGCTAGAGAAATCTAAGTATCCTAGGCAGTATGGTCACCGTTATTATTGCCAACATGTCTGCTCAAGAGAAATGGCGCATTGCCTTCTCTGTTGCTCTTTTATAATGTCACTCAGGAGCAGGAAATAACTGAGAGCAACAACTTGTGTGACAGACAAGGGAAAACGTGTTCCTATGTAATTTACAGACGTGGACGCCCATCAAATGAGTGCAGTGCTGTCTTTTGCTCCAATGACTCTTTGATAGTGCTTACGACTTAATTATGTTAATCTTATACCCAGACACTTAATGGGAGTGGCCCAGCTTCCTCAGTATAGACTCTGAGAGGTCAACTATGGAGACTAGAAGGTCATCTACAAACAGTGAGCTTCTAGACATTGGCACCCGACTATATTCCCTTGATGCTGATCTCACCAGATGTAGTTAGCAAAGGAATCTTTGGGGATTGCAAATATAAGTGGGGACAAGGTACAGCATGGCTTTTGCCAATTCCAACGAAAATGTACTGTAAAGTCTCGCCCTTGACCACGATATGCCTTACTAGATTTTGGTAACTAGCTCGTAACCATTTAGCAAAAACTGTCACAAACATCAGGGAGGGTACCAGGTGTTGCATGTATGAGAAATTTACTCCATCTAAAGCTTTTTTTTTGTACATTCAACTTTTGGAGCAGAAGGTTTTTGGGAGTTCCCTTCATTTTCCCTATATGGAGAAAATTCTTGTTAGTGTCCTAACATTGGCGACCCTACATGAACCTGAACAGGTTGGTTTCAACCAATAGTGGGTAATGGGTTCAGTCTAATGAAATAAGGATCTACATGACCCTCACTGAGAGGCCCTTGCATAGCTTGGGGATGACCGACATCGCTGTATCTAGCTTGGAGTGCTATGGGAAATCTGCCTAAAAGTATTAAAGAACTGAACGGGGAGCAGTGTCAGAAATCGTCGTATGATTTTGTAGTTCAAGTATATGTATACATTGAGGCACGGCCATTGACCCCTTTTGAGCCTATGGATTCCATTGATCACTTCATCCAGAAAAGCCAACTTAAAAATCACAACCACTTTGCCATATCAATCAATTTTCAATTTTCAAAATGCAAAGGGAACAATAAAAATGTATATATAATCAAACAAAATAACTGGAACGAATGTTTTAAGGCAGGAAGGTTCCTCCAGTGCAAAGAGGCCAGTTAGAGGCAGTTAGTACTTTTCACTGAACTCATAGGAGGATATTTGTTTTTCCTGAATTCAATGTCGATAGCATAACGGTGCACTAGGAATACAGGTAAGTAATTGTCATTCTGCTTCACTTATTTTTTTTCTGTAAAGTGCTACAAACTATCCATGGAGGGTCTCAGAACACTTTGTATGTGGGTGCATGAATGAGGAAGTGGTACAAATGAACAAGTTACTTACCTTCGGTAACACTTTTTCTAGTGGATACAGTATCTGCCTGTGGATTCCTCACTTTGTGAATATCCCCTGCACCAGCAACATTCGGAAAATTATTTTGTAGCTTCTCATGCCGACGTGGACGATGTCACAGAAGCACGGCATCGCGCGCGGCTCCGCTGATGTCCCTGACTCCATAATAGGACTCCGTCGGTGTGATGACATCGTTTCCGCCCCTTTTTCCATGCCCTCGAGGCACACGGACGGACCGATAACAATAGATATACATACTGTGTACAAAGTACCAAAATATCCACGGTAACACACACAGTATGAAGGCAATTTAAGAAAGCAAATGGAATAACACACTTCCTTTGACAGTAACAGATAGATTTTACCACATTATCACTATTGTATGTATACAAGGGTGGACAACGGGGAGGCGGGTGGGCATGTGAGGAATCCACAGGAAGATACTGTATCCACCTGAAAAAGCGTTACCGAAGGTAAGTAACTTGTTCTTCTGATGGATACATCTGCCAGTGGATTCCTCATCTTGTGAATAGAGTCCCACAGCAGTCCCCACTCCCGAAGGAGGGTGTCCACCATTTTATACCAAGAAGTCCTGAAGGACGGAACGAGCAAAGTGTCTGTCCCTCCTCACCTCTGCATCTAAACAACAATGCTTTGCGAAAGTGTGAAGGAAGGCCCAAGTTGCCGCCCTGCAAATGTCCTCCACAGGAACACCCCTAGACAAGGCAGATGTAGACGACTTTGCTCTAGTAGAATGAGCTCTCAAACCTTCTGGAGGTTCCTTACCGGCTAAGAAGTAGCATCTTTTGATACACAAGACAATCCATCTTGACAGCGTGCGCTTGTGCACCACTCTGCCTTTCCTGCAGCCAACGAAACCCACAAAGAGTTGGTCATCAATCCTGAACTCCCTGGTTCTGTCCAGGTAGAAGCTCACCGCCATCTTAGGGTCCAAACTGTGAAGTCTCTCCTCCTCCTTGGAAGGGTGAGTGGGAGGATAGAAGGTAGGGAGGGTAATGGACTGCCCTAGATGGAAGGGAGTTACCACCTTAGGCAGAAAAGCAGCCCTGGTCCTAAGTACCATTCTTTCAGCATGAATGGTCAAGAACGGGGGTTTTGAACTTAGAGCTTGAAGCTCACTTACCCTCCTTGCCGAGGTAATCGCAATCAGAAAGACCGTTTTAAAAGATAATAACCTCAAGGGACACCTAAGCAATGGCTCAAAAGGTGAGCCCATTAAGAAAGTAAGGACAATATTCAAGTCTCATTGAGGCATAATAAAAGAGGAAGGAGGAAATTTATTTGTAAGACCCTTTAAGAATCTTAATACTACAGGAGACTTAAATAAAGAGGGTTGGTCTGGCAAGCAAAGAAAAACCGGCAAGCAAAGAAATGCGGACAATGCCGAAAGATAACCTTTCACTGTCGCTACAGCAAAACCTTGCTGAGAGAAAGAGAGTGCAAACTGAAGAATGTCAGACAATCGAGCCTTCAAGGGGTCAATGGACTTCTCTCCAAACCATGAAACAAACTTGGACCACCTATAAGAATAGATAGACTTGGTGGAGTCCCGCCTAGCTGATAAAATAACATCCACCACATGAGGTGGGAGAGAAAAAGAATTCAGGTTGCCCCGTTCAATCTCCAAGCATGAAGGTGTAAGCTCTGGAGGTGGGGGTGTAGAACCTGCCCTGCGACTGCGAGAGGTCGTCTGCCCTGAGAGGGAGACGGAGCGGCGGGCACGAGGAGAGGTGGAGAAGATCTGTGTACCACACCCTTCTTGGCCAATCCTGGGCGATCAATATAACTTGGGCCCGGTCTTGGCGAACCTTCCTCAGAGCCCGAGGAATCAAGGGTATGGGAGGAAACGCATAAAGGAGTTGTGAGCCCCAATTCAACTGAAACGCGTCCCCCAAAGCTCCCTGCATCGGATACTGGAGACTGCAGAATGACGGGCAGTGAGCGTTTTCGTGAGTGGCGAACTGGTCCACCTGAGGGGTTCCCCATGTCCGAAAGACGTGATGAACCACCTTTGGATGAAGCCTCCACTCGTGGTCGGCTGAGAACTGCCGACAGACTGTCTGCATGAACGTTTAGAACTCCTGCCAGATGATTTGCCGTCAGACAAATCTGATGGTCCTGAACCCAGGACCAGAGACGCAGAGCCTCTTTGCAGAGACAATGCGACCCCACTCCTCCCTGTTTGTTGACATACCACATCGCGGTAGTGTTGTCTGTTAGGACTTGAACCGACTGACCACGAAGGGAAGGGAGGAAGGCTTTGAGCGCTAAACGTATCGCCCGCAACTCTAAAATGTTGATGTAAAGCAACCTTTACTCTGGAGACCAAAGACCCTTGATCTCCAGGTCCCCCAGATGAGCACCTCACCCTAGGGTGGATGCATCTGTTATCACTGTGGCGACCGATGGAGGCAGATAAAAGGGCTTTCCTTGAGACAGATTGCCTTTCACGCTCCACCAAGATAGATACGCCGCAGCTTCTCTGGAGATCCCCTCTGACTCCCTGAGATCTCCATTGTGCTGATACCACTGCCTGCGGAGACCCCACAGGAGTGCCCTCATGTGCCAGCGTGCATGGTTGACCAACAGAATACAGGAAGCCATCACACCGAGCAGACAAAGGTCCTTCAGGACTGGAACATCCGCTCCATTGTAAAATAAAGGAATCATTTCCTGTATGTCGAGAATCCTTTGTGAAGGAGGGAATGCCCGACACACAGTAGTATCCAGTACTGCCCCTATGAACAGGTTGCGCTGAGAGGGCACCAGGCGAGACTTGGGCACTTTATCAGGAAACCGAACCTGGACAACAACTGAGTTGTAACCTGCAGATGATAGAGCACCTTCTCTGGAGACCCTGCTTTGATCAGCCAGTCGTCCAGATAAGGGAATACTGGTATCCCGGACCTTCTGAGATGGGCTGCCACCACCACCATCACCTTGGTGAAGACTCGAGGTGCAGTAGTAAGACCAAACGGAAGAACCGCAAACTGGTAATGTTGCGATCCTACCATAAAACGGAGATACTTCCTGCCAAGCAGCCCTTCTAGTGGCAACAGATGACCCCATGACTCTTACCACAGAGTCTGCCGTATCCAATCCGCTCTGGATCACCTGACTAGCAGAATCTTGCGTATCCGCAAGAACCTCAGTAACGTTCTTCCTGTCTTCCTCAGGAATTTTAGGCACCAACTGCCTCGCAGAGTCCATCAGAGCGTGAATAGAACGCCCTAAAAGGCATTTGTGGCATTTGTCGATTTGAGGGCCATACTAGCTGAAGAGAAAACTTTCTTCGCTGCCTGGTCCAGTCTCTGACTCTTTGACACTAGGCACCTGAGGAAAAGAACCAGAAGATTTTTTGGAGCAGGCCGCCTGAACTACCAAACTCTCTGGAGACGGATGAGTTGATAAGAAGTCCGGATCCCCAGGGGCCACCCTATATCTCCTTGCAACAGCTCTTGATACTGCAGGAGATGAAAAAGGCTTACGCCACACCTCCATAATTGGCTCTGTAATTGCCTCATTAAAAGGTAGCATAGGCTCCACCACTGAAGAGGGAGAATGTAGAACCTCCGTTAAAATGTTAGATTTAAACTCCGCAGTCGGCAGTTCCAAGTCTAACAATTCCGCAGCTTTTCGAATAACCATGTGATATGGTGCTACATACTTTGAAGGAACTTCAGGTACAGAGGAAAGCTGCCACTC
This sequence comes from Lissotriton helveticus, assembly GCF_964261635.1. NCBI lineage: Eukaryota > Metazoa > Chordata > Amphibia > Caudata > Salamandridae > Lissotriton > Lissotriton helveticus. Next base: position 271,598,886 of record NC_136061.1, read on the forward strand.
CGGAGATAACTCCAAACCACTTGCTTCTTTAAGCTGATCAAATAAGTCATCTGTATCTTGCAACTCTGCTTCCTCCATTTCCTCCTCTCGATACCTCTGCTCTTCCAGCAACCTTTGAGCCTCCCGCCTAGACCTCAATCTAGGGATCGGCATTGACGGAGCCGCAACAGACTCCGACGGAGCCGGCGCCGAGGTCGGATCCGGAGTAACAACCTGATGCTTACGAGGTAGAGTCTGAACCGGAGCAAGTGATGATGGAATCGGCGTCGATGACCTCGGCGCCGAGAAATTCCAAAAAGGCGTAGCTGCATAATGGACATAAACGGCACCGGAGCATGTGACTGAGGGATGCCCAGATTAAAGGCCATTGGACCCATGGGACCAGATGGTGCTCCAGAGGGGTACATGGCTCTTGAAAAGACCCTATACCTTGCATTGAGGTAATGCGTCGGCTCTTGACCTGGGCCTGGAAAAGGTGGATAGGGCCCCGGATTCTGCTCTTGACGAGGCACAGCAGGTAACGGGTCAACCGGATTTGATGGAAGATGTACCGGAGTCGAAGACTCTTCAGGAAAAGGACCTTCTTCCTCCTCTCGAGGTGGAGAGGGCGTCAGGGATGGATTCGACGCCAGAGCCGGAGACTCCAAAGGAGAAGGCTCACCTTCCGGATTCTGTACTATAGGTGAAGGAGACACATAGTCTTTCCGATGTCGGCGTTTTGGTGACTTCGGATCCGACTCTCTCTCAGAATGACGTCGCAACTCATGCTTCTTCTTCTTAAGCTTCTTCTTGGATCGAGAAGCATGCCCCGAAGACGACCTCGACCGGGACCCTGGACGTCTCCTACCTTTCTTCCCCTTCAACTTCGCCACAAGCAGCTTCGCCTCTCTCTCGAAGTGCCTTCGGGTTAATTTTCTTGCACGGGGGCATCCTTGGACGTCGTGGTCCGACGGCAAGCACCACACGCAGTTTTCATGCGGATCCGTAATGGACATCAACTTTCCGCACTCCCCACAAGGCTGATCCGTAATGGACATCAACTTTCCGCACTCCCCACAAGGCTTGAACCCGGACTTCCTCGAAGACATTACGACTGGAAACCAGAAATACTCGAAAAAGACAACTGTAACAAATTTACAAACGAGCTACTGAGGATCCCAAGAAAATCCGTTAGCGTCGATGACACAGAAAAAAGGGAACTGATGTCATCACGCCGACTGAGTCCTATTATGGAGTCAGTGACGTCAGCGGAACCGCGCGCGATGCCGTGCTTCTGTGACGTCGTCCACGTCGGCTTGAGGAGCTACAAAAGAATTTTCCGAATGTTGCTGGTGCAGGGGATATTCACAAGGTGAGGAATCCACTGGCAGATGTATCCATCAGAAATAGAAGTACAAATAACACCGCTGGTGGTGGGATATCGGTCAATATACAGTCAGCAATGGGCAGCAAGATTCCCCATCACAAATTACCACAAACAGATGTCAAAGCCTTTAGCAAACCTCTAATACTACGGGTTAGGGGGCCGGCCTTTCTTAGACAACTCGGCAGAGCAGGACATATGCTAGAGCTGACGTAGAATATCGTGGACACAGGGTGATTTTTTTTAAATACCACAGAAAAAAGGTGAGTTGTTAAGAACTAAATGTGAAGTAGTATTTTTAAGATTTTGGAAGAGTGGGCAGGGAGTTCCAGCAGGAAGAGCTGTGGATGTGGAGGAATCAAGTGCTGCATCTCTTTGCACCTTATTTGCCAGGAAGAAAATAAAAATCTAATGGCAAGTAAAAGCCTCATGTTTAGTCGATAAGGAACTTTCTTACGAGGTAGTTTGGTTTTCGACCATGTAGCATAGTTTTAAATGATATGGTTTCTTTTCCTGGGAGCCATTAAAGGGATCGGAGAGCAGTGTTTATTTTATTTAGGCTGAAAAAGAAGTGAACTGTAGAGTTTTGAGCTCTTTCAAGTGTAATGAGGGATACATAGCTGGTATACAGGCAGGGGAAGAAATCCAAGTAGGATATATGTGGATGACATGCGGTTGAGCAGAGTGTCAACCTCCTTGAGAAACTGGGCAAAATACCCAGACTGCACAAACTGGTCTAAAACCTGCGCATCTCCAGACCGGCGGCATGCACTGCTAACAATAGCTCAAGAAGGCACTGCCTGGGGACCACACACCAAAGATCAGGAAATGTCGGGTGAAACCTGGGTGGTACTCTGAAGTGCCTAAAAGACAGCGTGGAATTTTGGCTCACTGTTCACACTGGTGATGCTCCCGCAATTACTGTGTCATTTTGAAATCTCCAGATCTGGCTGCCTCGATCCTGCTTCACAACACTGGACTAATTATTGCTGGAGCTAATATGCGATGGAGGCAGACAGAAAGCCTGGACTAATTATTGCGGGAGCTAATATGCGATGCAGGCAGATAGAGGGTATCCCTGGCGATACTGAATCGGCAGATATAGGAGGAGGGACTAGAAGGCCCAGACTTTGAGCTTTACTACCTCACAGCGTAATTGCAGTAGCTGGCAAGATGGCAGCGGGAGAATAGAGTTGGGAAGACAGCGCCATAAGGGTGAGTTGGTAGCCCTACTCCTGGGATTCGAAAGGAGAACACTCTCCTTCCTCAAAAGTTTTAGAATAGCATTGCGATGCTGGAAATGAATGGTGCAGAGGGTGCCTGGCACTCCGCTGTATGCGCTACTGCTCCATCAGGTGGAGATGTCTGGTACCATGGGTAGGTATTTCATTGTCAGGCGATTGCAAACATTGACGGAGACAGACATCTACATAGTGGTGGGCTGCTACGAGGACGGAAAGGTTTATGAATTTCCTGACATGGGTGACAGGTAGCATTGCTGAAGTTCCAGTTTCTGACCTATTCTGCTTTGTAGCACTCTATGGCGGGAGGGGAGTGGGAGGGCTAGGGGTCCTGTGTGGAGACCATCAAACTGAGCCGCCAATGCACAAGACAATCTCTGATCACCTTTAGGAGGCAGCTGGAAGCTTATATCATGGCTTTATAAATCCCATCAATCTGTGACTGGAAGAATATTGCTGAAACAGTAAGCCTACTTAGAAGGTGCGTTGGGGAGGGAGATGAGGGACAAGGAATGGGGGAGGGAGATGAGGGACAAGGAATGAGCGAGTTCGCTAGATCACCCTTACAAGGTGTTTAGAAACAGCAGGCCGAAATATACGCTGTTTAATTACCTACAAGCATAAAATGTAAATTGTGTATCTATATGCAACACTGTACTTGCCGACTTTGGGTCATTAGGTTTGGGGGGGGGATTGGGGTACCACATGTAGAAAATTGTTTGCAAATTTACTGACTCATGTACACTGCACTGCTGTATATTCTCTGTAAAATCTATCAAAATAAAATAATTTTAAAAAACGTATAACTGAATATCATGGCTGGGATGGATGACAAGAAATGCACTAGGTATGCACTGGTGAAAGCAGTTATTACTCATACGACATGGTCATGACCGACCACAGCAACTTACTGGCAGGCGATCATTGCTGACTTTGAGAGAACTTCTGACAGAACTTACCTTAGCACAATGGTAGGTCAGCCTGCGGGGCTTCTATCCACGCACTAAGGCACAAACGGTGAGCACCAAATTCTTGCACTTTGCATTGGTGCTTGCTCGATGGGCCATAGCGATGCATTTGAATTCCCACAAGGGCCACCCTTCCTGGTACCCCACCCCCTGTAGATGGAGGGTCGAAGTTGTTTACCGCCCGGCCTCTAAAATTCCCCTACTTAATGGGAGCCACGCCGCTGGCGCACCAAAGGCAGGCCAGTCTGCGCCCAGTCCGCAGACAACGCCAGCCATGCTAACCGTTTTTTACCCTCAGCCAGGATAGTCAGGTCCAGAGAGCAGCTACTATGTTTGAACAAACCGGCCAGTTTTGATCTGTGCAAGGCTGGTCAGGAGCTGTGCTGTAGCTTTGGCTCCTTTTCTTTGGAGAGGAGAGATGTGAGGACAAACTATGGTATTACTGTTGTAAAGCCACCTACAACGCACCTTACGGCCACGTGCTCCAACATAAAGGCCTGTTTAATAAATTGCAGATCTCTCCCCAAACACTCCGACAATGTCTGGCTTGCTCTAGAGTCAAACACCTGGGATCTCATGTTTTTGACCAAAACTTGGTTAAAAGAAAGCTTCAACCCTGTCAAACTGTTGGCTATACCTGAGGTTTTTCGGATCTCTGTTATCAACCGGGCTGGCCACATGATTGGGGCAGGCTTGCTATTAAAAATGAGGGATGGCTGGGAGATCTCGTGCAGGAGAACTGAGCGCATAGGGATGATTGAGGAGCTGTTTTATTGCATCAAAACCTCCCCTGCATCATCAGTTGGTGGAATCCTGGTTTACAGACCCCCTGACACTCCATCCTGCCATCTGCTTGAGTTATGCGACATCATCGCAGATTTTTAATGTCCACATTGACGCTGGAAACTGATTCTTGGTTTCTCAGGGTTTAAATCTGTTACAAAAGGTGTGTGCCCCTACCCATATAGCTGGCCCCCCTACCCATGTAGCTGGCCATATGTTGGATCTAATTTTTACTAATTACCTCAACCTGAAAGTAGAGGTTACGATACCTCTAACCTGGTCTGACCATCTGTTAGTTCCTTTCAGGTTGATCGGCAAATCCTCGGGCAATAGTGTCAGGGCAATTTATGATTAAAGGAGAAACTGGAGGAAGGTCTCCCCTGATACTTTAGGACCAGAGTTACAAAAAGCCCCCCATCCTTCATCTCAGCTGACAGGAGACCTTAGTAGTGATGTATTTCCTTTGAACATATGGGTCACCTCCGCCCTAGGTAGAGTGGCCCCTCTTAGAACAGCAAAATCTGCCAGGAAAAGACCCTCTGCCCCCTGGTTCACTATGGAACTACGAATGAAAAAAATCTTATACAAGAAGCTGGAGCGTGCCTGATGTAAATCTTACAATCCTGTGGCCAAGTAAGCCTACAGAGCAGCTCTAAAAAACATTCATGGGCTGAAACTTAACACTACTACTACTACTACTACTACTACTACTACTTTGCTAACCCAAATCAATTCTTCTGAAAATTCAACCAAAGATATCGTTCAACATTTAATCAAACCGAAGGCTCGGGACAGTACATTAGCCCCATCGGCTACCCTCTGTGAGGACTTATTAGTCTTCTTCCAGGAGAAAGTACAATTTATCTATTCCTCCTTCCCATCGGCTGGACCATCAGCTACGATAAACTCCACTTAGGACCCTCCTGGCATCTGGTCCGAATTACACCAGTTTTGCCCAGATTCAGCCCTGAAAGAACTGTACAAGTGTAAATCAGGTTCGCTTGGTGATCCCTGCCTGGGTAAGTTCAATAAATTACTTGCCCTATGGCTCAATTCGCAGCTGAACCCAATTTGGAATTCCTCTCTGATAACTGGCATCTATCCAGCCACCTGGAAAGTGGCCCATCTACTGCCTATTCTTAAGGAACCAGAGGTGGATCAAGCTAAGCTCAAGAATTTTAGGCCTATCTCCCTTTAGCCAGCACCGGCCAAAATTCTTGAGAAGGAAGTCTAGAAGCAACTATCCAAATTCCTGGAGTCTAACAAATGTCTCCATGACTCCCAATCTGGTTGTAGATCGGGTTATCGCACGGAGACACTCTTTTGGAAATGCACAAGTCACAACCCTTGAATGCATGCGTTTTTTCTCAATGAGCATTCCGCATTTACAAAGTAACCTTGCCTATCTTAAAATACATCAGAGGGACTGCAGAAAAAAAAAGTAAGGCTAAAGATAGTGGTTGCCAAGCACTAACTTTCAGCTGCCAAATATGGAAAGAAGGGATTACTGTCGCAACATGGGAGAAACAAGCCTTTACAAATTATTAACAACAAGTGATGTACACCATCAGAAGAGAAGCCATCCCGCAAAGAAATAGTGCATTCATTTGCTGGCATAGGATTGCCTAGAGTCACTCCAAAGCAGCAACAGGAACTTGGAGGCACCAAACTCTGTAGCTGAGATAATAGAAGCAATTAGCACCCTAGTTCTGTGCAAAACCCAAGGGCCAGACAGAATTCCATTGTAATTCTACTGTGCATGTGTTGATCTGACTGCTCCTAAGTTTGAGAAACCTTATGAAACGTCTACTATGAAGGGATTGTCTGCCCCTCTCCCGCCTTACACCAGCTGTTCTCGTTCAGGGTAGCCCTATTGGTCTCTGTCCCGAAACCAGGTGGGGAAGCCTTAGAACTACGGTCTTACCGGCCGTTAGCGATTACTATCAGTCATAAGATCCTGAGTGAATTCTTGCATTTATTTCCAAATCTCGTTCTTCCTGATCAGACTGGTTTTCTGCCAGGTAGGAGCAAGTTATTACATATTCAATGCTTATTTGGAGTCATGGAGTCTGCACTGCAGGCCTTCCCCAGTTCAGCGGGTCTCATACTGGGTCTGGAAAAGACATTTGATTCCCTTAACAGGAACTACCCTTTAGCACTGGCAGCCACAGCCCGTGCTGGTAAAAAAAGTGGGGCTATGGGGCTAGGCTGGGAGAGAGTGGTGATTCGACAGACGACCAAAAGGAAAATTAAACAAATAATTATTTATTGTCCATCGAAATCCCCAACCACCACTCAGCTCACCGCTCTTACCTGCATGGGCAGCCCGCGACAGGCGCTGCTGCAACGGTAGGGTGCGCATACGATTAAGCTTTTTCTATTACCCTCTAACAGGCCAGGCGTCAGACCTTGGGACAAACATGTTGGGTAGGGTACGAAGGAGGAATGCCTGCTCTCCCCTCTGCATTTCGCACTTGCTGTGGAAACCGAGTCGGCTGGATTATGGTAACACTCTATACGCCGGAATCACAGCAAAATTACAGAAAAAACTCCAACGCATCCAAAACTCATCAGCAAGACTCATATTGGACATCCCTCGCCGAGATCACATCACCGGACACCTAAAGGACCTCCACTGGCTTCCCGTCAACAAAAGAATTACGTTCCGTCTTCTCACCCACGCACACAAGGCCCTCTACAACCTAGGACCCGAATGCCTCAACACTCGACTATCCTTCTACAAACCCACCCGCCAACTAAGATCGTCCAATCAAGCCCTCGCCACAGTCCCGCTCATCCGAAGATCCACCATGGGTGGCAGATCCTACTCCTTCCTGGCTGCCAAGACCTGGAACTCACTCCCCTCTCACCTCCGCCTTACTCAAAACCACATCTCATTCAGAAAAGAACTTAAAACCTGGCTATTCGACAAATAATGAACCCCCTCCCCAAGCGCCTTGAGACCCTCTGGGTGAGTAGTGCGCTATATAAATGCTCGAACTTGAACTATCGTCTGCATGGTGAGGGGGGGGGGGGGGGGGAACGTGAGCTATCTCTTTGGGTGACAGAATGCATGCAGTTTCCGGTTGCACAAACGACTTGCTGTTGTTCTTAAAGGGTGTCACATCCAGTCACACAGGCTTTGCAGAGACTTGAGCCATTTTTACAAAGTTTCTGGCATGAAGGGTCGATTTTGTCCCTTCACCCGGCAGCCCCGTAGACGGTATTAGACATGTGACAGGAGGTGAAGCAATATAATGGCAACAGCGCACAGTCACTTGGGCATACACATTGCTATGAAGACCACAACTTGCTCGATAGCAACATAACTAGTGCAGTTACAGCCTTCCGAAGCCAGGCATCCTTTTGGTAGACCTCCCTTTGTCAGAATTGCGCTTTTCAATACGATAATACTACTTCAGCAATCTGGTGATATCTACCTACAAAATTCTTCCAGTCGTTAAATACTCCTCTAGGAAAACAGATCTAGCACATCGGTTGACACTGGGTAGCATAGCCAAACTGTGTCAACCCGTGAACACGGGCAGCCTGGGGACAGGGCTATAAGTGGAATGAAAAAACAAAAAGGGGTGTGAGGGGGTCTCTCGGAGGCGTGGTCGATGTAATGAAGAGAGTGGCTTAAAAATACACAAGCTAAAAATCTGTGCTTAGCGAGTGTGCCGCCCAACTAATTTGATACTTCTCTCATTGCATCCAGATATACAATATAATAAGTAACATTACACCAATAAAGGAGTCGGGCTATTGGCTTCGCCAAAGGTTGCTAATTGTTTAAGATAAGTAGGCAACGACTATGGCTTCCTTGTATAGAATATTGAAAATGCTTCAGTTCTGAAATGGTGAGACTGTGAAATAACTGTAACGAGTCTCTTTGAAGTTACGTCAAAGGCAGTTAGGGGTGGAAATATTGCAGAGTTAAGATTTGTTTTACACCTTGAGGGCAAAAATGGAGAGCCAGATAGAGACCCATCTCAGCACCTACTTTTAAGAACTGCCAGTGATGAGCACCGGCAGGCCCCGGCCTACTTAAAGCCCTGCATGGAGGTGCTGCACTGCTTCCAGCAATAGCCTGGAGGTTATCAGTAATATCCTGCTATCATGAACTGCAATGTTTCTGAGCAGTGGCTAGCCCATCCCCTCGACTTGTAGATGGTTAGTTATCGTAGAGCCCTAGGCCTAATGGACGGAACATATCGCTATGCACCGGCTATTCATCTTCTAACTTTGCCCACTGGGGGCGATGCCGTGGCTCTTTCAGGAGGGTAGTTTACGGACCTTGAGGAGCTCTGCAGGCAATTCGGTATAGCGCAGGTTCATTTTTGACCTACAACACGGTCATTCGCACCCTATGGCATCCCTAGCAAGTTATCGCTGATGAGCGATCAATGCATGAGGCAATGTAAACAATGCACACCATGGGCTGGGGTCGGACTTGCATAAAATAGCTGACCAAAGAAATTGTAATACTCATCCTGTGCCAGATAGATACTCTCCGGCACAAGCAGGAGCGAGAGAGGAAGTTCAATGATACCACACAGGACTGCATATTAACGACCCCTGCTACTGTGTCTAGAAATGCCAGGTTGAAGCTCATCAGTTTATTTATACTATATAGAGAGCCTCTGATTCCGGGAGGATAAGGAAAATGCTACTTACCAGTATGCATCTGTTCTTGACATGTAGAGCTGCAGTCTCACACTGAGCATTAGATCGCCCCCTGGTGTTGGGCTCGGATGATTGCATGTTGTTGTCATCTTAGAAAAAGTCTTTGTAGTCACGAGATAGGCGACTCCTCCCATGGACGATAGTGCACATGGGCATCGACTCCATCCTTAGATTGTTTTTCGCCATGATGGGAAATGATGGAGTTAGTAGAAAGAAAAAGGGATGTCCATGCATGTATATCTAAGTAAGATAGAACTGGAACAGATACAGGTCCCGGGGAGGCAGGTGGGTGTGTGAGACTGCTCTACATGTAGAGCAGCTCTACATGCCAAGAGCAGATGCATACTGGTAAGTAGCATTTTCCGTTTGAGGCATATGAGCTGCAGATCCCACACTGAGCATCAATTATACAGCAGTGTCTACCCTTGTGGTGGTCACCTGTATCTGTTGCAGTAGTTTGAAAGAGTTTTTAGGACAGCTTGGCCTCTAGCAGCTTGCTGTTTGCCTTGCACATCAACACAATAGTGTTTAGTGAACGTATGTGTTGTAGACCATGTTGCTTGGTCTTCTAGGGGAATGTTCCCTAAGAAAGCCATAGAGGCTCCTAGTTTGCTTGTGGAGTGCGCTCTAGGAGGAATTTTTAATGTACGTTTTGCTTTTTGATAGCATATTTGTATGCATTTTACAATCCACCTTGCAATTGTTTTGTTTTGTGAAAGGATTTGGTCCTGTCAATGTAATAGAGAAGGGCTCTATTCACGTCTAGGGTGTGTAAAGCTCTTTCTGCTAGAGTCCGGGTTTTGAAAAAACACTGGCAACTCTGATTGTTTTAGATGAAAATGAGTAATGACTTTAGGAAGGAATTTGGGATTTGTTCTAGGACCACTTTGTTACGGTGTAATAGTGAAAATGGTTCTTCTATAGTGAAAGCTTGAATCTCACTTACTCTCCTAAGAGAGGTAATAGCAAGAAGGAAAGCTGTTTTCCATGTGAGGAATTGCAGTTCACATTTGTGTAAAGGTTCAAAAGGGGGTCCATGAGCCTGGTAAGAACAATGTTTAAGTTCCACACTGGAGAGGGTGGTAACCTAGGAGGAATGATTCTTTTTAATCCTTCCATAAATGCTATAATTGCGGGCACTCTAAATAATGACAGATGTCTATTCTGTAGGTATGCAGCAATGGCTGCAAGATGTAGGCGTATAGATGAATATGCTAAATTACATCTTTGTAAGTGTAGAAGGTAGCAAATGATATTCTGGATGGAAGCATCCAGGGGATCAATTTGATTATTGGTGCGGTAAATAGCAAATCTTTACCATTTTGCAGCATAGCAAGCTCTAGTAGTAGGTCTTCTGGCTTCCTTAATGATATTCATACAGTCTGGTGGCAGGTTAAGGTAACCAAACTCTAAGACTTCAGGAGCAAGATCATGAGATTCAGTTGACTTGGATCTGGATGTCTGATGTCTCCAATGTTCTTCGTTAGCATGGATGGTGTCAAACACAGTGTTTGGTGTGGAACTACAGAGTTCTAGCAGCGTTGTGAACCTATAGGTTGGCGTGCCCATGTGGGAGCTACTAAGATCATTTTGAGAGACTTGTCATAGCTTGCGCACTACTAATGGTATTAATGGGAGTGGCGAAAAAGCGTACGTAAATCTGCATGACCAGTTCCTCCATAGCGCATTGCCTTTGGACAGCGGGTGTGGAAACATGGTGGCGAAGGTTGGGCATTTTACGTTTTCGTGTGTGGCGAACAGATCTATGTCTGGGCAGGGGTGGTGAATTCATATCGCCCGACGCCCGAGACATCTTGATTTTTTACGAGGGCAAGAGGTTTTAATTTCTATTTTGTCCGAAGGACAAGTAGAAAATCCCACAGTAATCCGATACACAGCTGTTGAACGCTGTTGTTCACATCCAGTTAATAAGTAGCTCGGAGCAGTTTATTGGCACTGAAAGGACGAATGCAAAAGATAGGGGCTGCACTTTCACTTTCCCCAGAGCAGAAGAACATGATGGAGCGAAGCTAAATCAACTACCTCTGACCCCAGCATGTACATCCTCAGCACTATCAGGCTCTCGTGTGGCTTGTGGGCCCCCTCCTGGTCCTTTCATTTAATTTGCGCATGAGACAAACATCGTGCTTCTGCAGCTCCAGAACACCTGCATGTAAGAGACTGCCTTTTCTGCCTCTTGGCCCCCGCTCTGACTTGAACTTGTGATCCCTGCCTTTTATTCTGTGCTTCACCCTTGGGCCTCTTACAGCCCCAAGATTCCTCCACATCCTCACCTCCCGGAACTACATAACTTACATCATCCAGGGCGTACATTACATCTCCTTGCTTTTCCCTTGGGGTTTCATGCAGGCCTCAGGCCCACACCTATTTCTGTGCGTGCACTTCGTCTCACTTTGTGCCTTCTGCAGGGGGCAGCGTAAACACGCAGTTGTAGCTGCTACTGCAGCTGTGGGGTTCTTGAAAGGCGTCTTTCATCTGCAGGTTTACAGACAAGGGCTAATTAATATGAAAGGGTGGGTGAGTGAGTTAAAGGGTGGATGGATAGATGCATGGATTAATGATTGATGTAAGAATGGGTGAGTGAAAGGATAGAAGGAATAATGCAAGGGTAAATGAATGGATGAGGTGAATGAGGATGGAGGGGTGAATGAGGATGGATGAGTGAAAGGATGGATGGCTGAATGGAAGGATGGATGGCTGAATGAAATGGTGGATTGATGGCTGAGAGAGGGCGGATGGATGAATGGATGGATGGATGGATGGATGGAGGATAGGTGGGTGGATGGAGGATACGTGGATAGGTGAGTGGATGGATGGATGGATAAGTGGGTGGCTCGGTGGACAGGTTGCTGGATGGATGGATAGATTGATGGATGGATGGATAGTGGAGTGAAAAAGCTGATGAGTGAAAGGGTAAATGGAGGGGGTTGAAAGGGTGGATGGGTGAGCAAAAGTACAGATTGATGGTGGGGTGGCTGTAAGGGAGGCTGGATATATGAGTAGAAAGGAGGGTGGATGGGGTGAAATGATGAATAGATGGATGAGTGAAAGGATGGATGGAAGATGAGTGCAAATATGGATGGATATCTGAGTGAAGAGGATGATGGGGTTAAAGCGTGGATGTATAAGTGAAAGGATGGATGGGTGAGTGAAAGGATGGATGGAGGGAGGGATGAATGAAAGGAAGGAGGAATGGATGAGTTTGATGGCTATATTTGGAGAAGGAAGGATTGGGTTGGAGAAGGGTGTCACAAGCCCCCCATTGTAGCAGCTACAGTGGGGGCGCAGCCCTTAATGGGCCTCTTCTGTCTACAACTCAGCAGACAAAGGCTGATAAGTAATGTGAAAGAGCAGGTGAGTGAGTGAAAGGATGGATGGATGTGTAGGTGAAAGGGTGGTTGGATGAGTGAGTGTAAGTGTGTCTGGCTAGATGGATGGATGAATGAATGAGTGAAAGGATGGGTGCAAGGATGGATGAGTGACAGGGATTGTGGATGGACGACGGATTTGATGAAGGAAAGAGTGGATGGATTAGTGAGAGAAAAGATGGATGAGTGGAAGGATGGATAAATGGATGGATGAGTGAAAGGGTGGGTGGATGGGTGAGAAAGAGGATGGGTGGTGACTGCAATAGATGGATGTATAGGTTTGGAGATGGTTGGGTAGGTTTAGATATGGGTGGGCGGACGGTTGGATGGAAAAACAGAATGGTGAAAGGCTGTTGGATGAAAGAATGAATGGATGACAATGTAAAGGTGAAATGGTAGATATCAGTGGGTGAATGAAAAGATGAATGGGTAGATGCTTGGATGGGAAAGACGAGAGCTTTTCTCGAGAGGGTTGCAATGGCTTTCTTCACTTGCTTGGTAGCATAAGAACTTTGGTTCAAAGTGGAGTGTATTTTAATTTTCTGCTTACGTACTTGGCCTGCACTATGTTCCTTACTCTACCTCGGCTTATCAGGTGAGCGTCGTGCTGTTTGCCAGCCAGTTCTTCCTAGACAGCCAGCTGTTTTTGTTCTCAAAAAGCCCACATTGCCACAGTAGATCCTGGCACTGAATAAAACAACTTTTTGTGCAGATATGCTCCTTGTAAAAGAGCAGATTGCTGTTACACACAGTGAAGTCAGCCGATAGATAGAGATAGCATTTGAATTAAAACAAAAGTTCTTGGTTAAAGCTCAATTGTTAAAGAAAGTCACAAAAGTGCACAATGATGTATGTCCTTGCATTAATGCAGATTTACGTCTTTCATGAATTCACATGAATTTCCTTAAGTAGGCCAGGAAATCATACCCTAGATAATATTTGTGAATTGCACTTTCACATGAGCAAATATGAATGTGTAGGTTTGCCACTGGGAAAATCTGTAGAGTGTTTACAAGTTCACTTTTCCTTGAACCACATTTTTCCCAGCCCTGAAAGAAATGTTACTACTGTCAGGAGTACATTTCCAACCTTTCTTAGTATTGGAAAGGATTAAAGAGCTGGTGAAAGCCCTCAAAACATGCAAGTTAGCAGGTTAGCACAGACTCGAACGAGCATTCTAACCCTGTAAATATTGCTTACTGCTACCTCCAACCCCTGCATGTAGACCTGCAGAAAGGATGCAAAATAAGGAATTTGATAGTTATCAAATACGTCTATACTATGAGCCTGACATAACCAGAGTGACGATTGTCAGAGCTCTTTTATAATGAGACTGCTGCCATTATTTGACGATGCACTATATGGCACCAAAGGGACAAGTGGATTTTGTTAAAGGACAAGCAGATTTATGAAGCTACCTGTCCCTTGGACAACTAGATATTTTATTAAATTCCACACCCCTGCTGGGTGACCCCACTTGTGAAAGAGTGGTAGAAGAACTTGCGGATGTAGTTCCCATTAGTGAATCTGTTGTGTCTGTCGACTTAACAGATCTGCAATCTGATTGTGAACACCTGGAAGGTGTTCTGCTAGTAGATATATTTTTTGTGGAATGGCCCATCTCCAAATGTTCTGTGCAAGCTGAGACAGTTAAAGAGAATGCGCGTCTCCTTGTTTTTGATTGTAGTACATGCTGTCATGTTGTCCGTCCAGATCAGGACAGCTTTGTTCTGTACATGTACAAGGAAGGACTTCAATGCTAGGAATATTGCTAGCAGCTCCAGGTGATTGATGTGGAGCACTTTTTGTTGAGTGGTCCATCTTCCGGAGTGGTATGGTGTAGGAGATGGGCTCCCATCCTGTCAGGGATGCGTCTGTTGTAAGTAGTATCTGTGGAACAGGGTCGAGGAACTGCCGCCCTCTGGACAAGTTTTTGGTGTTCCACCACTGCAGAGAGCGATGTGTGCGGCTGTCCACCAACCTCAGGTCTGTAAGTTGTCTTTGAGCCTGGTTCCACTGATGTGCTAGACATTCTCGCAATGGGTGCATTTGCAGTCTTGCATATGGTACAATAAAAATGCAAGATGCCATCATGCCTATTAGTTGCATGAACACTCTGGCTGGGAGAAAGTGTTTGTTTTGAAACCTTGTGACTAAGGCTTGAATGCTCTGTATCCTGGCTGGACTGGGATAAGCCAGAGCTGTAGACATGTTTATTGTAGCCCCTAGGTATTGATGTACATGAGAGGGCTGGAGATGCGACTTGGTGTAGTTGAATGTAAACCCCAAGTCGTGCAATGTTTGAATTGTCTGAGATGTGTGTTGGACACACTGATTGAGTGACTTGGTTTTTGTGAGTCAATCGTCTAGGTATGGGAAGATATGGATGTGTTGCCTTCTGAGATGTGCTGCTACTACTGCTAGGCACTTTGTAAACACTCTTGGTGCAGTTGTGACCCCGAATGGAAGGACTTTGAACTGATAGTGTTGTCCTTCTAGTACAAACCTTAGATACTTCCTGTGAGAAGGATGTATGGGAATGTGGAAGTAGGAGTCCTTGAGATCTAGTGTAGTAAGGAAATCGCCTTGTTGCAACAATGGGAGCACTTGTTGCAAAGTGATCATATGAAAATGATTTGAGTGTATATACAGGTTGAGGGGCCTGAGGTCGAGAATTGGTCTCAGTGTCCCGTCCTTCTTGGGTATTAGGAAATACAGCGAGTAAACCCCTGTCCCTTGATGTTGTAATGGAACTATTTCTATTGCGTCCTTTTGAAGCAATGAGAGAACCTCTTGTTTGAGCAGCGTAAGATGTTCTGTAGACATTGGACGCTGTCTGGGTGGTATATGTGGAGGGATAGCTGTAAGTTCTAGGCAGTAGCCATACTGGATAATCTGTCTTACCCACTTGTCTGTTGTGATGGAATTCCAGACAGGTAGGAACTGTGTTAGTCTCCCCCAGACAGGAGTGGAATGATGTTGGGGGGAGCGGAAGGAAGTCACTGTTTTGTGGTGGGAGAGGTTCGATTGTTGTTATTACCTCAACCTCTCCCCTTGTTGTTGTTGCCTCTGTAGCTTCCTCTAAAATATCCTCTAATGGAGGATGTTTGCATATTGGTTGAAGGAGCGACGAAAGGAGCCTCTTGTTTGTGGGGACTGCAAAGCTACCATAGATTTGGCAGTATCAGTGTCCTTTTTCATTTTTTCAAGTGCTGTGTCTATAGCTGGCCCCAAAAGTTGCTGTTGGTTAAATGGCTGATTTAAGATGGTAGTTTGCACCTTTTGCTTAAAGCCTGAAATGCGTAGCCATGCATGGAGTCTAAAAAGGACACTAGTGTTTATTGCTCTAGACAAAGTGTCTGCTGCATCAAGTGAGCACTTGATAGAAGCATTAGAAGTTAGGTTACCCTCTTGGATAAGGTCATTAGCTTGTGCTTTATATTGGTCAGGTAGATGCTGTAAGAGTGTTTCTAGCTGATCATAATGAGCCCTGCCGTATCTTGCGAAGAGGGCTTGTGTGTTAGCTATGCGCCATGTGTTACTTGCTTGGGCAGCTATTCTTTTGCCAGAAGCATCTATCATCTTTGACTCTTTATCAGGAGGTGGCGCTTGACCTGATGTTTGGGAGTTTGCTTGTTTCCTAGCGTTGGAAACGACTAGGGAAACTAAAGGTAGCTGTCCCTTAATGTAGGCAGGATCCCCATGAGCAGGCCTATATTTCTTCTCTATTCTGTGGTTTATGATACCAGCACATACTGGATCTTTAAACACTTCTGGTGCATGCTTAATGACTCCTTTGATCATAGGTAATATGTGAACTGACTTTTGGGATTGTTCAAAGGTGTCTAGTAAAACATCTTCTGCCTCATCTGAGTGCATTGTGACCCCAAGATTGATGGCAGCTCTATTGAGTAAGTATCCAAACACAACATTATCTTCTGGAGGAGATGGTTTGGATGGGTATGTATGTGTATCAGGGATATCTGGTACATCCGGTGGTATTGGGTACTCCCAGTCAGGTGGATCTGTTTGGTAGTTAAAAGGGTCCTTTGCGTCGTCCCTGTGAGAAGTTGGCCTGGTATGTGATGTTCACTATTCTAGTGAGCATCTTGCAACAGTCCAAACAACCCTTCTGGTGACGGTTGTAAAGTCAACCTTATAGACCAGCTATCCTAGGGGTAGCATGGACAAAAGCAGTCTTAGGCTAAACTCAAGAGGGCATGTGAAGCCAGCTGTTTTACCATATGCAATCCTTTGAATACCAAATGAAAGGACACCACACAGGTTATATATTCAAAATATTTATGTATTTATTTCTAAATCAATCCTCTGAACTCTTTATGAGGACAGAGGCACAAGCGCATAACAAGAAACTTAATATAGCATACAATAAGTTGCACAAATATGGATAGTCCCTGGTGGCCCGCTAAACCACATACTAAAATAGTGGTATAAGAACCATGTCTCGAACAATGGAAAGGCCTAGGGCCTTGGGAATCACTGGGGCTACACTGGACTAACAGTTGTTAGGGAGCAGGAGGCCCACGGGATGCGTGTGCAGTGTCTAATTGCGCACGCGTGCACACACAGAAGTCAATGGGTGCGTAAAGTTACAAAGTTAAAGATTTAGGAGTCTTCCGACTGGACTAGAAGCAAACCACTTGAAACTAGGACAATAGGAGAGTTTATCTTCACAGGAGCTCCGCAGTACTCACGTTACCTCACCCATAGGAAGCGGGTGCATAGGTCCCAAATTGTGTCCGGTTTCGTTGTGGAGTTCTATGGAGCCTTGGAGAAAATATGCTGCAGGCGACCAGGAGAGAAGAGTCCGGTTGGATCCAAGGGCGGATCGAAGATGAAGAGTACCTGAAAGCAGAGGGGACAGAGTCTGGGTCACTAGCCAGTGACCAGGAAGGAACCAGGCGATGTCGGGGAGCAATCAGGTGATGTCGTGAAGCTTGCCTCTGCAGCCACGTGGACCAGGAGGTGTCGACGACGACCAGGAGCTGGATACGGACTGTCCCACGAAGGCTCTTGCTGTTGGCGGTGTCGGTGCTCGATTCGGAGTCAACAGGCCTTGGCAAATGCAACCCACGCAGGAATCTAAGATGGCTTCTTACTTAGGCCAGCAAGGACTGAGGGGCTTCTCCTTCGCAGGGAAGCAGGGGCCAGTCTGGAGCAACCAGACCGGCAGTGTAGATTTCGTCACAGAGGCCACTAGGCAACGGGCAAGTGACCGGACAGACGCGTCTAGCAGGAAAATGCAAAAGGGCCCCACGCAGTACTCGGTGAGTGTGGAGAGGTGATCTTTGGTGCAGTTGGTGCTAGGGCTTCTCAATCCCCAATACACAAGTTCGAGGGTGCCTCAGAAGTTGCACGGAAAGCAATTTGCTGGCTTTCCAAGATAGCCGGTCCCACGTCTTGCGTCGCCTCCACGGGTCTCAGCTTTGCTATGGCTGTGAATCGGGCTGAAGGTAGTCTGGAAGTCCGGGTCTTGTCAGGCTCTGTGTTCGAGCTCCGGCGGGAGCAACGACAAAGCAAACCGTTGAGCGCTTGATGGTGCCTGCTTGCACAGGGTGGTCACTCCTTGAGCACAAGGGAGTTTCTTCAGTCTTCTACGTCGAGTAGGATGTCGAAGGTAAGGAGTTTCGTATCAGAGTTTCAGTCAGGATATATCTAAAGTCTTGGGACTCAGCTCCTACCTATATACCAAATCTAGGGTCTGGATTACCTGCTAGGTCCCTCCTATGGGTGGGACCCAGGAAGGGGGTGGTTACACCCCTTTCCCTTTGTCCAGTTTCGCGCCAGAGCTGGGGCTGGAGTGCCCCAGCACCGGTTTGAACTGGACTATGCATGGGACACCTTGTGTGCCCCAGGCAGTGTCTCATTTCATTCAGCCCTCCCTGCCCCAGTACACTGTAGCCTGTCTGGGGTGGTGCTAGCACCTCCCTGTGACAGGAAACCTATTGTCCAAGCCTCCCTCGCTGGAAGGACTCCCAGCACCAGGAGGTCAGACTTGTGTCTGTGGCAGCAGCATCCATTTTGTGATGCTGAGGCTCTGGTTAACTTTAACAGGGATTAATGAAAGTAACATGTCTTCTCCCTCTCGAAGGGTGGAATGCTACCCCCGTCGCCAGGACTGGCGAGGGGGTAGTATTCCAAAGCGTATGACACCTTACACATCTTTTGATAAAGCCAAACCAGAGTTAGCATTTAACCACGAGGTTCATAATGCACTTAAGAGTATATGGTATGACAATATCCTAGAACAGTTATACGGACATTGTTCCGAAAGCTGCAGACAGGCTCAGCTCATGCTAGAGCACCATCTCACATAAAACCAAGCACTCTGCCCTCAGGATTATTAAGGCATGCCATAGGAGTGACTTATAGGTGTATATGTGTCTAGATATAAGGTTACACATAGGAATATTATATCTAAGCCAGGGGTGATTACACAAACTTGCCCCAGCTGAGTGATCAGCCAGTTGTGTCAGTTTGGATGGCCAGCCAGGGGTGGAAAAAGATATGCTGCAGCCCCTGGTAGGCCTTGGGTGCACCTATGCCCTGGGTACCTAGGGTACACTGTACAGGGACTCATAAGAGTGACCCAATATCCAATTAGGTATGTACCTAGGGTACATGGAGTCCATTTTATAGAGAGAGCAGATAGCCTGGGGCCCTGATTAGCAGGATCCCAGGCCAACTAAGTCGAAAACCAGCTAAACACAAGGCAAAAAATCTGGGGTAACCATCGTCAGGTATCCACCTTCCTACAGTCCCCTCCCCCATATTATTATTATCATCATCATCATCATCATCATCATCATCATCATCATCATCATCATGAGGAGGTGTATGTTGTGGAGAAAAATGAGGAGAAGAATTTTGAGGAGGTGAAGGAAGAGGAGGTGGAATAGAGGGAGGTATAGGAGAAGAAGGGCGCATAGGTGATGTGGCAGAGTCCTTTACCGGCACTGGAAGTGGAGGTGCTGTATCTAACTTCCTCTTTCTGTCTGGCACAGTAGAAACCTATCCTGTTTTTGGGTCAATATAGATCTTTTTCTGTCTAGGATCAGGGTGAAAAAGCTCCTCTTCTTCAGCAACCGCTTTCAGTGCCGATTTTTTCAGTTCCGAGCGTGGTTGTCGCTTTTCTTTGTCCTTAGCTTTAGGCGTTGTGGCAGAGTCCTTTGGCGTAGGTCTTGGCTCGGAAGATCTTGGCTTTGGAGCCTGAAGCTGGTTTCGTCGGCTTGGAAGAAGGCTTTATTATTTTCGGAGCCGATTTGTCTTTCGGAGTCGACGGTTTCAGAGTGGATTTGGGAACCGGGACTTCTTTCAGCTTCGATGCCAAGGGAGCTGGTGGTATAGGCACAGGCGGTTTGCTCGGTCCCGAGCTACCGGAAGACTTGTATTTTCTTCGGAGCTAGGCTCGAAGGCGGGGGTTCTGAGGTAGTCATTCGGTCGCGACTGGGCCCCGGAGGCGGAGTGTTGACCTTTGCCTTCGATTTGGGTGTTGGGGTTGGGGCAGTAGTGCTCAAACGTTGACCCGAAGGTATGGAGTCATTGGAGTCGTCTGCCCCAGATACAATTTCGAGCTCTCGGAATTTTCCTCTGGGACATCTGGTCCCTCGAAGATGTCCTCCAGTTCCGGAGCTGATCTCTGCATGATGTGTGTCATGTGGGACACCCCCGCGCCGCACGGCCACCAGCTGCTGCGTGTGCCCCCAGTGCCTGCCTCTGCCTCAGCGCCGGCCTCGCTGCCGCCCTGAGCGCTCTCCTTTGGTTTTCGCCCGTTTTTGACTGGTATTTGTGCTTGTTTTCTCCCTGTGCCCCAGATCGTGTGTTACTGTCTTTTTCCCCCGTTTTTTGACTGGTATTTGTGCTTGTTTTCTCCCTGTGCCCCAGATCGTGTGTTACTGTCTTTTTCCCCCGTTTTTGACTGGTATTTGTGCTTGTTTTCTCCCTGTGCCCCAGATCGTGTGCTACCGTCTCTTTCCCCCGTTTTTTCTTGAATTTGTGCTTGTTTTTTGTATTTGCCGTTCCCGTCGTGTTTTGCACTCCTCTGCAAATTGTGCCTGTCCCCTTCCTGCTTCCCCGCCCACCTCGCCGCCCCCCGCTCCCGCTTCCCGCCACCGCCATTAGCCCCGCCCCTTTTTCTCTTCTGTTTCCCTCCCCGCTCCCGCCTCCCAGCTGCTCCGCCCACCCGCGCACTTCGCCTTAAATGGCGATCGTGCGAACGCGCAGCGGTCACGCGCAGCGGGCGCGCCGATTGTGCGCCGAAGGCGCGCCAAAGGTAAGCCCGTCTGCGCCCGTCCGCGCCTGGACCGCGCCCAGTGCCAGGACCCCTGGCCCCCGAAGAGCCCGACCGACCCGCCTGACGTACTCCGCCGCCACCCTCACCGCTCTCAACACCGACCGACTCCCAGATTGCCATCAAGCCACTCCACGACGTACCCACGGACCTTTCAGCTGCCACGCCTGCAAGTTCTCCTGCATCCGGACCAGCCTCGCACCAGCACCCGCCAAATCGAACACCAGCAGTACCCACCTCAAGTGCATCCTGCTCAACACCCGCTCCGTCCACAGACACGCCATCGAACTCTGGAACCTCCTCGACACCACAGCCCCTGACGTTGCCTTCCTCACGGAGACCTGGATGAACACCTCCTCAGCTCCCGACATCGCCATCGCTATCCCAGAGGGCTACAAGATCGTCCGGAGTGACCGAAACGCCAACCGGATGGGAGGAGGCATCGCCATCATCCACAGGAACACCATCCGTCTCACGACCAGCACCGACAACACCCTGACCAGCGCCGAACACCTGCATTTCCAGATCCACGCCAACCCGAACACCACCCTCAGAGGCACCCTGATCTACCGACCCCCTGGACCACGCACACAATTCAGCGAGGACATCGCCGACTTCGTCAGCCCGCATGCCCTCCCCTCCGCTGACTACATCCTCCTGGGAGACCTCAACTTCCATCTGGAGAACAACAACGACCGCAACACCAGCACCCTGCTCGACAACCTCGCCAACCTGGGACTCAAGCAACTGGTGTCCACCCCCACCCACCTCGCCGGACACACACTCGACGCCGTCTTCTCCTCCAGCACAGACATCGACTTCAGCCACGCCACAGAGCTTCAATGGACGGACCACAGCTGCGTCCACTTCACCTTCAAGAGAACGACGACCCACCACCACCAACAACAGGCCGCCCGCAGAAGCTGGAACACGATCACAGCAGACCAGCTCGCCACCTCCCTGAGCCAGCACCCTCCTGCCAGCTCAGCGAACCCCAGCCAGGCCGCCGACTACCTCACGAAGTGGATCAGCAACTGCGCGGACGAACTCGCCCCACTGAGGACCCCGCCCAGCAGACCCGGCAGCAAGAAGGCCCCTTGGTTCACCGACGAACTCAAGAGCTCCAAGAAGAACTGCCGAGCCCTCGAGAAAGTCTGGAGAAGGGATCCGACACCGGACAACAGGACCTCCTTCAAGCTTGCCACCCGGAAACACCACCAGCTGATCCGCGCCGCCAAGAAAACAGCATTCAAGGACAGGCTGGACAACAACGCACACAACAGCAAGGAACTCTTCAACATCGTGAAAGAGCTCTCCAACCCCAGCGCAGGAAACAACGACATCACCCCATCGCAAGACCTCTGCAACTCCCTCGCCTCATACTTCCACAACAAGATCGCGGACATACACAACAGCTTCAACAACCAACCAACGCACACCATGACCAAACAACCACCCCCCACCACCACCCTCCACGCCTGGACCCCGATCAGCACCAAAGACACCATCCGCACGATGAACTCCATCCACTCCGGATCGCCGACCGACCCCTGCCCTCACCACGTCTTCAACAAGGCCGACGCTGTCATCGCACCCCATCTGCGAGACATCATCAACACATCCTTCGACACCACCATCTTCCCTGAGAGCTGGAAACACGCCGAACTCAGCGCTCTACTCAAGAAACCAACAGCGGACCCCACCGACCTCAAGAACTACCGCCCCATCTCGCTCCTCCCGTTTCCAGCCAAAGTCATCGAGAAGACCGTCAACAAGCAGATGGCCGCCTTCCTCGAGACGAACGGATCCCTCGACCCCTCACAGTCCGGCTTCCGAGCCAACCACAGCACCGAGACCGCCCTCATCGCCGCCACCGATGACATCCGAGCCCTGATGGACAATGGAGAAACAGCGGCCCTCATCCTCCTAGACCTCTCCGCGGCATTCGACACGGTCTGCCACCGCACCCTAGTGCAGCGCCTCAGCAACGTCGGAATCCAGGACAAGGCGCTGGAATGGATCATCTCCTTCCTCGACGGAAGAACACAGAGAGTCCGCCTACCACCGTACAAGTCAGAGGCCTCCGAAGTCATCTGCGGCGTCCCTCAAGGATCATCTCTGAGCCCCACCCTCTTCAACGTCTACATGAGCCCCCTCGCGGCCATCGTACGCAAACACAACCTCAGCATAATCTCCTACGCCGACGACACCCAGCTGATCCTCTCCCTGACCAACGACCCCGCCGCCGCCAGAGCCAACCTGCACGAAGGGATGAAGGAGGTAGCCGAGTGGATGACGACCAGCCGCCTGAAACTGAACTCGGACAAGACGGAGGTCCTCATCCTGGGCTCTTCACCCTCCGCCTGGGACGACTCCTGGTGGCCTCCCGCCCTGGGCACCGCACCCAAACCGACAGACCATGCACGCAACCTGGGCTTCATCCTGGACTCCTCCCTCTCCATGACCAGGCAAGTCAACAACGTCTCCTCGGCGTGCTTCAACACCCTACGCATGCTACGGAAGATCTTCTGGTGGATCCCCACCGAGACCAGGAGGACCGTCACCCAGGCCCTCGTCACCAGCCGACTGGACTACGGCAACGCCCTCTACGCCGGTACCACCGCCAAGCTCCAGAAGAGACTCCAGCGGATCCAGAACGCCTCAGCCAGACTCATCCTCGACATCCCACGAACCAGTCACATCTCCGGACATCTCAGAGACCTTCACTGGCTCCCCGTCAGCAAAAGAATCACCTTCCGCCTCCTCACCCACGCACACAAAGCCCTACACGACCAAGGCCCGAGCTACCTCAACAGCCGAGTCAACTTCTACGCTCCCAAACGCCACCTTCGATCAGCCAACCACGCCCTCGCCGCCGTCCCCCGCATCCGAAGAGCGACTACAGGAGGAAGGTCCTTCTCCTACCTGGCTGCCAAGACCTGGAACTCCCTCCCGACCGACCTGCGCCTGACCCAAGACCACCTCTCCTTCAGGAGGAAGCTGAAGACCTGGCTGTTCGAGCAGTAGCGGCACCCCCCCCCCCCCCCCCAGCGCCTTGAGACCCTACGGGTATGTAGCGCGCTTTACAAGTGTCATTGATTGATTGATTGATTGATTGATTGATGTGTCGAAGGGCCTTCTGATCCCAGATGGTCTTCTTGGATCGAAAGAATGCGCAGGCTGGACAGCTGGACTCGTTGTGTTCTGGTGATAAGCACAGGTTACAGACCTTGTGATGGTCACTGTGTGGGAATTTTGCTCCACACTGGGGGCATTTCTTGAACTGCGTCCTTTCTATGAGCTGTAGGTCTCACAGCGTGGATAGGCCCAACGGCCCGCGTCGACAACCGGAATCGAGCTGATCGAGTCGATGGTTATTGAGGTCGAAAGTTGTTTAGAAGAGTTTAAGTAGGTTTTTGACGCATCAAACTACTTAGAAAGTAGATTTCGAACCGGAGCGCAAAAATTACATCCGAACCCAGTGGCGGAAAAAAACAATCTAAGGATGGAGTTGATGCCCATGCGCACTATCGTCCAAGGGAGGAGTCACCTATCTCATGACTACAAAGACTTCTTCCGAGACGACAACAACATGCAATCTTCCGAGCCCAACACCAGGTGGCGATCTAATGCTCAGTGTGGGATCTGCAGCTCATATGCCTCGAACAGAAGTGTTTCCCTTCAACCAATGCTGCATGTCCCATGCCAGCTGTCAGATGCTGACATGCAACGCATGTTCTGGGTATTCTCAATGCGGACAATACTGGGCTGTGGTGCTGGGTCCTTATTAATCTACACCAATGAGAAGCATGTGCCCAGGGACTGTTTCAGCGCATTTCTAAGCATAAAGCATAGGCTAGATTTCTTGATTTGGGTATGCCATGCATAGCATAATCTGCGAGTGGATACTAGGTGCTCCCCGACAGAGGCAATGTGGTCCTGGCTCATTCGCTCTTTGGGCCGACTCAGAGAGCACACTGCTGTGCCATGAAGAGGTAAGAGGGCTTAGGAAATCCACCCGCTATCCTTAAAGTGGGATGAACTACTAAATTTCAGAACCCAAAAACTAAAGATGATCCCGCTACCCAAGAAGTCACACCATGAGCCATGACACATTACGGGGCATCGCTCCTTGTGCATACAGTATAGGATTAGAAATCATACCGCCCTCAGATTCATGCCTGTTCTTCCTCTTCCTGCATTCACCCTGATAATTAAGTCAGACCAACTCACTGGCTGCACACAGAATCTCTTCCTGTCCAGCAAATTTGTGCAGCCAGCTCTTTAATTGCACGCACAATTCACTCCAACACATTGCCATCCACCACTCAAATTACTTTCATATTTCACCATACTAATTCACCACTAATCCTTTATGGGTTCTGGAGTAGCGTGCTACTCGCCGAAAAAGCGCTTCAACGCCTCGCCCGGAAGTAAGCGCTATATAAATAAAATTAAAGGAAAGGAAAATGCTACTTACCAGTATGCATCTGTTCTTGGCATGTAGAGCTGCAGAGTTACACACAGTGCATAGATCGCCACCTAGTGTTGAGCCTGGATGTTTGTAGTTTTTGTAGTGAAAAGTCTTTGGAAGTCACAAGATAGGTGACTCCTCCTTTGGACAATAGTGCGCATGGGCATCGGCTCCGATCTTTGATTGTTTTTCGCCAGCAGGGAAATGATGGAGTTTTGTAAGAAACAGGAAGGATGCTCATGTAAGCTGTATCTAATTGGGTGGGCGTGTGTAACTCGGCAGCTCTATATGACATGAACAGATGCATACTGTAAAGTAGCATTTCCGTTCGAGGCATATGAGCTGCAGATTACACACTGTGCATAGATTGTATAGCAGTACCCACTCTCAGCGGCAACTACTCATATCTATTGCAGTAGTTTGAAACAGTGTTTCGAGTACAGCCTGGCCCACAGTAGCTTATTGTTTAGTTTGCACATCTACACAATAGTGTTTAGTGGATATGTGTGGTGTAGACCATGTAGCTGCTTTGCAGATGTCATCTACGGGAATGTTCCCTAAAAATTCCATTAAAGCCCCTATCTTTCTAGTAGAGTGGGCTTTAGGATGAACAGATAATGTACGTTTAGCTTTGTGGTAGCGCATCTGTATACATTTGACAATCCACCTAGCTATCCCAGATTTTGATATGGGGTTGCCTTTGTGTGGTGGTGAGAAAGACACAAAAAGTTGTTTAGTTTTACGAAAGGGTTGTGTTCTTTCAATGTAGTAAAGCAATGCTCTTTTCTAGGGTATAAAGAGCTCTTTCTGAGACTGTCTGTGGCTGCGAGAAGAATACGGGCAGCTCTACAGATTGATTGAGATGGAAGGGCGAAATGACTTTTGGAAGGAATTTAGGATTGGTATGGAGAACAACCATATTATGATGCATTTGCAGAAAAGGTTCTTCAATGGTTAATGCTTGTAGCTCACTAACTATTCTTAGCGAAGTAATAGCTAATAGGAAAGCAACGTTCCAAGTTAAGAATTTCAGTGCACATTTATGCAAAGGTTCAAAGGGAGGTCACAGTACAGTGTGAGAACAATGTTTAAATTCCACAAAGGTGAAGGTGGTGCTCTGGGAGGAATTATTCTTTTGAGCCCCTTCATAAAAGCCTTTATGGCAGGTACTCTAAAAAGTGATAGATGTCTATTTTGTAGGTATGCTGCAATGGCAGCAAGATGCAGTCTAATAGATGTG
Source organism: Lissotriton helveticus (assembly GCF_964261635.1). Classification (NCBI taxonomy): domain Eukaryota; kingdom Metazoa; phylum Chordata; class Amphibia; order Caudata; family Salamandridae; genus Lissotriton; species Lissotriton helveticus. The sequence goes on from NC_136061.1 coordinate 271,625,341, forward strand.
TACGCTAAGTTACATCTTTGGAGGTGTAGTAAGTATCCTATGATGTGTTAAATAGACACATCTAGAGGATTGATGTTGTTATGGCAGTATATTACAAAACGTTTCCACTTGGCTGCATAACATGCCCTAGTGGTGAGATGTCTAGCTTCTTAAATAACGTTCATAAAGTCAAGAGGAAGGTTAAGATAACTGAACTCTAGTACCTCAGGAGGCAGAACGCTAGGTTGAGCTGAGCTGGGTGCTGGTGTCTGATCTCGCCATGGTTCTGGGTTAGGAAACGTGGAGACAAGTATAGCTTTTGGTGCGGTACCACAGAAAGTTGCAGCAGTGTGATGTACCACGGTTGTCTGGCCCAAGTTGGAGCAACAAGAATGAGAGGGAGGGAATGTTGCTGAAGTTTGGCCACCACAAGTGGAAGCAGTGGGAGAGGTGGAAAAGCGTACGCAAATTTGCCGGACCAGTTCATCGTTATCGCATTGCCTTTGGACAGCGAGAGTGGATACCTGGCGGCGAAGCAAGAGCTCTATTTGAGGTTGTCCCCACATCTGAAAGAACGGCTGAAGAACTTGTGGATGAAGTTCCCATTTGTGGATCTGTGTCTGGCGGCTTAACAGATCGGCTATGGTGTTTTGTATCCCTGGAACATGTTAGGATAAGAGGAAGATGTTCAGAGGTATAGCCCATCTCCATATCTGCTGCGCTAACAGAGTTGCAGAGAGTGTGTCCCTCCTTGTTTGTTTATTTATTTTTATTTTAGTGTTTTATAGAGCGTGAACTTGACCCGTGAGGCTATCAGAGCGCTTTACACAGTAACACGGTAAACAAAGCAAGATAACAAGGCAACAAACTCAAGTGCAGAAATATTCAGAGTTTGGGGAGGGATAGGGTAGCTGGGGAGCATAGGATACACTTATAGTTGTCCAAGTAAAAGCAGAAACAAAAGCCACACGATTACGTATCAGGGCGAGTTGATAGACAGCGGAGGAGGCAATAGTTATGTATTCGATAGGCACACTTTGATAGGTGCAAGCATGTCATTGGCCTAGAAATTTGCCCATGAGAAAGGTTTTGGTTTCCTTCTTGAAACGTGATAGAGAAGGGATTTTTCAGATGTCAGGCGGGAGAGAGTTCCCGATTCTTGGTGCTGCTCCGGAGAATGCCCTATTGTAGGTTCTTTTTTTCTGAAAGGAAGCAGGTTGGAGCAGGAAGTTTCGAGCGGACCGGGAGTTCCTAGTTCCTCTAGACATCACCAGTTTCTGCGCCAGATAGGCAGGGGAGTTTCTGTAGAGGGCCTTGTGAGTGATGCAAGCAATTTTCCAGTTGTATTCTGGCCTCCATAGGGAGCCAGTTTAGTGCTTTCAGATGTGGAGAAATGTGGTCAAATTTCCTGGTGCCTGTGAGTAATCTTGCGGCCGCATTGAGGCAGGCTTTTAGAGGAAGGAAGAAAGAGTCCCTTGCTCACTTAGCCACAGGAGTAAAGCAAGCCGGGCTGAAGACGGCTGTAATGCCAGAAACTGTTCCTGGGAAGCTTCATTTCGGTCCTGGGAAGACATGGCTTGGCAGTTCGGGCTGGACTGTTCCTATGAGGCATAGGGTCAGACTGATTTGCATATGGCCATGTCTGAACTGGGGTGGCGGAGTGAGCTAAAGAACGGTGATGGATTAAACCCAGATCAGTTGACTGGGGAGGAGTGTTTGTATTGTCAACGCTCCGTCCATCATCTCCTTTGGTTTTTCTTTGTTCGCCCTAAGTTGGCAGGGTATGCTCAGACGTGAGTCCCTTGCTCACTTTGCCACTGGAGTCAAGCAAGCCCGGCTGAAGACGGCTGTCATGCCAGAAACCGGTCCTGGGAAGCTTGATTCCGGTCCTGGGAAGACATGGCTTGGCAGTTCGGGCTGGACTGTTCCCATGAGGCACAGGGTCAGACTGATTTGCATATGGCCATGTCTGAACTGGGGTGGCGGAGTGAGCTAAAGAACGGTGATGGATTAAACCCAGATCAGTTGACTGGGGGTGAGTGTTTGTATTGTCAACGCTCCGTCCATCATCACCTTTGGTTTTTCTTCCAGACTTTGAGGAGCCAGAGAGATTTTGGGTAAACCAGTGAGGGTGGAACACCCATATTCCAGTCTCTATATGACTAGTGCCTGGACTGCCATTTTTAAGTCTTGATCATCTATGAAGGGTTTTAACTTCCACAAGTAGCTCAGGTGGAATCTGGCTGATTTAGCCACTGAGTTGATGTGGTCGCGCAGTTACTGTCAAGGAGTATGCCCAAGGATTTGGCAGAGTTCACAATGGTCGGCGGGCAATTTAAGGCGGTGATAGCTTTAATCCAAGTCTCGATCTCAGGGTTGGCTTTGGAGGGGGAGATCAGGAGGAATTCGGTTTTCTTTGCATTAAGTTTCAGTTGGTTAGCGGCAATCCATTGGACAGTTAGTTTCAGGGTCTCGTTCAAGGTAATGATCTCCTCAAGTGATGAGATATTGATGTATATTTGGGTGTCATCCGCGTACATGTGGGTAGGAGATGTTGGCGGTACGGAGAACTTCAGTGAGTGGCTCTAAATAAAGGTTAAAGAGGGTGGGTGATAAGGTTGAGCTTTGGGGGAAACCTACTGTGACTGGGGTGGGAGCTGAAAGTTTGCCATTTATGAGGAATCTTTGAGATCGGTTATGAAGGAAGGACCTAAACCATTCTAGGACAACACCATCGAGCCGCATCCTGAGATTAGGACATTCGAGTAGCTTATCATGGTTGACCGTGTTGAAGGCGGAGGATAGATCTAGGAGGATTAGAAGGCAGGTTTTGCCTTGGTCATCGGCTTGGAGAGCATCAGCCACGATGTGGAGAATAGTGGTTTCCGTGCTGTGCCTCTGTCTGAAGCCAGATTGAAGGTAGTCCAATAGGTGGAAGTTATTGATGTGCTGACTTAGTTGCCGTTGGACACATTTTTCTAACACTTTAGCTAACAGAGGGATATTGGAGATAGGTCTGAAGTTGTCGGAGGAAGCGGGGTCCAGCGATGGCTTTTTTAGGATAGGAAGGACTTGACCGGCTTTCAAGGGGTCCGGGATAGAGCCCTGTTGAAGTGAGGCGTCGATTATTGTGGTCCATCAGGGAATAATGGCTTGGGTGACCGCGGTGAGGCAGTTAGATGGTAGAGGGTCATTGAAGTGGTTATTGGGTTCAAGGTAGAGAGGATTTTGGAGATGGAGTCTTTGTCGTAGTATGCGAAGTCAGTCCAGTGAGCTTGGTTTTTAGGTGGGGCCAGTGTGAGTAGTGCAGAGAAGGGGGGGGAGGTCAGGGAGGGGATGAGAGTAATCAGAGGTATTGAGTTCAGTTTCAAGTGCCTTGGTTTTATCAGTAAAGAAGGAGGAGAATTCCTCCGAGCAAATTAGTGATTTAGGGGATTCTTTTTGAGATTTAGCCAGTTTATTAGATTGGTGTTTGATCAGCTCAAAGACCTTGCGGGGTCTGTTTCTGGCATTCCCCAATTCCGATCTGAAGTATTCTTTTTTTGAGTTCAGGATGTGTTTGTTTTAAGAGTTTCTTGCCTGGCGGAGTAGTTTGAGGTGCTCAGCAGAGGGGTGCTGTCTCCAGATTCTTTCAGCTTGTCTTAGGGTTCTCCTTTCCATGTTGAGGGAATCAGAGAACCAGGGGTTCTTTCTTTGATTTGTGACCTTTTTAGTTTTAGAGGGGCCAGGTCATCCAGGATGTTCGATATGGATGATGAGTAATAATCATTGGGGTCATAGGCCACAGTAATATGCGAGGGGGGATGGGAAGGGAGGGGAATCGGAATTGCAGCGTGCTTCCAATTTGATAAGGTCAAGGTTTTTAGTGTCTCTGATCCAGCGCTTGGGGATCACCGATTGCGGTGTCTTTGACTTGCAGGTCCCTGGAAGGACAAAGGAGATGGTGTGGTGGTCGGACCAGTCGCATGGGTCTATGAAGACAAGTTTGACTGCGGATTCTTTAGAGATGATCCAGTCCAGGGTTGCCCCTTTTGAGTGAGTAGGCAGCGAGCAGGCTTGGGACAGGGCTTGATCAGAGAGGAGGTCTTTGATAGCGTTGACGTGGGGGTCTTTAGGGTCATTCCAATGTAGGTGGAAGTCACCAAGGAAGATTTCTTTCGTATTGGAGGGAATCTTGGTTGTGATGATATCCAAGAGGTGGTCAGTGAAAGAGTCATTCCAGCCAGGGGGGTGGTCGAAGTTGTGCAAGTTGCAAAGGTGTAGTGAGTTACTGGAAATGGAGAGGGCGAGGTATTCGCAGGATTCAGTGGAGTCAGCTATGAGTTCCGTGACCGAGAGGGAGGATCAGTAGATGCAGGCAATGCCTCCACCTTTTTTGTTGGAGAGCCTGTCTAGCCTAGCAATGTTGTAGTTAAGGGGGACTAATAGGTCGAGGCAAGGGGCTGAGCATTCATTGAGCTAGGATTCGGTTAGTATAGTTCGGTCTATGTTTTTATTCAGGATGAGGTCAGCGATATCCGAGGCATGTTTAACTGTCGAACGGCAGTTAATTAAGAGGTCCGATAGAGGGGATTCCGGGGGGAGGGTCAGGGCGGATAGAAGCACCGGCGCAAAGTTGCTTTTAACCACAGTTCTGGCCCACCTCCAGATGGTCTGTGCTAATTGAGACAGTTGGAGAGAATGCGTCCCACTTGTTTCTGTATGTAATGCATTGCTGTTATGTTGTCTGTGCGTATCAAGGACAGTTTTGCGTACCAGGTGAGTTTCAAAGGGTTTGAGCGCTAGAAATATGGAGAAAGATGGCTAGAAGCTCTGATTTGCTGCAGATTCCACATGCCCTGAATTGTGCGAGTTTGGAGATGAGCTCCCCAACCAGTTAAATGAAATGAAATGAAAATGTGTTTTGTAAAGCGCAAATAGTTGCCCGGAGGCGTCCAAGCGCTATGGCTCAAAGGTGTTCTTACAGTAAGGCAGATGGCACGGTGGTTGAAGGGGGCCTACTTATTAAACAAAAAAGTTTTCAGTTGTTTCCTGAAAGAAGTTAGGTCTGGATTGGACCTTAAGTGGAGGGGGAAGAGTGTTCCACAGCCTGGCCACATTTAGGGTAAAGGAACGGCCTCCCACTCTAGTTCTTTTAACCTTGGGCACGACAGCAAGAAATGCGTTAGCTGAACGCAGCTGTCTGCTGGGGAGGTAAGGGGTAATTAAAGGAAGATTATTTGCTGGACCAGTTTCCCAGAATGACTGATGGGCAATGCAGAGGTACTTGAAGCTGATCCTGTCCCTAACAGGGAGCCAGTGCAAGCTTATTTGTCCAGGTTTGGCAGAGAACCTGCGGGGAATTTGCAGTAGAGTGCGGGCCGCGCAGTTTTGAATAACTTGCAGTTTCCGCAATGTGGAGTCAGAGGCTCCAAGATAAAGTGCGTTTCCAAAATCCAGCCTAGAATGGATCAATCCCTGTACTACAGTTTGTTTGGCCTTGAATGGTAGCAGAGGGAGTATCCTCCTTAACATTCTGAGAAGGCCAAAACAGGTGGCAGATAGCTTGACAGCCTGATAATCTAACGTTAGGGACCTAGCCAGCCAAATGCCAAGGCTCTTAATGGCACTCTTGGGAGCTGGAGGGGGACCCAGACAGGCGGGCCAGACCGAGTCAACCGAGGCTGGAGCCGATCGTCCCAGCAGCATGACCTCTGTCTTGTCCCCATTAAGTTTGAGACAAGACAGGGTCATCCAGCTTCTCACTTCACTCAGGCAACCCGCCAGATCTACCATGGCCGCAGAGCCCTCGCACCGCGTCAGAGAGACCACCAGCGGGTTATCGTCCGCATATGTAATGATTTAATACCATATGGACGGACGATCCCAGCCAGCGGCCTCATATAAACGTTAAACAACGTCGGGCTGAGCGAAGAGCCCTGCGGGACCCCACAGCCCAGAGGTCTGCTGGTGGAGATGGTATTTCCCTCAAAAACCTGAAAGGTTCTATCACTCAGAAATGACCTTAGCCATTCCAGCGCTCCTCCCTGAATCCCAATGTCATAGAGACTCTGCAATAGGATTTTATGATTTACCTTGTCAAAAGCGGCACTTAGATCGAGGAGGATGACTGCCACCGATCCTCCCCGATCTAAGATTCCTCTAGCTTCCTCCATAACTGCCAGCAGAGCAGATTCCGTCCCATGTTTGGGGTGGAAGCCCGTTTGTGAAGGGTCAAGCAACTGATTGTTTTCTAGAAAGTTAGTCAAGAGACTATTGATGTATTTCTCTAATATCTTGCTGACCCAAGGGAGCAAGGAAATGGGACGGTAATTACAAAAGTTATTGATGTCCATGTTGGGTTTCTTCACGAGTGCCCTCACCCTCGCCTCTTTCCATGCTGGTGGGACCGTGTTAGTAGAGATTGCGGCATTAAGTACCTCCAGCATAACAGGAAGAATAGTGTGGCCGACGGCCATCAGAGAGCTCGGAGGAGCAGGATCATTGGGGGAGCCTGATTTTACCTGCGTCATTAGAGTAGCAAGTAAATCAGGCTGTAGCAGAGGGAACTCAGCCAGCACAGATGACAGATTGCCCAGAGTGTCCTGTTTAGAATTCGTCAAAATGTCTACTGGAGCATTTGGGACGGTGTTTGAAAATGACGAGTAAATAAGATCGACTTTGTTGTAAAAGAAGTCCGCTAGGTCATTACAGCAAGCTTGTAAGTCTTCACTATTTATGGCGGGCTGGGGGAGTTTAGTAAGGCTTTTTACAATCAGGTAAATCTCCTTAGAGTTAGAGCTGGCTTCGGAGATTTTTTGTGTGTAGTACAGGGCTTGTGCTTTCTTCATCTCCTTCTTGTAGTCCCTAATGGAATTTCTATACAGGGTTTTATCTGGGTCTGTATAACCTAGGCGCCATTTCCTCTCTAGTCTCTTGCACTTGCGTTTAATATCCCTGAGCAATGATTCTGCTGTTAGCATGGTCTGTGGAACCTGGTCTATGAAGGGCCACCCTTGGGAAGGGTTTTGTGAAATCCACCACTGCAAAGAGCGAGGAGTGCGGTCGCCCACCAACACTAGATCTAATAACTGACCCGGAGACTAGTTCCACTGTCGTGCTAGGCATTCTTGAAGGGGACGCATTTGTAATCTTGCATAAGGGACTCTTAGGATGCAAGACGCCATCATCCCTAGTAATTGCATGAACACTTGAGCTGGCAATGAGTGTTGAGGTTGGAACTGACAGTAGAGTCTGTATGTTACAGATCCTGGCCGGAATGGGGTAGGCCAGAGCCTTTTGTGTACCTAGAGTGGCTGCCAAGTACACTTGTGTGTTGGAGGGTTGGCGATGGGACTTGGACAGATTTACTGTGAATCCATGACCGTGGAGCAGCTGCACTGTTTTGGGAGCGTTTTAAACAGCTGTGTTGTGAACTGGCTTTTATGAGCCAGTCTAAGTATGGGAAGACGTGAATGTGTGGTCTTTGTAGATGAGCTGCGACTACTGCCAGGCATTTGGTAAAAACCCTGGGTGTGTTAGTAACTCCCAACGGGAGCACCTTGAATTGATAATGTTGGCCTGCTATCACAAACCTGAGGTATTTGCGGGTATTGGTGATGTGGAAGTAGGTGTCCTTTAAGTCCAGAATGGACAGAAAGTTGCCTTGCTAAAGGACCGGGAGCACTTGTTGGAGTGTCACCATATGAAAGTGATCCGATTAAATGTATAGATTCAGGTCTCAGAGGTCTAGTATAGGCCTGAGAGAGCAGTCTTTCTTGGGAATCAATAAGTACAGGGAGCTGCCACGGACTGTGCGTCATATCGACCCATATCACTGCTGAATGCAGAGACAAAAATACTGACGAAAACATTAGCGGCACGGCTGACACCACATCTCACTAAACTAATACACACAGATCAATCCGGCTTTATGCCGGGCAGGAATGCAGCTCTCAATCTGAGACGCCTGAATTGAGTTATGGCTCGTATATCCACAATACAAGAAGTGGAGGCCGTCCTTTCCTTAGACGCAAGTATGGCTTTCGATATGGTTGAGTTGCCCTTTCTGTTCCCTGTCCTCAAACATCTGGGTTTTGGTCCCAAATTCTGCGCCTGGGTTAGTCACCTCTACACAAGACCCCTTGCACAGTTAGTGGTTAAGAACCGCCTTTCGGATGCTTTCTCCCTTGTACGTGGCACTCGTCAAGGCTGCCCCCAATCCCCACTATTATTTGCCCTAGTAATAGAACCACTGATAAGATAGATAAGATGGGAGCCAACCATTCGAGGCCTCAAACGGGCGGAGGGGTGGGAGGACCGCATATAATTAAATGCGGATGATATTCTACTATATGTAGCCTCCCCCAAGCAATCCACTAGTAGACTCCTGGACATCTGTGAGTCCTACGGCAGGATCTCCTGGTGTACTATGAACTGGGCCAAATCGATCCTGTACATCCTGCAGGGCCCCCCGCCGTAGTTTCCAAAGGGCTGTACTCTGTAAACAGTAGAGGGAAACTTTAAGTACCCGGGTATATACATCACGCCCACACCACAGGATTTCATGAAACAAAAACCTTTTAGCGCAGTTGGAAAGACTACGGCAAGATACCAAACACTGGTGATGCCTACCTTTGATACTGCTCGCAAGAGCGCCACTGTTTAAAATGATGGCGCTCCCCAGATTCCTTTCTGCCCTTCAAAATACCCCGTTCCTGGTCCCCCAATATTATTTTAAGGCGATTGAGGCTGAAACAACTACGCTGCTATGGAACGGAAAACCAGCCCGCATAGCTATCTCCAAATTAGTAAAGGGCTGGTAGGATGTGGAATTGCTCTCCCAAATATACTACTGGGCCTCTCAGCCGATTGTTCTAAATCAGTGGCTTCACGCCCCCCCAAACAGACCCAGCGTTCCGCTCGGACAGACCCACATTGGGAGAGCGAGGAATAAGGAGGACACTTTACAATAGCAAATTCTGGGCAGAACACTGTGTTAATAATTGCAGTACTAAAGAAACTAAGTCGGATGTATCGATAGTATGGGGAAGTGTAAATGGAACAACAATGTCATGTTATGTAACCATGTTGTGGAAAGATGAACCTGTATTCAATATAAAAGGAATGATAAAAAAATTTAAAAAAATAAAGAGAAGAACAGGGAGTATAAACCGGCCCCATGATATTGTAATGGGACTGGTTGTATAGCTCCTTTTTCTAACAGAAATACAGCTTCTTGTTTGAGGAGCTTGAGATGTTCTTGTGACATCACATGTGACCTTGGAGGAATGTTTGGGGGGAGTTTCTAAGTTCGAGGCAGTAACCATTTTGGATAATTTGTAGAACCCATCGGTCTGATGTGATTGCATGCCAGACGTGTTAGAAATAGGAGATATGTCCCCTGTGAGAAAGTGCCATCTTTCTTGCCTTGATATGCCCCCACTTTTTCTGAACTGCTGATGTGCTTGACTGAGTGTGCCCTGGGTCCCTGCCAATCAGGTACCCAGGGCCTGTGTTCCTTCCCTGAAAAGAAAAGCTATGCTGAAACTAAATACCCAATTGGCACCTCTGGCCACCTGTCAGCCCCTAGTAAATGGTACCCTAGGTACCCAGGGCAAGGTGACCAGAGAAGACCCCTGAGGGCTGCAGCACCTATTGTGCCACCCTCAGGGGCCCTGTACCCTGGCACCCACACACTGCCTTTGTAGGCTGAGTGCCTAAGTACAGAACTAAAACAAGAGTCGACATAGCACACATCCCTGTGTGCCATGCCCACAGAACCCAATGCCCTGGCATACTTCAGTCAACCCTCTAGCTGGGTGCCCTATGCCAGAGGTGAGGTCACCGGGGCATGAGCCCTGTGCCCCTACAGTACCCAGGGCCATTCCTGGGCACTGTAAGTGCAGTGATGCCATTTAAGAGTATGTAGTGCTGGGAGGTTGTCATTACGAACTCCACAGCACCATAATGGCTAAACTGAAGACTGACAAGTTTGGTACCAAACTTCTCAGCACATTAAACCCGCACTGAAGCCAGTGTGGGATTTAATGTAAAATGCACGAGAGGGCATCTTAGAGATGCCCTCCAAAACCCGAACCTACAATCCATGTCTGGGCTGAGTGGCTGCAGAGGCTGCCACACAGCAGACATGTTGCTGGACACCTGGGTGGAGAGTCCCCCGCTCTCCTGGGCCTGCAACAATGCACATCCTGGGCGAGGTGATATGTCTCCTCCCCAAGGATGGACAGGGGGAAGCTTCAAAGGCATACCGCCTCTGAGAGCTTCTCCAGACCATTTACTGTACCCAGCAATTGGCCCCCCACCCGTTCTACCCCCAATCTGGCGGGAAGACTGGCGGGAAAAACTACGTCAGGAAGGAGGGTGTGCCAACCTTTGCCAACCCCACCCCTCAGGTGGAGGAGGCGAGGTGAAGCACGACCCCGGGCTCCGGCCATCTTGTAGATGGGTAGACCTGCCCAATCCCAGCTAGGCTCCTGCCCCCCTTCCACAAGAGAGGAGAAGGCTAGGGGGTGTCCTCACCCCAGGACAGGGACCCATTGGTCCCTGCCCTTGCCCTACCTGTAACGCCCCTAAATTTAGTATTTAGGGGCTCCCTGAACCTTCCTTCCACAGAACCCGATATCAAACGTAGAAAGAAGATCAAGAAGAAGGAGACCCGCCGCACAGCTGCAAACAACAGGACAACAACAACTGACTTGGCCCCAGCCCTACCGGCCGGTTGATTCTGGAACCTCCTCCTGCCTAATCCCGGCGACCTCCGCGGACAGCAACCTTGGGACACCCAGAGGACCTGCCTGCCTTGACCCTCTCGAAGATTGGGACTCCCATCAGCAGAGGCTCTGCTGCAACAACCCAGCTGGTGCCCACCAGGAAGCTCCGTACCAGCCCACTCTCCACCAGCCGAGCCCGGGCCGGGCCAACCCGAACCAGGACCACAAGGACGTCCCCCCGGCGACTGGGACCCGAAGTCCAGTGCCCATAGACCCTCCTCGACGAACCAGCCGGCGCCTGCAGACTCAGAACCAGGGGCCACCCCAACCGAGACCAGCCGAGGGTAAGCTTTCCAACCCCCAAAGGCCCCCATTGCACCAGACGCCCCCCTGTGCCTCACTTTGGGATACCTACCTGTGCTCCAAGATCCCAACTTACCTCTCGAAGTGCTGGTCGCCTCTGGAGAGTCTCTGTCCCCGAGCCTGCAGCCTTTGTTCCTTTTTCAAGATCCTCGTTGGATAACATTGAGCGCCTGACGGCTCAAAAGCACCCTGCACCCAGCCGCCTGAGTGCCGCTGGCTGTGACCTCTCTGTCCTATCTTACTTCCCCCCTTGCCCTGAGCAAGTGACAAGGAGCCCAGCTCTCAGAGCCGCGTGGCCTGCTAGCCAGCCGCCACCAACCAAAGGCCCCCCTTCCCTCATTGGATAACATTGGGCCTACCTACCTCTGCACCCCTGCGCCGCTGGGACTGAACTAACTGTACTCACCTGACCCTGGGGAACCCCTGAGTCTACGCCCAGAACCCTAACTTCACCAACCAAGTTCTCACCTGGATACCGGTAATTCACTTACATACAATACAATAACATTGATCCATTTTTACTCGAAAATATTCTAAGTGTGGAGTTTTGAAAACTGAAAATATTCCTATATACTCTGCCAAAGTCCGAATTCGAAAATACTCACTTGTGATCAGGGAGAAGCCAGTACTGCACCTTTCAGCCCAGTACTGAACCGCAAAAGTAATCCCTAGCGGGTTTACTAGTAACCTGTATTTTCTCCATAGGTACCCATTGTCTGCTTTTCTATGAAATTTCTTCTAAGTGTCTACTTTTGAAAACTGAAAACATTCTTTAAAAATCGTGCGAAATACTGAAAGGCAATTACCTACCTGTTTTGAGTTAAGCCCCCAGTGCTGGCCCTAGGAGACTAGTGCTGGGTTACAAAAGTAACGCGATCGTACTTTGCCTGTAACCTGAATTTACTCCCATTGAATAACATGGCCAGAATCACCTTGAAAAGTTTCTAAGTGTGAACTTTTAAAACAGCTTTATATTCAAGAAAATCCAGCACAGTAACTAAAACGTTCTGCTAATCTGGTTTCAGCTTAGATCCCAGGACCGAATTGATGATCTAGTCCTGGAACTACTAAAGTAATCCATAAAGTAATTAACTGTACTTTCCTATGAAAAACCCATTGAGCTCAATGCTAGAGTGTGTTTCAGAACTGTATTTATTTATTTTATTTATTTATTCAAAGTTTTATATAGCGCGAACAAGATCCTTACAGATATCAGAGCGCTTCACAACGGAGAGAGGGCAGAAGGGGTGAACAGAGATAGTGGGGGCAGTATAATAGTACAAACATGGTAGGATAATAATAACATACATAGAACATATCAAAATACAATCAGGTAAACAGAATAATATAGGATAATATAGGACGGCACAAGTCATTGACCCCACTACCTAGGTGTTCAGGTACACCTTGGGTGCGTGGAAGGCTTATACCAATACCCTAGTAAAGAGAGAACACTGAGTGGGGGCATCGGGAGAGTGAATCAGTAAACTAAGTGTAACATATATTGGTCGGTAGTGAGAGCGTAATGTAGTGGTATCCCCACCAAGTAGAAGTATAGTGCCAAAGGCCAAAGTGAACAGAGGTACAGAGCAATGCAGAGTCTCTGATCCAGCACCTGTAAGGTTCAGGAGATCTTGGCCAGAAGGATGGTTTTCACTTCTTTCTTGAAGAGTGCGGTGGAGGAGATAAGCCTGGTTTCAGGAGGGAGCGCATTCCAGATCCTGGGTGCCATTCCTGAGAAGGAGCGCTTGTATGTTTTCTCTTTCCGGAATCTACGGAGCTTCAGGAGTAGATTTTTAGCACTTCTATTGGATCTCGAACCTCCTGATCTAGACAACTTTTGAGCGAGGTAGTTGGGTGCATTGTGGTGCACGGCCGCGTGTGTCATGACTGCAATTTTTAGCTGTATTCTGGCTTCAAAAGGCAGCCATTTTAGAGACTTTAAGTCTGGGGATATATGCGAATGTTTTCTTGAGCCAGTAATGAGTCTCGCGGCAGCGTTCAGGGAGGCTCTTAAGGGTGCTGTTGTGGATAGCGGGAGTCCGCTGAGGGCCACAATTCCGTAGTCTATTCGAGGGATGACTAAAGCTTGCACAGCCGTTCGGAAGTCTTCGGCAGGGAGGAAGGGTTTAATTTTCCTCAGTGTGTTGATTTGGAAGTTAGCTCCTTTTGTGGCTTTGCTAACGTGCTGCTGCATGTTGAGGTTGGCGTCGAGTGTGATGCCTAGGGATTTCGCCGAGTCCACGATGGTAGGTTGGACATTAAGTGCTGTTAGGTTATTGAGCCACGTTTGGGTGGTGGAAATTTTCGCCGGGGGTGAGATGAGTAGGAACTCAGTTTTCAGAGCATTTAGTTTGAGGTGATTATCGGCCAGCCAGGATTGAGTGTTGATAAGCGTGGAATTCAGAAGTTTGATATCTTCCGGGGATTGTAGCTTTAGATAAAGTTGTGTGTCGTCGGCGTACATATGGAACTGGACCTTGGAGGCTTGGAGCAGGGTGGCGAGCGGTTCCATGACGAGGTTGAACAGTGTGGGGGAGAGGGAGGATCCTTGTGGAACACCTAGATCTGCAGGCACGGGTGTAGATAGCACATTGTTGATCTTGAATTTCTGAGATCGGTTGTGAAGGAAGGACGAAAACCATTTGAGAACAGTTCCTGATAGACCCATTCTAGTGCTTAGCAGTTCCAGCAAGTTCTCATGTTTGACCGTGTCAAATGCTGAAGAGAGGTCAAGAAGGATGAGGAGGCAGGACTCATTGCGATCAAGAATTTGGAGGGCGTCATCAATTATGTGTGTCATAGCTGTTTCCGTGCTATGTTTTGCTCGGAACCCAGATTGATGAGGGTTGAGGAGGTCAAATTGATCAATGTGTTTTGTTAGTTGGAGTTGGACACATTTCTCCAGCAGTTTGGCCAGGGTGGGGATATTGGTGATGGGCCGATAATTGTTTAGGTCAGAAGGATCAGCTGTAGGTTTCTTGAGTATAGGCGTGACTTACCCCACCTTAAGGGAGTCTGGGATGAGGCCTTGTTGAAGGGAGCTGTTGATGATTTTGGTCCAGAGAGGGAGGAGCAAGGGGATGAACTCTTTTACAGCATTAGCAGGTAGAGGGTCCGTGAGGTGATTAGAGGGCTTCAAGGTGCAGAGCAGTTTGTGTATTGCTTCTTCCGAGTAGGTATCGAAGTACAGCCATGATGCCTTGTTTTTAGGTTGAATGTTAGTCATTCTGGTGTGAATGGGGAAGCGGTTTACATCCATGATGAGGTCATTTCTAATGTTGTCAGTCTTTAGCTTAAAGAAAGCAGAGAAGGCTTCACAGTGTGGGGTGTCGCTTGTTGCACTGTTTTATTGTAAGGGTTGTGTCTTCGTTTGGGTCTTGATTAGTTCGAACAGCTTTCTTGGCCTGTTTTTTGCTTGGTCCAACTGGCGGCTAAAGAAGTTCGATTTTGCGCGCTTTATTTTCCTGAAGTAGGCATTTCTCTTGTTCTTAAGCCTTTTGAGGTGCAATGCTGAGGGGTCCGATCTCCATGTGCGCTCTGCCATTCGCATAGTACGCCTGTCGTCATTGAGTCTGTCATCATACATGGGGTTAGAAATTTTGGTGGAGACTCTTCAGTTGCAGTGGGGCGACTTCATTGACTATTGTATTCATAGAGTCAAGGTAGTGGTCCATCAGTGAGTGAACATCCGAGGTACCTGAAGGGGGAAGGAGGCGATTGCCTATGTGGGGAGGCAGGGTAGCGGGGTTAAGATTCTTCATGTCCCTTTTCCATGTTTTGGATTTGGTTGGTTGAGCCGGGTTAGGTTTAACTTTTTCATTGATAAAGAAGGTGATAATGTGGTGATCTGACCAGTCGCAGGGTTGTATCGCTTCCAGTTGTGTAGAGTTCTCTTTGGCAATGATGAGATCGAGTATCGTGCCTTTGTCGTGTGTTGGTCTTTCGCATATTTGGGTGAGGTCAAGAGCTTTAAGGAAAGTTTTGAGACTATTCACCACTGTGTCTTTCTGGTCGTTCCAGTGGAGATTGAAGTCACCCAGGTAGACTTGGGTGGTCTGCCGACCGGCATTGGAGGTGATCAAGTCCATGAGTTGTTGGGTGAATATGATGTTCCCACCAGGCGGGTGGTAGATGAGATGTAAAGCACAAACTTGTTTGCCCTCGCTGGTGATGTCGAGGCAGAGGAGTTCACAGGAGGAGAGGGAGGGGGAGTTGACTTTGGTGACGGAGAGGTTGCTCCTAAAAATGCATGCAATTCCCCCGCCCGTCTTGCCTGGAGACCTGTCCAGCCTGATGATGTGATAATTGGGGGGGACTAGTATGTCCATAATCGGGGTAGAGGCTTCAGTAAGCCACGTTTCCGTTAGAATGGCTAGGTCGAGATCCTTAGCTGAGACTAGATCAGCGATGTCGGTGGAGTGTCTCTGGGCCGATCTGCAATTGAGTAGGATGCATTTAAGTTTGGGAGCGAGAAGGGTGGTCGAGCTTTCTAGTGTGAGGGTGATTTTTCTGAGGTTGTTAGGGACGGAACCTCTGTTGTTGAGCGTTGGGAGCCTCAGAGGGTTTGTATGAATTGTGGGTATGGGTGTGTGTGTGTGTTGGGTAAGTGTTTTACTGGACCTGGGCCATAAGTGCGTAGGAGAGAGCATAGGTCGCGGTCCGACAGTGTGTTGAGGACACGACGGGGGCGGGGGGAGTTGTTGCGGGCGGGGATAGTCGGCCAGCGTGGGTGTCGTTGGGGGCGAGGGTATGTAGGGAAGGTGCGTCGTTTGTAGGGTAGAGGGAAGGTGGGAGGTAGACTGGGCTGTGAGGAGAGAAGGTCTTTGATTGCGTGGACATCTTTTTTTATTTGAAGAATATCCTCTTTGAATTGTTGAAGGGTGGATATAGTCAGGTCAGGAGGTGTATTGGGGATGGGGATGGTGGTGAGAGCCATTGGTGAATGGTTGAGTAGTGAGCTGGAAAGCGGGCAGGGTATTGAGGGGGGGGATAGACTAGCGTTGTTGGAAGGTTCTAGGATGCTAGTAAGTGGGATGGCATTCAGAGTATGGGAGTTATTGTGGGCGAAGGGTGTGGGTGAGGAGGGTGAAGGCGGTGGGTGGGAGGCATAGGTAGTGCCGTCAGTGGGAGACGGTGCCGGAGAGTAGAAGAGTGATTGGAGGCTGAATACAGTGGGGGAGATAGGAGGGAAGTGGGGGCTGAGAATAGGGGGTGGGAGAGAGCCGTGGGGGGGCTGGGAGGGGGGTGGATAAACTCCGAGTGGTGGTGTGTTCAGATGGTGGCGTGTTATGGGTGGGAGTTGTTGTGTCAGGTGTGAGAGTGTCGTGTTGGGTGAGAAGAGTGGGGAGGGAGCTGGGGAGTGAGAGGGGTCTGCCGTGGGGGGGGTTGGGAAGGGGGGGTGGATAAATTCCGGGCGGTGGTGTGTTCAGGTGGTGGCGAGTTGTGGGTGGGTGTTATGTCAGGGGGGAGAGGGATGGGGGGGGTATGAGTGGGGAGGGAGCTGGGGAGTGAGGGGGGTCTGCCGTGGGGGGTTGGGACGGGGGGGTGGATAAATTCCGGGCGGTGGTGTGTTCGGGTGGTGGCGAGTTGTGGGTGGGTGTTGTTATGTCAGGGGGGAGAGGGATGGGGGGGTATGAGTGGGTGTAGTAGGGGTCATGATAGAGGAGCGGCTAGTATTTGAGGTGGAGAGGTTTGTGACTGTGCATGGGGAGTGTGGGGCTTTAACAGCAGGTGGGCCATTTACTGGGGCGCTGGGGGTAGAGGTGTTGTAGGCGGGGGCTACGGCGTCAGGGGTGATAGTGCTGGTGGAGTTCTGGGTGTGGGTCTGCAGCTTGGAAAGGTGCTCTTTAAACTTGGGGAACAGGTTGTCTAGTAGTTCCAAGTTCTTGTCCGTGGATTGAATTAGGACCATCCCGTTGTTGTAGATAGTAATGGTAGCCCTGCCAGGGAGGAGGTGGGAAGGTGTGATAGAGAGAGTTAGGCCGTGAGTTGTTTTCCTGGTGGTGGAGACGGTGAGTAGGGTTAGGAACGCTTTTCTCCATTGGGCTCTGCGTGAGGTGTGGAAGATGATATCAGTAATCAGGGCACCCTTGCTTGGTGAGAAGTGGGTGTCGGCAAAGGGTGTTTTGGGGTGCGACCTCAAGAAGTTATGTTTAAAACGTTTAGTGGCTTTTTTGGTGAGGGTGGAAGGGTAGATGATTCTAAAAGTGTGCTTGCCGTTGAGCTCCATTTTAGAAGGGCTGTGATGTTGGGTGTAGGAGATAGGACGACAGTAAAGACTGTCCGCCGTTAGTTACAGGGCGAGGGGTGACACTAGTGTGTGACCAAAAGAGTAAGAGGTAGAAGTCAGTGCAATCCAGGAACAAACAGTGCGTAGGTGCAGCTTACATCAAGTATCCTATATCCTATATGTGTGGTAGTAGATAGCTTACACCATGCACAAAATATGAGAGGTAGGACCGGTTAGGTGGAAAACAGATTACAAATCAGAATGTAAAAGGTAGCAGCTGTGTAGTCTTGGTGTAGAAAGTGGCAGGGTGTAACTTAGCGCTTAGCTTACAAGGCTAAACGAAGTGAATGAGGTAGTAGTAGTCAATGTAACAACGTGAAGTAGCTTACATCGAAGGACCAAATAAATGAGGTAGCGAACAGAGAGGGATAGGGATAAGGTGTGAATGAGGTAGTAGTAGTCAATGCAACAACGTGAAGTAGCTTACATCGAAGGACCAAATAAATGAGGTAGCGAACAGAGAGGGATAGGGATAAGGTGAGATAGGTGCATCTACCACATGTACAGTCTAAAAATGAAAATGCAATATAAAAATCGGGCTAAACTACTAATGAGTTAAAGAGTCCACTATATGTGCATACAACGTACTGCTAATATCATTCAAAATACAGGTAGCAGAATAATACTGCAATAGGTATAGGTACAAAGTTCAAAATACAGGTATAAACATAAAACTGCGATAATAAGCAGACATTCTTACATATGTGAGGTAGCAATCTGTGCGTAGCAAATGTTCACAATTTAAATAGAAAAATAATACTGCAATACTAGGCCAACATTCTTTCACAAGAGGGTCTAGATACGTAACTGAGCGCATTACCCGGTAGCTGAGCTTAGTCAAAGATCATAAGTTCTTAGTGTGAAATCAGGTAATGATGAAAATGACTAGTCCAGGATGGCCGCCCTGGGAGAGATTAGTCTAATCTAACATGGCCGCCAAATAGGTGTAATAGAGCCAGTAGTCCTCTGTTTGTTGCTGTTGCTTAGATAGCAGTGCAATGCTCCAGGATAGCTGGGAGGAATTCTTATCTCGGTCTGGGGGAGTTAGGCAGAGGAGCCTCGTGAGCATCAAAGGAATATCGGAGGGGAATTGATTGCTACAGTTTTATGGCCCCAGCCATTTTGAACAAAGGAGGTAGTTATTTTTTAAAGTGATCAGGCGGGTGGGGGAGATAAATACCTTAAGTCTCTGTATGATTGTTGAGTCTGCCAGCAGCGATTTTCGGCACTGATTTAAAACAAGAGTGGCTCAATACCTTCAAAATCCTTGAGATATGTGAAATGCAGGTTGAATAAAATGACTTGAATTTTGAATTTTATGTGCGTGATCCCAAATCCGAGCTCCAGGCGTGCATTACCTTGTAGACGTAGCCTCTCTCAGCCCTCCTGTGCTGTGGAGCGGAGCGGGCGTGGGGGGGGGGCCGTCGTCGTCGCCTCACCCCTGCTAGGCAGAACAACCGGTGGCCAGCGCCTTGAAGCGGGCGGGAGGGGGGGGGCATTTCTCAGCCCTCCGGTGCTGTGGAGCTGGCGGGGGGGGGGGGGGGGGGGGGAAGGCTGTCGACGTCGTGGCCTCGTCTCGGCAACACCGCAGGCCGGCTCTTGGACTGCCCCTGTCGCTCAGCCGCTCAGCTCGGCCCGCTACCGCTCAGCCCAGCACTATTTCACAAGTGCTCCGGTGCTCAAGTCAGGCTCCAGGCGCCCGCTACCGCTCAGCCCAGCACTATTTCACAAGTGCTTATTAGCTATCCTGTAATTATTGTGTGTACAAACTTATTGCTCCTCTGCAAAGTATTTACATGAGAGTACTCGTACCTTAAAAAGTATATTTTTATAACTGTTGGTTCTAAAAATAAAACAACTATATCTGAGGATATAACAACAATTGGCCTGGAGTTCAGTCCTTGAGTGTGTGAAACCTTTTGCTGACTGAGTGTGTACAACAAATGCTTTACACTGTCCTCTGGTACTGCCTTACTGCTCGACCAAGCTACCACTTTGGAAAGTAAGGTCAGTTCTAACTTTAACCTCTGTTATACCTTTGGGGTTTGTGGACTCTATACACACTGTACTACCTTATTGTCCAGTATATATAGAGCCACTTTCTCACATCCCCTGACAAGAGTGGAATGATCTGGAGTAGCGGAAGGAAGTCACTGTTTGGTGTTCGCAGGGGAAGTGTGTGTTGAGTTGCCTCTGCCTCTTCCCCTACTGTTGTTTCCTCCAAGTCCACCTCTAAAGTAACCTCTGGATGAGGGAGACTGATTTGTTGCCCTTGTAAGAGGAGGAGTGATTTTCTGGTGAAATGTTTTTGGAGCCACCCTTGTAAAAGGAGCGACGAAAGGATCCTCTATTAGAAGGTAATTGCAAAGCCCCCATGGACATGGCGACCTCAGTATCTTTTTTCATTTTCTCTAAGATGATGCCCACTGTTAGCCCAAAGAGGTATTCTCTATTGAATGGTTGGTTAAGAATAGAGACTTGAACTTCGGGTTTAAATCCTTAAGTTGTTAGCCAAGCATGCCTGCGTAGCAGTACGCTGGTGTTAAATTCGCGTGCTGCTGTGTCTGCTGCGTCTAATGAGCACCAAATAGATGTATTCGTAATTAATTTACCCTCCTGAATGAGGTCATTGACTTTTGTTTTGTGCTCATCGGGTAGGAACTGCATTAATTTTTCTAGCTCATCGTAATGAGCTTGGTTGAAGCGAGCTAACAGAGCTTGTGCATTTGCAATTCGCCAATGATTGGCTGCTTGCGATGATACTCTTTTGCTGGGGTCATCAATTAATTTTGACTCTATCAGGAGGAGGGACCTCACCTGTGGATTGTGAATTTGCTCTTTTGCGAGCGTTGGTAACTACAAGGGAGTCCAATGGGTGCTGACCCTTGATGTAATTGGGATCAGTAGGTGCTGGCTAGTACTTTTGCTCTACCCTGGGTGCAATAATTCTTGCCTGCACTGGGTCTTTAAAAATTTTGTCCACATGCTTAAACATTCCCTTGAGCATAGGTAGGCTATCTGGTTTTTAGGTTTAAACCTATAATAACTGATAAAACCCCACTGAAAGGAAAAGAGCCATCACCGGTGTAAACATATAAACACTGAAAAACACCTTTGCAACCACAAACTATGTGCCATTCAAAGGAAGGAAACGATGAGTGAAAGACATTTTTATTTCTTTCTGAAGGGGCCAATGCAATGTAATGTTGTTATACAAGGTAGCATCAAGAAAGACTGGGCTAACATTATTCTGCTTGAGTTTTGTTGTTTACGGATGTCACTAAAACAGTGTCTCTTCTTGCTTCTGCTTTTTCCAGTTAGGTGGTCTTTGGTCTAAAGTTGCAGTATATAGACGCATTTTTATTCTTATTTAATTATTGTATAAACTATTGAGAATCAGGAAATATCAAAATCATATTTGATATTTTGGCTACATTTGATTTCAGTGATAGGTATAATGGGTGGTTTCATAAGAATCTTTCCTAATATATACCATCACATTTACCCATATAGAGATAATGGGTGAAATCCTTTGATACATCTGCCTTCTTTTCTAGTGAGTCAGTATTGAGTGTAAGTGAATTGCCAAAGACCCCAAGTTTTAAACATTCCATGCAAGATGTAGTGACGGGTATATGTGAAAAGATTGTTGTGACCAAGCATCTGAGATATTGGTGAAGAACAAGTTACTTACCTTCGGTAACGTTTTTTCTGGTGGATACAGTATCTGCCTGTGGATTCCTCACCTTGTGAATATCCCCTTGCCTCAGCAACATTCGAAAATTCTTTTTGTAGCTTTGCGCCGACGACGTCACAGAGGCACGACACCGCGGGCGACTCCGCTGACGTCACTGACTCTATAATAGGGCCAAGCCGGCATGATGACATCAGCTCCGCCCTTTTTTCCGTGCCTTCGATGCACACAGACGGACCAACGTCAGGAGATATATACACAGTACACAAATGTCAAGATAACACAGTGTGAAACCAATGCAGAAAAGCAATTGAAATAAAACTTTTCCTTCAACAATAAAAACATATAAACATCACAGTTACTCAGGTATAGAAGAATGGGCAATGGGGAGGAGGTGGGTCAGTGAGGAATCCACAGGCAGATACTGTATCAACCAGAAAAAGCGTTACCGAAGGAAAGTAACTTGTTCTTCTGATGGATACATCTGCCAGTGGATTCCTCACCTTGTGAATAGATTCCCACAGCAGTCCCCACTCCCGGAGGAGGGTGTCCACTCTCCTATACCAGAAAATCCTGGAGGACAGAACGCGCAAAGTGTCCTTCCCTCCACTTCGGGATCCAAGCAGTAATGCTTCGCGAAAGTGTGGAGGGAGGCCCAAGTTGCCGCTTTACAAATATCCTCAACAGGTACACCCCTAGACAAAGCAGTAGTAGAAGACTTTGCTCTAGTATAGTGGGCTCTTATACCCTCCGGAGGTTCCTTACCAGCCAGGGCGTAGCAGATATTGATGCATAGAATTATCCATCTCGAAGGTGTGCGCTTGTGCACAGCTCTTCCTTTCTTGCAACCAGCAAATCCAACAAACAGCTGGTCATCAACACGATAGTCCTTAGTCCTATCAAGATAGAAGCTCACCGCCCTTTTAGGGTCCAGACGGTGAAGCCGCTCCTCCTCCTTGGAAGGGAGAGGGGGAGGATAGAAGGTAGGAAGGGTAATGGACTGTCCTAGATGGAAGGGAGTTACCACCTTAGGCAGAAAAGCAGCCCTGGTCCTAAGAACCATTAGTTCAGCATGGATGGTCAAGAATGGGGGCTTTGAACCAAGAGCTTGAAGCTCACTTACCTTCCTTGCCGAGGTAATTGCAACTAGGAAAACAGTCTTAAAAGACAACAGCCTCAAGGGACAATTATATAGAGGTTCGAAAGGGGAACCCATCAGAAAAGTAAGCACCAGATTCAAGTCCCATTGAGGCACAATAAAAGGAGCAGGAGGAAATGTATTTGTAAGGCCCTTCAGAAATCTTAAAACAATAGGAGATTTAAATAAGGACGGCTGATCCGGCAGGCAGAGAAAAGCCGACAAAGCCGAAAGATAACCTTTCACTGTAGCCACAGCAAAACCTTGCTTTGCTAAAGAAAGAGCAAATAGAAGTATATCTGACAAACGAGCCCTCAAAAGGTCAATGGACTTCTCCCCACACCAAGTCACAAATTTAGACCATCTGTAAGAATAGATTGACTTAGTGGAGTCACGCCTGGCTGAAAGAATGACATCCACCAAATCATGTGGGAGAGAAAAGGAATTCAGGTTGCCCCGTTTAGTCTCCAGGCATGAAGGTGTAAGGTCTGGAATTGGGGGTGTAGAAGATGCTCCTCCATCTGAGAGAGGAGATCTGCCCTGTAAGGGAGACGGAGCGCCGGGCACGAGTAGAGGTGGAGAAGATCTGTGTACCACACCCTTCTTGGCCAATCTGGGGCGACCAATATAACTTGGGCCCGGTCTTGGCGAATCTTCCTCAGAACCCAAGGAATCAAGGGTATGGGAGGAAACGCGTTAATGAGTTGCGAGTCCAACTCAACTGAAACGAGTCGCCCAAGGCTCCCTGCATCGGAAACTGGAGGCTGCAGAATGACGGGCAGTGAGCATTCTAGCAAGTGGCGAACAGGTCCACCTGAGGAGTCCCCCGTGTCCGAAAGACGTGACTAACTACCTCTGGATGAAGCCTTCACTCGTGGTCGGCTGAGAACTGCCGACTGAGACTGTCTGCACGCACGTTCAGAACTCCGGCCAGATTTGTCATCAGACAAATCTGATGAACCTGAACCCAGGACCAGAGACACAGAGCCTCTCTGTAGAGATACTGTGACCCTACTCCTCCCAGCTTGTTGAGATACCACATCGCAGTGGTGTTGTCTGTCAGGACCTGAACCGACCACGAAGGGAAGGGAGGAAGGCCTTGAGCGCCAGACGAATCGCCCGCAATTCCAGAAGGTTGATGTGAAGCAACCTTTCCCCTGGAGACCAAAGACCCTTGATCTCCAGATCTCCCAGATGAGCACCCCACCCTAGAGTGGACGCATCCGTTATCACTGTGGCCACCGCTGGAGGACGTTGGAAAGGCTTTCTTTGAGACAGATCGCCCTCCACACTCCACCAAGACAGATCCGCTGCAGTTTCTCTGGAGATCTTGATGGACTCCCTGAGATCTCCATTGTGTTGATACCACTGCCTGCGGAGGCACTACTGGAGTGCCCTCATATGCCAGCGTGCATGGTTGACCAACAGAATGCAGGAAGCCATCAGACCGAGCAGACGAAGGACCTTCAGGACTGGAATGACCGCTCCATTATGAAATAAAGGAATCATTTCCTGTATGTCGCGAATCCTTTGAGGTGGAGGGAATGCCCGACATACAGTAGTATCCAGTACTGCACCTATGAACAGGTTGCGCTGGGAGGGCACCAGCTGAGATTTGGGTACATTTATTGAAAAACCCAACCTGTATAACAACTGAGTTGTGACTTGCAGATGATGGAGCACTTTCTCCGGAGATTCTGCTTTGATCAGCCAATCGTCCAGATAATGGAATACCGGAACCCCTGACCTTCTGAGATGTGCAGCCACCACTGCCATCACCTTGGTGAAGACTCGAGGCGCAGTAGTAAGACCAAACGGAAGGACCGCAAACTGGTAGTGCTGCGATCCCACCGTAAAACGGAGATACTTCCTGTGCGACTTCAGAATGGGGATGAGGAAATACGCATCCTACAAGTCGATTGACACCATCCAGTCTTCTTCCAGCAGCGCTTTCAGAACCTGCGCAAGGGTGAGCATCTTGAACTTCTCCTGCTTCAGGTAAAGGTTCAAGATCCTGAGATCCAGGATTGGACGAAGTCTGCCATCCTTTTTGGGGATCAGGAAATACCAAGAGTAGCACCCCTGACCCCTCTCCTGCTCTGGAACCACCTCTATCGCACCCTTTCTGAACAGAGCCAGGACTTCTTCCTGCAAGAGCAGCAGGTGGTCCTCCGCACAAAAACCTTGGCAAGGAGGATAATTGGGGGGAAATTTCCAAAAGGGAAGAGCATACCCATTCTCCACGAGATTGAGAACCCAAGTAATCAATTCCCAATCTCGTAGAAAATGGGTAAGCCGGCCCCCCACTGGGCCCACATGATCCGGAATGGCGGATCTAGGGCTGCTTTGCTGTGGTGGCAGGGGGTTGGGAAGAGGTAGAGGAGGAGGCCTGACAACCTCTAGGACGAGCTCTTTGCCTGCCTCTGTACGATATGTACAGCATATTTTGCTGCTGTTGCTGCTGCTGAGGCTGCCTGTAAGTCCGAAAGGAAGACCTGCCAAAACCTCTGAACCTCTTTCCGGTAGTACCTCTGGACTGCAGGCCCAAAGATCTTGCTGTCGCTCTGCTGTTCTTGAATCTTTCTAAGGCAGCATCAGCCTTCTTTCCAAACAAACCGGACCAATCAAATGGCAAATCCATCAAGGCAGCTTGGCCATCAGCAGAGAACTCAGATGATTTAAGCCATGCCGCTCTTCTTGTGGCCACAGAAGAACCCATCACTCTTGCTACCGAGCCAGCAGTGTCCAGACCACTCTGAATAACCTGTCTAGCAGCAGCTTGAGTGTCAACAATCACTTCTTGAAAATCCTTCCTATCCTCCGCTGGAAGCTTTGGAACCAGCTGTTTTACTGAATCCATCAATGCATGCATATAGCGTCCCATTAGACAAGTTGCATTAGTCGATTTAAGCGCCATGCTTGCAGAGGAAAAGACTTTTTTAGCATCCTGTCCTGCTTCTTCGATTCCTTATCCCCAGGAACCTGTGAAAAAGCGCCCGCAGATTTTTTCGAGCAGGCCGCCTGCACAACCAAGCTCTCTGGCAAGGGGTGTGTGGATAAAAAGTCTGGGTCACCAGGCGCCACCCTGTACCTTCTTGCAACTGCCCTCGAAACAGCAGGGGCTGTAAGCAGTCTTTTCCAGACCTCAGTTATAGGCTCCGCCAAAGCATCATTAAAAGGGAACATAGGCTCGACCACAGAGGTAGGCGAATGAAGGACTTCAGTCAACAATTTAGCTTTATACTCTGCCGTTGGAAGTGTTAAATTCAACAAGTCTGCAGCCTTTCTTATGACCACGTGATAAGGTGTCACATCCTTAGAAGGGGCGTCAGAAATAGAGGCCAAATCCCAATCAGGGCACAGTTCAAGACCACTAGCCTCTCTCAGATCATCGAAAAGATCCTCTGTATCCTGCAGCTCACCCTCTTCCATCTCTGCATCACGATACCTCTGCTCTTCCAGAAGTCTCTGTGCCTCACGCCTCGACCTCTCCTTCATGAACAAAGTCGACGGATCCGGAATAGACTCCGACGGAGCCGGGGCCGGCGTCGAGCCCGAAGCCGGAGGACCAGACCGCTGAACACGAGGTCGGATCGGATTCGGCATCGAGGGTGTCGGCATCGATGGTCTTGGCGTCGAAGGCTTCGGCGGCGCAGAGTAAAGCGAAGGCGGCGTCGGAGCCAGCATAAAAGGCGCAGGAGCCTAACACTGGGGATACCCAGATTGAATGCTAATGGACCCGTGGGACCAACCGGTGCACCAGAGGGGTACATAGCTCTTGAATATACTCCATAAATAGCATTCAGGAACTGAGTAGGGTCCTGACCTGGAGCAGGAAAAGCTGGATAAGAGCTTACAGCTTGCTCCTGAGGGGACGGAGTCTTCTCGACTTCGACCTCAACCTCAGGCTGGTGCACCGGGGTCGACGAACCCGCAGACAACGGAGCCTCCTCTTCTACTCCTTCTTCATCTCCCTCACCCTCCTGGTCAGAAGAATGAGTCGGGCCGGAGAAGGATTCGACAGACTTGAGTGAATAATCAGGCGAATTCACAGGCGAAGCCTCACCTTCGGAGACCTGAACTTCCGGACTCTGAGCCTCCACTTCTTTGCGAAGTAACTTCACCTGCGACTTCGGTCTCGAGTCCTTCCCAGAATGACGAGACTCATGAGATCTCTTCTTGTGCTTCTTCCTCGATGACTTTGAAGCATGCACGGAAGACTACCTCGAGTGCGACTTCGAGCGAGACCTCGAATGACGAGTCCGTGACCTCGACCTCTTCTTGTCCTTCCTGCTCTTTAACTTCGCAACAAGGAGTTTCACCTCCCTCTCACGGAGAGCCTTAGGATTCATTTTCTTGCAGGATGAACATTCCTCAACGTCATGGTCCGAACTCAAACACCAGACGCAGCACTCGTGCGGATCCGTCAGAAAACATCTTGCCGCACTCTCCGCAGGGCTTGAATCCAGTCTTCTTCGTGGACATTTCGACACAAAGAAGCAAAAGGACACCAAAATGAAACAAACAGTAACAAAGTTACCAACAGCTACAGAGGATCCCATGACACCGTTAGCATCAACGACGCGGAATAAAGGGAACTGATGTCATCACGCCGGCGTGGGCCTATTATGGAGTCGGTGACGTCAGCGGAGTCGCGCGCGGTGTTGTGCCTCTGTGACATCGGCGTGAAGCTACAAAAAATATTTCCGAATGTTGCTGACGCAAGGGGATATTCACAAGGTGAGGAATCCACTGGCAGATGTATCCATCAGAAAACATGACACCAGTATTTGGTAAACATGGAACAGAGTGTCACTTGGAATGCTGCTGAAAAAAGTTCCTACCAAGTTCAATAAAGATTGGAGTAATATTGTTTGTATTTGCAGTAATTCAGCTACGTATGTGAAAAAGTTGAATGTCGGTCTGTCAAAATCGATACCTGAGCTGAAGTGCTTCCCTGTAAGATCCTCGTCACTTGCTAAATGGTATACTGAAAGCATCTTTACAATCTTCAGAGTTAGTGAAGAATTCTATTGACTTTGTAGTCCATCCAAGTGCAGTAAAAATGTATTTGGACCTAATATACCCTGTGCACACGCTATCTATACATATGCACTATCATTGCAGAAAGCAAGCAATAATTTAAATTAAATAAATAAATATAAAATAAATAAATACCGGAAAAACACTGTTTCTGTTTTTTAATGCCGTGAAAATGTGTAAGCACTGATAACCACTGTTTTTTTAAGGTATTGAAAAAACTGAAAAAACCCCACCAGAATGTACCAAAATTAGAAACTGAAAACAGGAAAGCCTAAGCATAGGTAAGGTTTGAGTATATCTATGAGAGGAACTTAAGGTTTCGAACAAGAAATCCTCCTAAAGAGCCGCCTTGTATAATTCCACTCGATGCTAATGAGCAGCCCTATTAAGTAGCTCTATATACACTATGTTGTCGTCGGGTGGTGAGAGTTTGGAAGGGTATAGATCCGGATCATTGTCCTTGTTGGGCTCTGTGTCATAGTCCTGCCATGGATCATTAATGTCCTGTGGTGTATCTTCTTCCCAATCCCCTTCCTCTTGTGGATCAGATGATAGTGGTTGAGGAGAATTTGTGAGTGTGATAAGCACATTTGGGTCAGTGGGTGTAGGAGTTGCAATGTAAGGAGGAGAAGGATTAGTACCCACATTCTTGCGCTTTAAAGGAGTGTGGTAGTCCTCCTGTAGGCCCATTTTCCTTTTTCTGGAAGTTTGGCGTAAATATGGCCAGTGTCTGGATGGATGACTAGACTGCAAGTCGAAACAATACTTGGAGAATAGAAAACGCGATTGAGAAACAATACCGTCGAGGATAGTGGATTGCACGGTGAGGGGAACCCAAGAAACGGTGTCGAACAGGAGCACCGCAATTCACACCCGAACTCAATGGCTGGAAAAAACAATCTAACAATGGAGTCGATGCCAATGTGCACTATCATCGAAAGGAGTCACCACCTACCTTGTGACTGGAAAAGACTTCTTTGAAGAAAAACAAAGTACAAACATTCGGACACAACACTAGATGGCAGACTATGCAAAGCATGTGATCTACGGCTCACATGCCTCGAACATTACAATTACAATTTGCATACATTTATGTTCAGGGATCAGCTCCTTCTCCCTGCAGAGCTACACACATGCAATTGCACATTATTCACCTGCGAGTTAAGTCTTGCTATCTCATTTATGTTGGTTGCCCTTAAGCAACTGATATTGCACGAGTCATTATTATTCTGCACACTACTGAAGACACAAGACAATGTATTGCACATGCTGGTATATTCTATCCGAATTACCTGGAAAATACTTGCTATGTACACCCTGTGCACTTTTACTATGTTATACTTTCAGCCACATCTTAGGTTTCTCTCTGGACATAAATGATGTGTTCTTTCTGGCGTATGCGAGAGCTAGTGGCTTTGGCAATGTGGTTTAACCATTTTGCACACCATTATGGCTGATGTTCAGTATGACAAAGATAGGGGTGGGGTAGGTTGGAGTTGTGTGGAGTGGAATGTGATATACTGTAGTGGAGTCTGCTAGATTGGTGTGAAGTGGGAAGGATTGGAGTGGCAGAGTTGGGTAGATTAGCGTGGTAGATTGGAGTGGGGTAGATTAAAGAGGAGTGGAGTGGGGTCGATTAGGGTGCAGTAGGGTAGATTGGGCTAGAGCAGACTGGGGTAGAGTGGAGTGGGACATATTGGGGTAGATTGGAGTGATTGGGAATAGTTGGTTGGACTGGGGTAGAATGGGATTGGAGTGGGATAGATCGGTGTGTAGTGGGGTAGAGTAGACTGCGGTAGAGTAGACTAGGGTGGAGTAGGGTAGATTGGGGTTAAGCGGGGTACATTGAATTGAGATAGATCGGGTGAAGCGTAATGGACTGTGTGGAGTGGGGTAGATTGGAGTTCAGGGGGTAGTCTGGAGTGGGGTAGATCGGGGAAGAGGGGAGTGAGATATATTGGAGTGGAGTAGATTGGGTAAAGTGGAGTGTAGTGAATTGAGGTAGATTGGAATGGGGCAGATAGGAGAGGAGTATATTGGAGTGGCGTTGACTAGGGTGGAGTAGGGTGGATTGGAGTTGGATA
Source organism: Lissotriton helveticus (assembly GCF_964261635.1). Classification (NCBI taxonomy): domain Eukaryota; kingdom Metazoa; phylum Chordata; class Amphibia; order Caudata; family Salamandridae; genus Lissotriton; species Lissotriton helveticus. The sequence continues at coordinate 271,654,646 of NC_136061.1, forward strand.
GATTGGATGGAGGGTAGATTGGAGTGAAGTGGGGCAGATTGGAGGGAGTTAAGTGGGGCAGATTGGGATGGAGTGGGGCAGATTTGGATATAGTGGTGTGGGGTTGAGTGGGGTACAGTGGAGTGGAGTTGACTGGAGATTAGAGTGGAGTTGACTGGAGATTAGAGTGGGGTAGATTGGAGTAGGGCAATTTGGGGTGGATTGGGGTAGGGCATACTGGAGTTGACTCGGGTGGCGTGGGTTGGATTCGAGTGTGATACAGTGGGTGGGGTAGATTGGAGTGGGGTGTGGTAGATTGGAGTGGAGCAGATAGGGGATAGTTTGTGGTGGCGTTGATTGGAATAGGGTAGATTTAGGTGGGGTCGATTTGAGTGGGTTGAGTGAGGTAGAGCGGAGTAGGACAGATTAGAGCGGAGTGAGGGTAGACTGAATGGACAGCAGCGTGGAGGATTGGAGTGGGGTAGACTGGACAAGAGGGGGGTAGACTGGACAAGAGGGGGGTAGACTGGACAAGAGGGGGTAGACTGGACAAGAGGGGGTAGACTGGACAAGAGGGGGGTAGACTGGACAAGAGGGGGGTAGACTGGACAAGAGGGGGTAGACTGGACAAGAGGGGGGTAGACTGGACAAGAGGGGGGTAGACTGGACAAGAGGGGGGTAGACTGGACAAGAGGGGGTAGGTTGGGGGTAGATTGGGGTAGATTGGACAAGAGGGGGGTAGATTGGACAAGAGGGGGGTAGATTGGACAAGAGGGGGGTAGATTGGACAAGAGGGGGGTAGATTGGACAAGAGGGGGGTAGATTGGACAAGAGGGGGGTAGATTGGTGTATATTGGGGTAGATTGGGGTAGATAGGAGAAGAGGGGGTAGATTGGAGAAGAGGGGGTTAGATTGGAGAAGAGGGGGTTAGATTGGAGAAGAGGGGGTAGATTGGAGAAGAGGGGGTAGATTGGAGAAAAGGGGGTAGATTGGAGAAAAGGGGGTTAGATTGGAGAAGGAGTAGTTTCTGTCCTGTAACTCCAGTTCTGTAGTAGGGGTATGTCTGTTATAGTCATAATCTAGTGAATAGTCCCGCTCATGTGCGTGGACCCCGGCAATCAAAAATAATCTCTTAAGCTGTCATAAAACTGCAGAACTGCAAAGACACTTAAGAGATAATTTAAAGACAAATAATGCAGCCTATATCCACAGGCTACACGGTCCAGTACCTCAACTAGAAATTCCACCAAAAAAACACACACAACAGCACAGTCTGCCCAGTTTCTCCATAAAGAAACTTGCCTCTACCAGTAAAAGCCTCTGGAATGATAGAGAGGAAGGCATGGACAGACAAGCCCCATAGGCTGCCATTATGTGGCTTAAATAGGATACTGTGCCTTTAAGAGAACCTTCCAGAACTTTCTCCCAGTATCCCAGAATGCATAGCAGGTCCCACTTACTTTCAGTTCTTTTTGAAGGCGTAACACGCCAGACCTGCAGCATTCCTTACATGAATATCTCTCTCCACCGGGGAGGAGGGCGGGCGCTTATGACTATAACAGAGATACCCCTACTACAGAACTGGAGTTACAGGACAGAAACTACTCCTTCTGTAGTAGGGGATCTCTGTGTATAGTCATAATCTAGTGAATAGAATGGCAAGCCCATCCCCACACCAAAGCGGCGGTGGAGAAACGAGAAATAACACCACTATTGTGTGAACAGATTTCGCAGCGAAGCCTGCCCAACCTGAGCGTCTGCCCTGGCATCAGTGTCCAGGCAGTAATGCTTAGCAAAGATATGAACCGACTTCCAAGTGGCCGCCTTGCAGATTTCTGCAATCGGAACATTACGGAGCAAGGCTGACGTGGCAGCTTTGCCCCTGGTGGAATGAGCCTTAGGCTTACCTCCTAAGGTCTTATTAGCTTTTTGGTAACATAGCTGTATGCAGGACACAATCCACCTCGAGATCGACTGCTTAGAGGTCGCAAGACCCGTCCCGACTGATCCATAATTGATAAATAATTGGTCTGACCTACGAATATCTTTGGTTTTATCCAGATAAAATTTCCCTCCTGACATCCAGGGAATGCAGAGACCTTTCCGCTGGAGATGAAGGATTTTGAAAAAACGTAGGCAAAGTTATGGTCTGGTTGACATGAAAATCAGAAATAACCTTGGGAAGAAATTTAGGGTGAGTACGCATAACAACCTTAGCAGCATGAAATACAGTATAAGGTTCTTGGCAACACAACGCCTGAATTTCACTCACCCTGCGGGCCGATGTAATGGCCACGAGGAACGCCGCCTTCCAGGACAGGTGCTGCAACGAAGCCTTATGAATAGGTTCAAAAGGATCCTTCATCAATCTGGACAGCACCACATTCAATTCCCATGAAGGCGAAGGAAGCCTGACAAGAGGGAATACTTTCTTCAAGCCTTCCAGAAAGTCTTTGATCACAGGGATCTGGAAAAAGGAAGTCTGTGAAGGGCATTTCCTGTAGGCAGTCAATGCAGCTAGATGGACCTTAATGGAATGAACATTAAGGCCAGACTGCGCCAAATGTAGAAGGTAAGGAAGGATGACATCTTCCTTGCACGTCGTCGGGTCAAAGTGCTTGGACTTGCACCAGATACAGAACCTCTTCCACTTGTAAGCATAAGAAGTCCTAGTGGAAGGTCGCTTAGCCTCCTTCAGTATGTCCATGCAATCTTCAGGCAGATTCAAATGGCCATATTGCACTATCTCAGGAGACATCTGTCCCCCGAACTTCGTGAGAAGGTCCGGCCTGCACGGCAGCCGTATGTGCGGAAGGAGAGATCGGTGAAGCAGGTCCGTGAACCACCACTGCCTGGGCCATTCCGGAGCAATAAGTATCATCCGCGCCCTGGACCGGGCCAGCTTGATGAGCACTGCCGGAATCAGGGGAATGGGCGGAAAAGCGTACAGAAAGCGGTTCGACCAGTCGATCCATAGCACATTTCCCAGCGTCCCCCGCTGGTAGTACCTGGAGGTGAAGCCTCGGCATGTGCTGTTTTCGGCGGTGGCTAACAGATCCACGTCTGGAGTTCCCCACCTTGCGAAGACTTCTCCTAGTACTTCGTCGTTTATGACCCATTCGTGGTTTTCCTGAATCAGTCTGCTCAGTGCGTCCGCCTGAACATTCTGCACACCTGGCAGATGGGTAGCCGTTATCGACAGTCCTCTGGCCAGAAGCCAGCGCCAGATCGCCTGCGTCTCCTGTGACAGAGTGCGCGATCTCGAACCCCCCTGCTTGTTGAGGTAATACATCGTGGTCGTATTGTCCGTTTGCACGAGCAGAGAGTTGGTCTGGAAGGACGGAAGAAAGGCCTTCAGCGCCAAGTGAACAGCTCTGAGTTCCAGGAAATTGATGTGGTACGTGGACTCCCTCTGGGACCACGTCCCTTGAATCTGTAGGTCTCCGGAGTGCGCCCCCCAACCCTGGAGGGAAGCATCCGTCACGATCGTCTGTGTGGGAATGTCCTTGTGGAAGGGAACCCCTCTCAGGAGATTCTCCGCCGAACACCACCACTTCAGAGACTGAAGAGCATGCAGAGACAGCCGTATCCTGTCGTCCCAGGATCCTCTCCTCTGATCCCACTGATCCTCCAAGCACTCCTGCAACGGTCTCATGTGCAGTCGTGCGTGTGGCGCGAGGAAGATACAAGAGGCCATCGATCCCAGTAGGGAAGACACCGTCCTCACTGTCGTAGATGGAGTGGTCATGAGAGCCTGAGCCTTCCGAAGGAGTGATAATCGTTGCTCCTCCGAAGGAGACACACTTGCTGACAGCGTATTGATGGAGGCTCCTGGACTGGAGTTGGGACAGACTTGGACATGTTGATGTGCAACCCCAGCTTGTTCAAGAGAACGCACGTCTTCTGGAAGTCCGCTTGAGCTTCCGAGAAGGAGGCCTTGATCAACCAATCGTCCAGGTACGGGTAGACAAACACCTTGTTCTTTCTTAGGTGTGCTGCAACCACCGCCATGCACTTCGAGAATGTTCTTGGCACAGACTTCAGTCCAAACGGGAGTACTGTGTATTGATAGTGATTGGCGCCGACTTGGAACCGCAGGAACTTCCTGTGTTTGCGTGCAATGGGCACATGGAAGTACGCATCCTGTAGGTCTATAGCACACAGCCAGTCCCCTTGTTGCAACTGAGGATATATCTGATGCAACGACAGCATGCAAAACTTTTCCCTGCGAATCCACTTGTTTGCCTGTCGCAAGTCCAGAATGGGCCTGAACTCGTTCTTGTCCTTCTTGCGGACCAGGAAGAACCTGGAGTACAGACCTCTTCCTCTTTGAGACAGAGGTACGTCTTCTATCGCCCTTTTCCTTAACAGGATATCGGCCTCCGCCTGGAGTTGGCGCAGTTGATACTGCAAGCTGACCGGAGGAATCGATGGAGGAGGGCTGGTGAACCGAAGACTGTATCCATTGCAAACAATATTCAGCACCCACTTGTCCTGAGTAATTTTTCTCCTCTCAGCCAGAAAAAATTGAACGCTTCCCCCCACCGGAGTGGGCAACGGATGAAGGGGAAGTAAGCGCTCAGGGCCTAGACCCAGCCGGGCCTTTAGTCGCTGGTGCCGACTGGTGGCCTCCTCTGCCCCTCTGGCGCTTTTGGAATGGTCTTCTTAACTGCTGCTGTTGTTGACCTGAAGACTGGCCACGCCCTCTGCCCTGTCCACCAAACCGTCTCTGGAACGGGCGGTACGACTTCTTACTCTCCTTGGGTTTTTCCAAACCCACAGCCGTGAGCGTCTCAGCCTCCGCCTTCATGCGGGCCATTTCGTCATCCGCATGTTTCCCAAACAGGGTTTCGCCAGAGAATGGAAGGTTGGCAACCCTTTGTTGTGCGTCAGGTTTTAATGACGTAAGGCGGAGCCAGGAGTGTCTGCGCTGGTTGATCCCATGGCAGAAACCATGTGCCGCCAGTAGGGCGGAATCGGCAGTGGCGCTGATGACCTGATTCGCCACCAACATCCCCTTGCTCAAAACTTCCTGAAAATCCTCCCTCTTGTCCCACGGCACAAGTTCCACAAACTGCTGGAGGGCTCAATCATATCGTCCCAACAGGGCCGTGGCACTCGCCGCCTTCATAGACGTCGCCGAAATCCCACAAACCTTCCTTCCAGAGGAATCCAGCCACCTGGATTCTTGATCAGGCGGAACTGTGGAGGACGGAGTGGTGGCATGCTGTTTGCGCGCAGCCGTCACGATCACAGAATCCGGAGGAGGTTCCGTCCTCAGGAAGGCCGGATCAGAGTCGGGAGCCCGGTATTTTTTCTGAAACCTCAAGGGCGCCGCTTTGGTAACCGCTGGGGTTAGGAAAAGGTCCATGGCCGGTTCTTCCAGACCCGGCACCAGTGGTAGCAATGGTCGGGATAGATGTTTTTGGTGTAGCGTCTCAAATATCACCGACGTCTTGGGAGTGGGCACCGTCAGCGAGATGCCCAGCTTCGCTGCACCTCGCAAAAAGACTTCCTGAAAGGACACCAGATCATCAATCGGTGAAACCCTTGTCTCTGGTGATTCCGACAACGTTGGAGAATAGTCCCTGGTCCCCGAGGATCTTGTATGGGAACGAGACCTGTGCCTCCTGTGGCGTCGTCTCGACCGTGTGGAAGACCGGTGGCGTGATCCTTCTCTCCTCCTGGAACGGGATCGCGACCTCCCAGAACGTGGACGCTCCGTAGGTTTCCGAGGAGGCGTCTTCCGTGGTTTCTCCTGGGTTCTAGGTCTTGGTGTCCCCTTTGGAGGTGTAGGTAACCTGGGTAGGGACGCCGACCTCGGCGGAGGGATCGGAGGAGTCCCCGACCGAGGCCTAGGCCCACGTGGTGGAAGCCCCGGTGGTGGCAGAGATGGCAGTGGGGGCTTAACAGGCGGATCCTCTTTAGGTAGAGGAGGAGGAGATTTAAGCCGAGGTGGTGTATAAACCACCGAGTACACCGAGCCCGGTGACTTCTTCGGAGGAGGGGACTGCGACCCAGCCCCTCCAGAACCTGAGCGCCGCCTCCGGCGTCCTTCACCAGACCCCGCCTGACTTCTGGCGCTAGAAGTCCTTCTGCGCCGTTTTGAGGAGGCAGAACGGCTCCCAGATGCCGATCTCTTCCTCCTCGACGTCGAGCTACATTTATCCGGCGTCGAACGTCGACCCCGTGACTCAGGCGTCGAACACCGTCTCCTCGACGTCAAGTGTTTCTTCTTCGACGCCGAGTGCCGCCACCTCGACGACGAGCGGTCAGCTCTCGACGACGAGCGTCGACTGTCCTTTGCAGACCGTTTCCTCACAGTCCTCGACGTCGAGGCTCCCCTCGACGCCGAACGTCCACTCGACGGCGAACGGCGGTGTCGCCTCGGCGGCGAGCGCCGATGCCTACTGGTCCTCCGACGTCGACGGCTCGACGTCGACGACGATGACGCCGTCGGCGGCCTGCCCAGGCCCTTCGACGTCGACTTCCCACGCTGTCTCGACCCGAAGCCCCGGGGAGATGGGGAACACACCATCGTCATCCCTCTCGACGTCGTTGTCGATGCAATCGACGTCAACGGAGACCGGGAGCGTTTGCTGGTCTTCCTGCCTCTGGGGAGCCCCCCAGAGGGCTCAGCAGGGGCAGAGGGAGCCTTCCCAGCCTGCCCAGACCCACCTGCAGCCTGCATACGTCTCTCCTCGAGGCCTTGGAGCCTAATCTTCAACCTTTCCCTGAGGGTCCTAGTTGAAAAGGTCTGACAAATATCACAGCCTTCAGGAACATGTTCTTCAGGGAGGCAGAGAATGCAGACGTCGTGTGAGTCCGACTTGGCCTTCTTCCTTCCACATGCAGGGCACTTGTCAAACAGAGCAGGCATTTTAGATCCCTAAAAGCCTGAACAAACACCCAGGGATGAAGAAAAACACCAAGTATTAACAACAGAAAACACTTTTAAGTCAAAAAAGTGCACAAATCCAATAAACCCTTTGAAAAAGGGAGAGCTCAATGCACCAGGGTCCTGTTAGCAGGAGCCGGAAAAAAGAACTGAAAGTAAGTGGGACTTGCTATGCATTCTGGGATACTGGGAGAAAGTTCTGGAAGGTTCTCTTAAAGGCACAGTATCCTATTTAAGCCACATAATGGGCAGCCTATGGGGCTTGTCTGTCCATGCCTTCCTCTCTATCATTCCAGAGGCTTTTACTGGTTTCTTTATGGAGAAACTGGGCAGACTGTGCTGTGTGTGTGTTTTTTTGCTGGAATTTCTAGTTGAAGTACTGGACAGTGTAGCCTGTGGATATAGGCTGCATTATTTGTCTTTAAATTATCTCTTAAGTGTCTTTGCATTTCTGCAGTTTTATGACAGCTTAAGAGATTATTTTTGATTGCCGGGGTCCATGCACATGAGCGGGACTATTCACTAGATTATGACTATACACAGAGATCCCCTACTACAGAAGAGGGGGTAGAATGGAGAAGAGGGGGTAGATTGGAGAAGAGGGGGGTAGATTGGAGAAGAGGGGGGTAGATTGGAGAAGAGGGGGGTAGATTGGAGAAGAGGGGGTAGATTGGAGAAGAGGGGGTAGATTGGAGAAGAGGGGGTAGATTGGAGAAGAGGGGGTAGATTGGAGAAGAGGGGGTAGATTGGAGAAGAGGGGGTAGATTGGAGAAGAGGGGGTAGATTGGAGAAGAGGGGGTAGATTGGGGTAGATTGGAGAAGATGGGGTAGATTGGAGAAGAGGGGGTACATTGGAGAAGAGGGGGTACATTGGAGAAGAGGGGGTACATTGCATTGGGTAGACTGGAGTGGGACACACTTAAGTGGATAGGAGTGAAGTGGGGTAGACTGGTTTAGATGGGGGCAGAATGGGTATATCTGAGTGGAGTGCGGTAGACTGGTGTGGGGCATGGTTGACTGGGTTGGAGTAAAGTGGGTTAAATCGGGGTACAATGGGGTAGATTGTATTGTAGTGGAGTGGACTGGGTAAATTAGAATGAGTGTGGATGGGGTGGATTAAAGTGGGGTAGATTGGAGTGGGGTAGATAGGGGTAAATTGTAGCGAAGTGGGGTGAGGTAGATTGGGCTACAGTGGAGAGGGATAGATTAAAGTGGAGGGGATGGATTGGATTTCACAATAGTGGAGTGGGGTGAGTGGAGGGGCGTGAAGTGGAGAAGACGTGAGTGGCATAGACTGATATGGCGTGGAGTTGCTGGTCTTAGAGTGGAGGGGCATGGAGTGCCTCGTATTAGAGTGGAGTAATTTGTCATTGAATAGAGTGGTGTGGGGTGAGTGGAGTGACGTAATGTGGAGTATGCATGGTGTGGTAGTGCACTGCCCATTGGACAATTCATTTTGAATTGAAATGATAATTACATTTGCATGGAAATACTGCACACAAACGACGTGTCCAAATATCACCACCTAATGAACGATATGTTTTGATGGTATTCAAATATTTGTTTCCACTACACTTCAGAAATACAAAAAAGTGGAGGAGGAGCCTAGCCTGCAGCCGAGATGGCCGCCTAGTCTCTCGGCTCCGCCGACCCTCGTGCCTTTCTTTATAATCCTGCCGCATATCCTGTGCCTTCACGCAACAAGTTAACTCGGGAAGTGCTCCTGATCCCGTTGTTTTGCTTCCCGGCGCAGTCCGAGCGCTGCCGGTGGTGCGGCGTCCCTGTTCTCTTTCCGGCCCTTTGAGGGATCGCAGCCGGGCCGTAGCCTGTGGGGTGCGGCGGGACACGGCCACAACAACAGCGGCCGCCGTGGCGGAGGAGGAACCGGTCAGCTGGGGTTACATTGCTGCGCTGGGTTCATCGCCGCAGCGCTTCCCCTTGCTCGGCGCTCCTATGTTCCTGGAAACATTGTACCGGCGCTCTCTCTTTGTATCCTTCCCCAGCTTGGCTGTGACGGATCTGCTTCATTGTTGCTCTTCCCCCATAGCAGACGCCATTTTCTGCATTGGGCACCCAGCGCCTACCAGCGGAGTCCTCTGCTCATTTCGAGGGCTACTTGTTCGCCGGCGTTGCCACAGTTGAAGCGGCTTTAGGATCGGCTGTCCTCATGTATGTGTCCCGGCGGGGCCCCGCTGATCCTTTGCAGCAGTGTTGTACGTCGAGGATGGTGAATGGCGGCTTGCTTTCAGAACTGCTCTGCTGCCGTTCGCCCTGGGCGGGGGACGAGGCTGTCTCCTCCGTTGCGGTTACACTGCTGAGGCCTCGTGATGTCTTAAATGCTTTGGAGGGTCTTGTGGTTGCCTTTCATCACACTGCCCGAGGATTGGGGGACCGGCTTGATGCGATTTCACCGGCTGGCCGTCATTGCCCTTCTATGCTGCACGCTGCGCCACAACCTTACTCTGTTCACGGTGGTTCGTCTACCCTGGAGCCCGTGGGGGTGATAGCTGCTCAGGCCACAGTTTCTGCTGCTGTCCGCTCCGAAGTGGGTCTGAAGGGGTCTGGCGGTACTGACCTTTCTCGATGGCCGGCGCGTCTGCTTCGTACGCCATGTTTTCCACTTCCTTTGTTCTCTGATGGCGTGCCTCTTGGCTTCATCCTGGATTCGATGCCTTTGCCTCGGCCTGCTGCGGCAGTTGGACTTTGGACTTGTTTTGCTTCCCACTGTACTATCTTCGGGCAAGCGGCAGTGGCTTTTATTGCTGTTTGTGACCGAATTCCCAGCCGGTGTGGCCCATTTCGAGTGCCTCGACTTCTGCAGTGGATTTTACAGTCGCCTTTTCCACCTACGCTAGCTGTTTTAGACTTGGACTCCGCCGTCATGCTGGATCGAAGGGGACAGGGCTGAGACTGTTCCTCCTTTTTTGTTGAGACCTGCTGTGTGTATTGCTGGGGCTGTGATGGACAATTGCTGGAGGTAAAGCTTGGTTAGGTACTGAGGTGGGGTCCGGGGATGGGTGGCCGCGGCTAAAAGTGCTGATTGTTTTGAATTTTCTCTGGCCCTCCTCCAGTCTTCTGTGATTCTTTTTCTTTCTTTTCTTTCTTCTGCATTTCGGGTACTCTTTTGGGGCGACAGACGCACTGCTAGGGGGGGGGTAGGCCGTAGCCTCTGCATGTGTGTTGGGTGGGGGGTGTGTGGGGGGGTTTTTCTTTGTTCGTTTCTGTTCCTATGGGCCTTAATTTTTCTTTCCTTTTTTTTTTTTATTCTTTTCTTTCCCTGTTTCTTGGAGTCCTGGGGTGGATTGGGGGATATGGGTAGTGGCTGGGGTGTATTGTACTGTGTGTTCGTTATATATCCTGATTTATCTGACCCCAGCCGGATGTCTTGTGGATAATGTTTGATGCTTTTTCTGATGACCGTAGCCCACCTTTGTCCTGGATGTATCGTTTGGACTCTGATCCTTCTTGCTTTTTGTTGTTTTGGACACGCTTAAAAACTTTTAAAATTAAACCTTCATTTATCCTACTTCTCGGCAACGCACGTGTTTATAGTGTACCTCGTAATAATCGCGCTAGTCTTATTAAGTTGCTGAGTCGCCTCACTGCTTGCTACTGTGCTTTAAATGTTGTTGTGGCCGGCCCCTGGGTTGTAGGCCCGTATTTGTTTGCTTATAATTTTCAATAAAGGTTTTCAAAAAAAAAAAAAGAAATACAAAAAAGTGTGCTTCGATGGTACTCCTGATATATCGTGAAACATTTTGTTGTTGTTGTGTATTTGGAAAAAAACATCCTAAACCCTCTCCTGTTACATGAATGCTCAGCAGGACTGTCATGCAAATTCTCTCACTAGGAAATTGGAGAAAGAAAAGTAAACACCATGCTCCCTTGGATGAGAGAGCTTGACATTTAACGTCTGTCTATGAATGTACAGGAAATGTGCACATATGATGAAGGCAAGATTAAAGACAATACAATGAAGACTTGAAAATATGTCTCACACCAAATGTTTTTTTCATCATGACAATAGGTTTTAAGGATCCTTTGTACACAAATAGCAGTCAATAGAACTGCATGTGCAAAGGAAATCTCTCTCCTAAAACAACTCATCGTTCTTCCAATGACTAGGGTGTAAAATCTAAAATATTTACACTGAAAACTGAGATTAAAATCTAATCGGAGAATATGCCAAGTACTCAAAAATTATCAAATGCCTTCACAATAATTATCAATGGATGATAGTACCCAGTCAACAATAAAAAAAAAATCTAACTGCTCAGATAGCATTTCCTTAAGAATCTGCCACGGAGTAATTCGTAATTGTAAGTACTGGATGGAGGATCCTTATTTGTATCTAGTTAGAATCTTTAAATTTGTCAAGCTTTTAACCTTAATGTATTCATTGAGCTCAAAAGTAACAGCAAGGTGACAATGCAGCTAAATAGAATAAAGACTTCAAAATAAGTGTAAAGAATTTATTGAATGAAGAAACTGTGGACAGAAACTATCTTACCTTCTCAGGATTGTGGAGATTTTCCTCTTCTGCCTGCAATGGACCTGGAATCTCGCACACACACTTATTTTTCCTTCGGTTCTTTCTTTTTTGGCGCTTTTTCTCCTGTTTCAGTTCTTGCACTCTTTCTTCTTCTAAAAACTCCTCACACAGTTGCTCCAACCTACTGATGCCTTGCACTTTTTCAACAGCCATCTAGTTGTGACAAATAGGAAAAAAATGAGCAAATGTCTTGAGAACGACAAACAGAAGCAATCGAAAGGTAAGATTAAGCCTCTAAAGACATGGTTAATTATGTGTAATAATAAATTGCATATTCAGAATGCATCAAAGCAGATCACTACTGTTTGAATGTAGATTTATTACAAGTCAATGTTTACAGTTATAATATACTTAACACACTGTACAGTCATGGATGTTTAGTTCTATATTGAGAGTATAATGATATGTGATAACCTAACACCGAGATATTCCTTGACCTACCCCGCAGGAACCCATAATCTCTATGATCCTTCCTCTACCACTAAAATCACCAGATTAAGTCCAGTTTGTGTCAGTAATGAACAAGTTACTTACCTTCGGTAACGCTTTTTCTGGTGGATACAGTATCTGCCTGTGGATTCCTCACCTTGTGAATATCTCCTGCGTCAGCAACATTCGGAAATTCTTCTATAGCTTCGCGCCGACGTCACAGAAGCACGGCATCGCGCGTGGCTCCGCTGACGCCATGACTCCATAATAGGCCCGTGTCGGCGTGATGACATCAGTTCTGTCCTTTTTTCCGTGCCTTCGAGGCACACGGACCGACCAACAACAGTAGATATACACACAGTGTACCCAGTACAATATAATCAAGGTGATACACACAGTGTGAAAACAATGTAGCAAAACACTTCCTTTGAAAGTAACATATATACATAAAAATATTACATTATCGTAGGTATAGAAGAGTGGACAACGGGGAGGTGGGTGGGCATGTGAGCAATCCACAGGCAGATACTGTATCGACCAGAAAAAGCATTACTGAAGGTAAATAACTTGTTCTTCTGATGGATACATCTGCCAGTGGATTCCTCACCTTGTGAATAGATTCCCACAGCAGTCCCCACTCCCGGAGGAGGGTGTCCACCCTTCTATACCAAGAAGTCCTGGAGGACTGAGTGCGCAAAATGACCATCCCTCCTCACCTCGGAATCTAAGCAGTAATGCTTCGCAAAGGTGTGGAGGAAAGCCCAAATTGCCGCTCTACAAATGTCCTCTACAGGAACACCTCTAGACAAAGCAGATGTGGTAGACTTTGCTCTAGTGGAGTGCGCCCTCAAACCTTCTGGAGGTTCCTTACCGGCCATAGAGTAGCAAATCTTGATACACAAGACAATCCATCTTGACAGCGTGCGCTTGTGCACCGCTTTGCCTCTTCTGGCTCCAACGAAACCCACGAAGAGCTGGTCATCAATTCTGAACCCTCTGGTTCTGTCAAGGTAGAAGCTCACCGCCCTCTTTGGGTCCAACCAGTGAAGCTGCTCCTCCTCCTTGGAAGGGTGAGGGGAGGATTGAAGGTAGGGAGGGTAATGGACTGTCCCAGATGGAAGGGAGTTACCACCTTAGGCAGAAAAGCAGCCCTGGTCCTAAGTACCATTCTTTCAGCATGAATGGTCAAGAACGGGGGTTTTGAACTTAGAGCTTGAAGCTCATTTACCCTCCTTGCCGAGGTAATGGCAATCAGAAAGACCGTTTTAAAAGATAACAACCTCAAGGGACACCTATGCAAGGGCTCGAAAGGTGAACCCATTAAGTAAGGACAAGATTCAAGTCCCATTGAGGCACAATAAAAGGAGTGGGAGGAAATGTATTCGTAAGGCCTTTTAAGAACCTTACAATAATAGGTGACTTAAATAAGGACGGCTGGTCCGGCAGAAAAAGAAATGCTGACAAGACTGAAAGATAACCCTTCACTGTCGCCACAGCAAATCCTTGCTGTGCCAAAGAGAGTGCAAACTGAAGAATGTTGGACAAGCGAGCCTTCAAAGGGTCAATGGGCTTCTCCCCACACCAAAAGACAAACTTAGACCACCTATAAGAATAGATACACTTTTTTTTTTTAAACTTTATTTTTGTTGCAGGTACACACACATTTCCTTCGCCCGTGGGCTGCATTGTCAAACCAACAATTGTGCACAGATCTAGGCGTTAGTTATAGGCACGGCCCATCAGCCCACAACCCGGAGGCCGGGCGGCGCAGCTGTAATCAGTCAATCAAACATTATATAGCCCGCAACAGTGCGTGTCATCAATGTCGAGTCGATACCCTGCATTTTTCATGTAATACCCTCCCCCCCCCCCTCAACTATGTTCAGTGTAACTGCATAACACACCCTCAACAAGTTCGTTTCCACCTCATTTCCTTTTGCCGCATAGTCCTCGGTGTAACTTCCCCACAGCCACATTTTCACCCTCTACCACCCCCCCCCTGTCCCCGCACTTCCCCCCCCAAGAAACAGAACCTTTTCCGACTTTGCTTTTAAGATGACTTCTAGATGTTGCCCACCTCCCCATTCATGTCCTTGCCGTTGTGAAATCAAGCCCACTGCCGTTGTAGGCCTACCACGACCGACCTAGTATACCTCATTGCCCTCCCTCTAAACCATGGTATTGTCTCCATTTTGCCCAGACCCTCTGAAACTTTTTGGGGCACCCCCTCGCCTTATATGTCACCCTTTCTGCCGCCATGTACAGATCTAGGCCCCTTCTCCATTCCTCTATGTCTGGTGGCTCCGCGGCTCCCCAATGTTTGGCGATGTCCCTCTTGGCCACCACTAGCGCCAGGACTAGAAATATAAGGTGGTTGCGTGGTAGATCTATTTCGTTAGTCATGCCCAACAACGCCAATTTCGGTTCGCACTCCAATTCTATCCCCAGGACCTCCCCCAACTCCGCGAAAATGTGTGTCCAGTATGTGCGTATAGTGTCGCATGACCATATTGTGTGGTAAAAGTCACCTGGGTGTTGTAGACATCTGAGACACCGGGGGTCTGTTATTTTCCCGGTTTTGAGGAGACGTACTCTATCAAAGTAAGTCCTGTGTAGCACGTTCATCTGGATGAGCCTCAACCGTGACTTTATGGCCACCTCTCTAGGGTGCATCAAGACCATCTCCCAATCCAAGTCCTCCATCTCGCCTACCTCCGCCTCCCAAACCCCTCTAAGTTTCGTTAAGTCCCCTAGCATATTGTTAGTGAGTGTCTTGTATGTGAGTGAGACCGCCTGATGTGTTATCTGTTCCTGCAGGAGCCTGCCCTCCAGTGGCGCGTATTCAGGCAGCTCTGTGGGGATGATGTTTTGGGCTCTCCATGCATGGGCCAATTGTGTATGTTTGAAGAGTTGTGATCGGTGCAGTCCGTATTCCAGTTGTAACCTGTCGAACGACTTCAGTTCCCCCCTATATAAGACATCGCCAATATGTGAAATACCTATATCATCCCATCTTTGGAAACCTTTCAGCCTTTTAAATTCCGTCAGCCAATGGCATTGCCATAACGGCGTCTGTCTAGTCGGCCTCTTATCCCATCCCATACGTTTTGTCGCTCGTGTCCAGGCCCGAAGTGTGAGCAGTGTTGCCGGTAGAAGCGATCTTCGCGTCTTACCCCCGTATAGATAGTGGTATACACTATGAGGTGACAGCTTCTGCCGTTCCAGTGTATAGGTCGGGTGGTCGGCCGGGGCATGGATCCACTCATTGATTGGCGTCAGGTGCTCCGCCAAGTAGTATGCTTCCAGATTAGGCAGGGAAATCCCACCACTATATTGGTGTCGTTGGAGCGTCTGAAGTGCTATACGCGGTTGTTTCCCCAGCCATAGAAAGGAACGTAGGTCTGCATGGACTTTGGATAGCGTGTCGGCTGGGAGCGGGTAATATTCGTTTTGGAGGGCATAGAGGAACTTAGGGAGGGTAATCATTTTGTACATTGCGGCCCTTCCTAACAGGGTGAGCGGCAGTTGTCTCCATCTGTTCATGTCCTCTACCGCCTCAGTCATGACTCGCTCCACATTTCTGTGAAATGAGAGCGCCTTGTCTAATGTAATATATACTCCCAGGTATTGAAACCCCTCAGCAGTGGTGAGCAGTTGGTCAGGTAGGTTCCCTCACCTATCCAAGCCACGTGGGTCATAGAGGATAGATTTGTTCCAGTTGATAGTATGTCCCGCTCTTGCGCCAAAGCCCTCCAGTTCCCCAAATAACTCCGGGATCGAAACCTCTGGGTTCGTTATGTATAGCAGCACGTCGTCTGCATACAACGATATTTTTTCCTGTGTTACCCCGGCTGTTTCCCCAGAGAAGCCGTGTATTTCGGGATTTTGTCTAATCTTGGCGGCTAGCACCTCGATTGTGAGCGTGAACAGTAAGGGGGACAATGGGCATCCCTGTCGCGTGCCCCTGGAGACCCGAAATTCTTTGGACAGTCTGCCATTGACACGAACCCGCGCTGTCGGAGCTGCATACATTAACTCTATCCATCCCTGGAATTTTGGGCCAAGACCGAACCGCTGCAGTGTTGCCAAAAGGAACGGCCAATGTACCGCATCGAACGCTTTTTCTGCGTCCAGGGACAGAAACCAGTGGGGTTCCCTTCTGTCTCTGACTTCCTGCAACCAATTGTGTGTGCGTCTCAAATTTTGTTTAGTTGCTCTGTCTGGAAGGAAACCTGACTGGTCTGCGTGAATGAGATCTGGGATCACCGACTTCAGGCGCGTCGCCAATATGGTAGTCAGGATCTTCACCTCAATGTTGAGGAGGGAAATGGGGCGGTATGAAGCACAGTCTTCAGGGGGCTTGCCCTGTTTGTGGATCGGTACTATGGTGGCCAGAGCGAGGTCGGGTGGGAGACGTCCCTCCTGATATGATTCAGTATAGAGGGCCTTCAGGTGTCGCACCAGCAGGTCTGCTTTACGTTTAAAAAATTCCGCGGGGAATCCATTGTGACCCGGCGTTTTCCCTGTTTTGAGCTTATTTATGGCCTCGGAGATCTCGTCTAGTGAGATATCTGTTTCCAACGCCGCGCTGGATTCTGAGGCTAGAGCAGGCAGATCAATTCCCTCCATATAGTGCAGTGCGACCTCAACCGTCCAGAGGTCTCTCGCAGCATAAAATCCTGCATAATGCGACGCAAAGGAATCAGCTATCTCTTGTTCGGTACACACCATGACGCCATCTGTCAGTCTAATCTGTTCCACCCATCTGGCTGCCCTCTCCTTCCTACTTAGCCACGCTAGGAGCTTGCCTGATTTGTCGCCCACGTCATAGAGCCGATGCAGGGTGGCTAGCGACTGCGTCCGCGCCTCATTCGAGGCTATGTCTCTATACTCCCGTTGCTTGTCCAGCAGAAGCCGCAAATTACCGTCATCTGTACGTGTCTGGTATTCTCCTTCTAGATGTAGAATTTCGGCCTCCAGTCCCACTATCACTGCCTGCTGTTTCCTACGGTCCTCCCTCAGCCGACTCTGCGCCCTGTCTCTCAGAACCGTTTTCATGGCCTCCCAAAAGGTCACTCCAGAGGCAACCGAGCCTTCATTTTCTGCAATGTACACTTTGACATCTGCCCTGAGTCCTCTTATAATTTCTGGCTTCTGGAGATCCCAAGCTGCCAGTCGCCATTCTGAGCCTGTCCTACCTCTGTTTGCCCCCACCTTAGCCTATAATGGAGAGTGGCCCGAGATGCCCCGTGCCTTATACCCCGCCTCATCGCCCGCGGTGAGATATTGCCTGGCCACGAAAATATAGTCCAGTCTGGAGAACACTATGTGCCCCAGAGTAAAAGGAGTAATCCTTAAGCGTGGGGTGTCACCATCTCCACACGTCTGTGAGACCCAGATTGGTCATGTGTCGTGAAAGTGTCGTCTCCGCCCCCCCCCCCTGCGTGTTGGCCCCGTGCGGTCCAGTTCCTCCGACATAACGTCATTAAAGTCGCCTCCCACTATTTGTAGTGTGTCTGCAGTGTTCATGAGGATTATAGCTATCGCCTTGTATGTGCGTGCCTGCAATTTCGGTGGGGCGTAGACTGAGAGGATTGTGCATCTTTGTCCCCTCCATACTCCCTGTACCCCCACATATGTCCCTTGTGGATCGCTCCATGTACGTGTTATTTTGAAGGGGAAGGCTTTATTCACCAGAATAACAGTTCCTCTGGAGTCTTGGGTGTATCCCGCGTGGGCTAGGACCGCATACCTCCCTCTAGCTATGAAGTTACATTTTTCGCCCCTAAGGTGTGTCTCCTGCAGGCGGGCCAAATCCGGCGCCACTCTCTTAATATACGCATGTACTAGGCCCCTCTTTATCCTTGAACCCAGGCCATTTACATTCCATGAGAGGATCGATATCCCCCTACCATCTTGTAGTGGTGTCGTCAATGTACCTGCCATGTTGTGGTGCGGTATTCATGTTCTGTTCGAGTCTGTGCTGGACGCCGGCGTCTGTACTGCAATCCCTCCGATTGTGGCTGTCTTACCCCCCGCCCCCCCAACTCGTGTAACTGTTCCCCCCAGCGATCCTCCCCCCTCCCCACCTCCTTCCCCATCCAGACTCATCCCCTCTGAGGACCGAGCTTTCAGTAGGAGTCGGTCTGTCGCCCGCCCACACCCGCCCCCTATTTAGTTATATTGAAACTTGAATGGAATTTTAAACTGCAAACAACTTCCCAAACAAAAATAGGAAGATTGTGGTAAAGAAAAACAAAAAACAGGGGATAGTGACCACTTGCGTGCCAACGTGTGCTCCGGCCGACGTCTGAACCAGTCTACTTCAGCATCTTTCAAGAGTGGGAGTCTTGTGTGGCCGTGTCTGACCCACCACATTTGTCCGAGGTATCTTGCTCCATGTCCCGTATCACCGCCACTAATGGGTGTACGGAGCTCCGACAAGTGTCTCTTACATCGTTCTCCGCTTCCGAGTCTCTAGGTTCGGCCTCATCCTCACCGTCTCCCTCCGAACAGACCTGTTTGTGTGCACCTTGTAGTAGCGGATCCGTCGCACCGGAGGCTCCCGGTGACTCCGACCTCCCCCTCCTACTTCCGGCCGCTGTGCGTGCTCGGTAGGGTGTACCTGAGGCACGAGAGCGCATCCTCCTACATTTTTGCCTTTGTGGTTTCGGGAGACTCCATTGAGTCTTTTCTCGCACAGTTCTGTCCATTTCCTCCCGCCTCGCAGCTTCCCTGCCGTTGAGTATCAAGAATAGATACACTTGGTAGAATGAAGCCTGGCTGATAAAATAACATCCACCACGTCATGTGGGAGAGAAAAACAATTCTCCCCGTTCATTCTCCAGGCATGAAAGTGTAAGGTCTGGAGGTGGGGGTGTAGACCCCGCTCCTCCATCTGAGAGAGGAGGTCTGCCCTGAGAGGGAGACGGAGCGGCAGTCACGAGGAGAGGTGGATAAGATCTGTGTACCACACCCTTCTTGTCCAATCCGGGGCGATCAATATAACTTGGGCCCGGTCTTGGCGAATCTTCAAAAACCGAGGAATCAAGGGTATAAGGAGTTGAGAGCTCCAATTCAACTGAAACGCGTCCCCATAGGCCCCCTGCAACAGATACTGGAGACTGCAGAATGACGGGCAGTGAGCGTTCTCGTGAGTGGCGAACAGGTCCACCTGAGGAGTTTCCCACGTCCGTAAGACGTGTCAAACCACCTCTGGATGTAGCCTTCACTCGTGGTCGGCTGAGAACTGCCGACTGAGACTGACTGCACGCACGTTTAGAACTCCGGCCAGATGATTTGTCAAGCAGATCTGATGGTCCTGAACCAGGACCAGAGACGCAGAGCCTCTCTGCAAAGGCAATGCAATCCCACGCCTCCCTGCTTGTTGACATACCACATCGCAGTCGTATTGTCCGTCAGGACTTGCACCGACTGACCGCGAAGGGAAGGGAGGAATGCCTTGAGCGCCAAACGTATTGCCCGCAACTCTAGAAGGTTTATGTGAATCAACCTTTCCTTTGGACACCACAGACCCTTGATCTCCAGATCCCCCAGATGAGCACCCCACCCTAGGGTGGATGCATCCGTTATCACTGTGACCACCGATGGAGGCAGATGAAAGGGCTTTCCCTGAGACAGATTGCCCTCCACGCTCCACCAAGATAGATCCGCCGCCGCTTCTCTGGAGATCCTCACCGACTCCCTGAGATCTCCGTTGTGTTGATACCACTGTCTGCGGAGGCACCACTGGAGTGCCCTCATATGCCAGCGTGCATGGTTGACCAACAGAATGCAGGAAGTCATCAGACCGAGCAGACGTAGGACCTTCAGGACTGCTCCATTGTAAAATAAGGGAATAATTTCCTGTATGTCATGAATCCTTTGTGGAGGAGGGAATGCCCGACCCACATTGGTATCCAGTACCGCACCAATGAACAGGTTGCGCTGGGAGGGCACCAGGTGAGATTTGGGTACATTTATCAACAAGCCCAATCTGTACAACAACTGAGTTGTGACTTGCAGATAATGGAGCACCTTCTCCGGAGATTCTGATTTGATCAGCCAATCGTCCAGATAAGGGAGTACTGGTATCCCTGACCTTCTGAGATGTGCTGCCACCACAGCCATCACCTTGGTGAACACTCGAGGTGCAGTAGTAAGACCAAATGGAAGGATAGCAAACTGGAAATGCTGCGATCCCACCGTAAAACGGAGATACTTCCTGTGCGACTTCAGGATGGGAATATGAAAATACGCATCCTGCAAGTCGATCGACACCATCCAATCTTCTACCAAGAGCGCTAGAAGAACATGCGCAAGGGTGAGCATCTTGAACTTCTCCTGTTTCAGAAAGAGATTCAAGACCCTGAGGTCCCGAATTGGATGAAGTCTGCCATCCTTCTTGGGTATCAGGAAATACCGGGAGTAGCATCCATGACCCCTTTCCTGCTCCGGAACCATCTCTATCGCACCTTTTCTCAGTAACGCCAGGACTTCCTCCTGTAGGAGGAGAAGGTGGTCCTCTGTGCAAAACCCTTGGCAAGGAGGGTCATTTGGGGGAAATTTTCAAAAGGGAAGAGCATACCCATTCTCTACGAGATTGAGAACCCAAAGGTCCGATGTGATTGTTGGGCTTGGCCCTTTTGGCAGGTTCACCCCTAAACTTTTTGCTTTTGTATGTGACCTGGTGTTAGTTGTTTTTGGCTTCTGCGCACTTTAACACTGTGTCCCAGTGTAAAGTGCGTGTGCACTCTGAGTGCATGTTGTGAGATTACCCTGCCTCCCATAGGAATGCATGGGGAATGTGTGTGTCCATGGTAGTTCCTGATGTGTGGGGAGTGCAGGGGAGAGTTTGGTATGTGCAAACTAGTGAGATTAAATGCTGCGCGATGGAGTGGGCAGATTTAATGGTGTCTAGTGTAGAAGTGCCACTTCTAGAAGTTGGCATGTCTGTGTAGTAAATGTGAATTGACTGTCTGGCTTGTGATTGGCTGGAGCTGGCTAGTGTGCCTGGCTCCAGGAGTCAGGATGGGTCTGCCCCGGTGGTGAATGGAGAGATCTGCATGTTGATGGGAGGGAGGAGTGCACCTGGGACCTGAATAGGGCTGGGCCTTCCCTACAGAATGCTGGCTCCGCCCCTTGTGGTGCGACTGATGTCCCAAGCCTGTCCTCTGAATGGGGAGAGGGGCCGAGCACAAGTGCTCCAGAACTAGCTGCGTCTGGTTTTCCCCCCTACACTGCACCCTCCAGACAAAGGAAATGTGTATAAAAAGGGGCTGTGACCCCATGCAAGTTGTTTTCTCTGTGCCCTAACTTGAGGGGGGCCTGCTGCTGCTGGGCGCCAGGAGGACCGCCACTGGGGACTGCCTCTCTGCTGGAGGGCCCTGTGAGCTGGCCCCTGGATCCAGCCTTTGCCCTCCACCCCTGCTAAAAGAAGCGCTTTGTTTCTGCACCTCGTGGGCAGGGGATTCCAAGGGTAGGGATTCCCCGCATTTGCCGAATCCGGCGCGGGTGCCGACCCCGCATAATTGCAGATTTTGAAATCCCTAGCGGGTGCCCATCCCGCCAGGGACTATGTGCAGATTTTCTGTCACTCCTAGCGGGTGCCTACCACGCAGTAACGGTCGTCCTACGCAGGTGCCCACCCTGCATCAAAGTGCCTCGCGGGTGCCTACGCTGAATAAAGAGCGCTTTAAATACCCCTAGTGGGTGCCCACCCCGCCAGGGGCTTTGTGCCATTGTGATTGCCCTAGCGGGTGCCCACCCCGCGAGGGACCGTGTTTTTTTTTTTCCTTTAATCGGGAGCCTATCCCGTACTACAGCCGACGCGAGTGAAGAGGGCCGCCGCTCTGCCTGCGGCGACCCGGAAGTGCAGGCAAGCAAAAACAGGAAGCGGACGGGAGCCCACCCCGCGCTCCTGTGCCCGGAAGAAGATTGCCTGCCGCCTAGCCACTTAGAGCCTCTGAAGCTCCACGAAGAAGCTGCAGCCACCGGTGTCGGGGGGGGGGGGGGGGGGCTGAGGCACACAGTCGGCGCCTGCCCCACTGCCCAACAGCCCCGCCTGCAGCCCCCGCCGCACTGACTCGGGAAGAGAAGCCACCGAGGAGACCGAGCTGGAGGAGACAGTCTACGGACGCCCGAGGAGCCCCGCTGAGGAGGGCTCCCTCAAGCCGCACAGCCCAAGGAGCAGCGCCGGCAGAGGAGCCGGCCGCAATAAGGCCGGTGAGTGGGGCCCTTGGGTTCAGTGTTGTGGAGGGGGCGTCAGGGCACATTGCCGGTGCCCGCCCCTCCCCTCCTGTCGGTGCGGACTTTGATTTGGGGGCATATCTTGTCGATTCAGAGCCCCGTGGCTCCAACCTGATTTGGGGGCATTTCTGTTTCAGAGCCCACGTGGCTCCCACACCCACTGGTGCATTTCTTGGCGATTCAGAGCCCCATGGCTCTAACGTGGTTTGGGGGCATATCTGGTGGTTTTAACGCAGGGGGTTTATTTGAGAGCCACAGAGGAGGGCCAGTAGGCATGCTGGTGCCCAGGCTCAGTTCCACAGCTGTGCAGCACTTAGTGGGCAGCTGCAACGTTTAGGTGGTACCCTGCGTCCTGCTACATTGGCAGCTGGCAGCCCTGACATTGTTGAACAAAGGGCGTTTGAGCCACTGAGATGCCAGTTTGGCCTGGGGGACAGTTTCAATGTGTTGTGCCCACGCATAGGGTACATGGTTAGGCCTAATGTGTATTTCTGCGTAATGTGATTTGCCTTTATGCTTGTTTCCTACCTCTAACTGTATTTTTATGATTAGGAGGTGGTTTTGCCTAGTCTAGTTTAGACTAGTTAGTTTATGTTTCCCTGCGTGATCTATGCCTAAGGTGGTTAGTATTGCGTAGTGTGTTCCTACCTTTAACCAGTGGTTACTGGTTGTGTCCTACAATTGTTATTTTGTGCTACAATTATTCCAGGTTCTACTAAGTGCTATTTCTACTAAGGGCTATTCCTACTAAATACGATTTCTGACAGTGGCCCAGGTGGCACTGTCCTGTGTATATAATCCCCTGTAAATACTGCTCAGTGCCAGTTGGCACAGTGTAATTGTGTGATTATGATCCAATGTGTTTATGGTAATACAAAGGCTATTGTTATATATAACCTTGTGTGGAGTTCCTTTTTGTGGTGTACCTAGTGTGTTGCTGCTGTGTGTGTGTTGCGCAAAAGCTTTACACATTGCCTCCGGGATAAGCCTGACTGCTCGTCCCAAGCTACCAAGGGGGTGAGCAGGGGTTATCTTGGCGTGCAACTCCCTTGCCCTGACTAGAGTGGTGGTTTCTGCCTGGGTTTGGCGCAAGCCTTAGTCAACAAGAAATCCCATTTCTATCAGTGACCGATTCCCTATCCCGTAGAAAATGAGTAAGCCGACCCCATACAGGACCAGCATGATCCGGAATGGCGGATCTAGGGCTGCTTTGCTGTGGATGGAGGGGGGTAGGAAAAGGAAGAGGAGGAGGAGGAGGAGGAGGAGGAAGCCTGACGACCTCTTGGGCGGCCTCTGTTTCTACCCCTGTACGACTTGTACAGAGAATTCTGCTGCTGCTGAAGTGGCTGCTTGAAAGAGTGAAAGGAAGATCTCCCAAATCCTCTGTATCTCTTACTCAATGTACCTCTGGTCTGGAGGCCCATAGACCTAGCCGTCGCCCTACTGTCCTTGAACCTCTCCAAGGCAGAATCCGCCTTCTTCCCAAATAGGCCGGAACCATCAAAAGGAAGGTCTATTAAAGTAGCTTGTACATCAGGAGAAAACTCAGAAGACTTCAACCAAGCAGCCCTCCTGGTGGCAACCAAAGATCCTATGACCCTTGCCACAGAGTCAGCCCTATCTAAACCACTCTGGGTGACTTTGCGAGCAGCAGCCTGAGTGTCCGCAAGAACCTCATTGAAGTACTGCCTGTCCTCTTCGGGTATCTTTGGTATCAACTGTTTTGCAGAGTCCATCAAAGCGTGCATATAACGTCCTAAAAGGCGCGTGGCGTTTGTGGACTTGAGAGCCATGCTAGCTGAAAAGAATACTTTCTTAGCTGATTGGTCCAACTTTTTGGATTCCTTATCAGCTTGTACCTGCAGAAAAGCTCCAGTTGATGTCTTGGAACAAGCTGCCTGCACAACTAAGCTCTCTGGAGACGGATGAGTTGAGAGAAAGTCAGGATCTCCAGGAGCCACCCTATATCTCCTAGCAACAGCCCTTGAAACAGCAGGAGTTGAAAATGGCTTTTTCCATACTTCCAAGATCGGCTCTGTAATTGCCTCATTAAAAGGCAGCATAGGCTCCACCACTGAAGAGGGAGAATGGAGCACTTCCGTCAAAATGTTTGACTTAAACTCCGCAGAGGGCAGTTCGAGATTCAAAAGTTCATCTGGCTTTCTGATCACCATGTGATATGGCGCAACCTCCTTCGAAGGGACATCAGGATTTTAGGAAATGTCCCACTCTCTAGACAATTCCAGACCACTAGCTTCCTTAAGTTCTTCAAAGAAGTCATCTGAGTCCTGCAGCTCACCTTCTTCAATCTCCTGCGCTCTATATCTACGCTCCTCCAAAAGCCTTTGGGCCTCCCTTCTAGACCTCATTATCGGGGTCGGCGTCGACGGAGCCACAACCAACTCCGACGGAGCCGGTGCTGGCGTCGAACTCAGAGCAGGTGGAGCAGTATGGAGTGCAGGAGGTCGGACTGGAGCCGGTGAGCATGTAATCGGCGTCTACGACCTCGGCGCCAGAAAATGCCAAGCCGGAGTTGGCGTCGGCATAAACGGCGCCGGTGCATATGCCTGAGGGACGCCCAGGTTAAAAGCCATCGGACCCATGGGACCAGTCGGTGCTCCAGAGGGGTACATGGCTCTAGGGAAGACACCATACATAGCATTTAAATAATGCGTAGGGTCTTGTCCTGGGCCTGGAAATGGAGGGTATTGACCCTCAGGCTGCTCCTGCCTAGGTGCAAGCACTGGGCCAGCCAAATCCACTGGCTGTTGCTCCGGAGTCGCTGACCCTTCTGGCAAAGGAGCCTCTTCCTCTTCCCGAGGTGGAGAACAGGACGGCACCGGAGACAGATTCGATGCCGGCATCGAACAATGCTCCGGGTAGTCAACAGGCGAAGTCTCACCTTCCTGATCCGGAACAGGTGAAGGAGACATGATCCTTCCGATGACTTCTACCTGGAGACTTCGACTTTGTGTCCGAGCCCTTCTCAGGACGACGTTGAGACCCATGATTCCTCTTCTTATGCTTCTTCTTGGATCAAGAAGCATGCCCCGAAGACGACCTCGAAGGCGACCTCGAGCGGGACCTCGAACGCGACCTCGACCGCCTCGAACGTGACTTCGAAGTCTTCTTGCCTTTCATCTTCGCTACAAGAAGCTTCCCGCCTCTCTCTCAACACCTTGGGGTTCATTTTCTTGCAGCATGGACACCCTTAGACATTATGGTCAGAAGACCGGCACCATACACGGTCCTCGGGCGGATCAGTTATCGACATCATCTTCCCGCACTCTCCGCACGGCTTGAACCCAGTCTTGTTCGAGGACAACTCGGCAGGAAACAAATAAACAAGAAAGCATCAGAATACAGCAACAGTAACAGAGTTACCAGGAAGCTACTGAGGATCCCTAGAAAAACCGTTAGCGTCGACGACGCGGAAAAAAGGGAACTGATGTCATCACGCCGACGTGGGCCTATTATGGAGTTGGTGACGTCAGCGGAGCCGCGCGCGATGCCGTGCTTCTGTGACGTCGTCCACGTCGGCGCAAAGCTACAATAGAATTTCCAAATGTTGCGGACGCAGGGGATATTCACAAGGTGAGGAATCCACTGGCAGATGCATCAATCAGAAGATCCAGTTATTGTTAACTCAAACTAGCATAGTCAACATAATTTTTGATAACGGCTGAAGCTGCTAAACCCAAACGTCTGGACCAATGATAGAACAGGTATGTTTATATTGGCCTTGTTAACGTAAACAAAGCCCACACCTAACATCTCACTGAAGTTAAGGGTAAACTTACAGTGAGTGTATAACAAGATAACGACAAGTCGGGTAGATTTAGTCGCTCTCATTAAGAAAGGTAGGGACAGAGAACTCTAAACACAATAGTAAATGTACTCCAGATCTATAGGGGAAGAAAAGATAGGGGAGACAGTCTGAGCAAGACTGGACAACTTGGGAGTTAAAAAAAAAAAAGACAAATTCAAAAGAAAATACCAACAAGGATATGAAAATTTGCACCGTTTAGTTTTACATTAAAAAAATGTTAAATCACACATTCATAATATGGGGTACAGGGACATATACCAATTTGTCTGCAATCATGCAGATTTTAGTCATATGCAGATACTGGTATTTTATCCCAGTGCTTAATTTTTCCTGGTCAAAATAAGCAATATTTGCTATAAAACACTAAAAGCAGCGCCTCATATTGGAAGGTTGGATCCAGCAGACTGTGGGCAATTAATATGTTACCAGTTCCACTGCTCAATCAGTATTGTATATTTGATTGTAATACTGCTTATAGCGGGCACAGATAACAAATGACGTCCCAGTGCAGGGCTTAACAAACAAAGTGCCTCTTTGTCCAAGATCAGACTTACATTTCAGGTACGTTCTGTGTCACCCTCCACCACTTCAGCCACAAAGTTAATATCCCGCCGGTTGAGGCATTTTAAATGCAAAGAGCATGACAAGCAAATAGATAATTGAAAGCCCTGTCTTTAAGTCCTGTCTGGCAGACCTGAAGATTTTGAAAGGTCATTAGTAGATGGCTAAGCAAATCTCAGAGCAGACATTGACAGAAACAAACCTGAGGTAAAGAAATATGCCTACTATGAATTATACTTAATAAACATCTTAGATTGGAGTAGGGAAAAGCTGATTACAATCTTGGATGGAAACAAACCAGTTCCTCACCAGTTCAATACTCGCCCTATTCAGTGACCTGGACAAAGAAAAATCGGAAATCCGAGGTGGTGGCAGGGTCTGAAATATGTTAGAAGATCTACGACTGGGAAAAAAAAAAAAAGATGAGACTACACATCGCTGCCTTGCAAGATAACCAGCACCTCCTGACAAGTTAAGCTGATAAGAGACAGAGCAAATTCCAAAATTAATAATAGGGTGTGAACTACTCAAAACACAGATCTCAGAAACCACAAGTTTCTATGCAAGTCATTAGTAGAGGTAGGCGAGTTAATAAATGCTCATGCCCGATGTCCATCTCTGGCTCAGTTCGGCGTCCTCCAGGACACACGAGCTATAGATGAGCTGAGCTTTTAAGCAACTTCTGACAGACGTCCTTGTTCACACTCAAAGTGGTGCTGTAGCTGCGAGAGGTTTTTTTTACCCCTCAATGATGGTAAATCATCATTTATCCGGTCCATCACTGTCCAGAAATACTATATCTAAGAACCCCTTTCTTTTTTGAGGTTGAGTCGCACTGGTGGCACAATCCTACCAAGGTCGGGAGAGGTATGCTAATATCCGTGAATGCAATGTCAATGTGCGCCATAATCAATGCATGCATAGCAATGTCAATACTAGTAAAACCTAGGTCTATGAATACTAGGACAAATGTACACACAGTAATGAGAATGCTGGTAAATATATCAATATATCAATGACTGCCATGGTATATGTAGACATAATAGTGAACTTATATGTGGAAAAGGCCTCTTCTTCCAAAAAGATTAACCTTCTTTCTTGTTAGAGTTTCCAAAAGCCTAAGTAGAGTATACTGATGATTTACAATGTTTGAGTGGTAAATATTCCCCACGCAGCTACATCACTTTGTTGTGTGTTTTTTCTACTGCTCAGGGAGGACATGTGTTAGCTTACCTCTTCCTCTCTACTTGTGTGGTTAGTCTTGTTTGCACAACATTCGCCAAGACCCCAACCATCCCACCTGTTTAGCAGCGTTCCTTCCATGATCATCTTTCTGAACCTAAATTATGACTGCGAGGGTTTACCGAGATAAGAGTTTCATTTGGGAAGTCTATAGGGAGATTTGGATGGGCTGCTTCGGAAGACCAAATGGAGTGCCGTGAAAGCTGGACATAATGCTAATGGATTTAAGTCAGTCTGTAAAGTAAGTACAATTTCAAAATTGCTAACATTACAAGCTCTTCATAGCAATTCGAAACCTCTTCTTGTTCAGCCCATCAATCATTACACCCTCCCTAGCAGGTAATTGCCATTAGTGACGACTGTAAATCTGCCGGTCTACTTAGAGCTTTCTCCAAGAAATACTTCCTGTGTCAGCTTGACTTACCATGTAACAGATGTATTTGTTTAAAACAGTGCGCTACGTTAGCTTCTTAGATCGTTGGGTGCTAAGGAGATCTCTTCCACAGAGCAGTACTAATGGTGCTGAGGAAGAAACAGTCTTGTCCAGGCACCCTCTGCATGAAATCCCTCTGGTGCTCGCACTAGACGGACTTCCTTTTTTTTTTTCAATCTCCCTTTCCAATGGTATTTCGCCCTAGTGGATCCCTGCTTGTGGATTGCTGCAGAAGGGTGAACACCAAGTAGGGATCCACTCAGACACTAGGGAGTAGTTTTTGAGGGGGAGCAGCCCCCCTCCCCAGAAAAGGGCTACAGCTCCCATACCCTCAAGCCCAGATAGAAGGCTTTACTCTCGAATTTTCCCAGAGGGGCGTGTGAGGGGTTTGCAGAAAGCCCACTAGACTGTGAGAGTTTATTTGGAGAGCAGAGGGAGCGGACCCCTCCCAAACCCTCAAAGCTACTAAATTTACTTGAGCTCAACCACTGAATTAGAACAGTTGAGAAAAAATTTATCAGATGACAACAAATTAACAAAAATCCAATAAAGGTAACCCATATTTATTTTAAATTAAAGGTAGAAATAGTGACAAAAAGGACACAGTCGCAAAGATAATCAATGGTCATGGTAGACTGGGACCTAGGTACAATTTTTGCTTTACCATGATGGAGCGTGGGTCAGATACACCAACCAGGTTCGTCCTGCTTATGGATTTTGCATTCTGATTTAGCTTCCTAAAGTCCCAATCCACCATAGAAGTACAATTCTAAAGACCCAAGTTCCTCAGGCATGGCGATTGGAGGTTCACAGGATGACAGGCAGAGGCCAACAGTAGTACCAGTCAAGATCAGTTGCCACTGGTCAGGTTGATATTTCAAGGAAAAGCCCTCTTGAAGCTTGTTGTCTCCCTGTAGCTACACTGGGGTTCAGCCAACTGACCCTTGCAGCCCACTACTTTTTCCAGGGTACAAGGGGAGCAGATCCAGTCCTTCAGGACTCCTCAAGTCACAGACACCAGATCCAGCCTGCTTATGATCTTCTGTTGGTCCAGTCAGTGTTCTTCAGTGGGTGCCTTGAGGTGTCACATTTATACCTGCAATGAGTTAATGTGCAGAAATGACTCTGCACAACCTAACCAACGGGCTAAAGATTCACAGGTAAAGTGTACGCACTTTTGCAGCACTTCCTGTTTGCCTTACTGCAAACAGCCCCAAAAGCCAGGAGTCAGGGAAGCCTTTGTCCACATAAACCTAGACTCCAATGGCCAGGGGCAGCTGGGGTGTGTGTGGGGAATGTAATATTGCAACACTAGTGTTCTTCCACATCAACACTAAAACCCAGTTTGAGGCAGGCACAGTCCACTAAAAACACAGACTCTGATAGCATTAAAGCGAATTCCTCCATCAACCATTTAGTGGAAAAACAAAAATTGCCTTGGCATTCAGTTTGATCCCTTTTAAGTATGTCCTAAGTTAAAATGTGGCTCAACAGAACTGTCAAGCAGGATTGTAAACGGCTCTGTAAAAAGTGATGCCCACAACCCCCACTGCACATACTCTGTTGTGATTAGAGAAGTCATTCTGCCCATTTAGGTCAGCCTATTGTTTGCTCATGGGACGTATTTCACAGCTTCTTCATACTTGTTAAAGGTGGAGCATGGGTTGAGCGCAGGCAGAGACTTATTTATTTATTCAAAGTTTTATATAGCACGAACAAGATCCTTACAGATATCAGAGCGCTTCATAGAGACAGGGGTAGGGGCAGCAGGAATGAACAGAGATAATGGGAGCAGTATAATAGTCACTAACATAGTAGGATAATAATAACGTACAGAAAACATATCAATATACAATCAGGTAAACAAGTAATATAAGACGGCACAAGTCATTGATCCCACTACAGAAGGGTTCAGGTAAACCTTGGATGTGTGGATGGCTTATACCAATTTCTTAAGATAGAGAGAACACTGGGTGAGGGCATCGGGAGGGTGATTCAATAAACCAAAGTGTATCATATATTGGTCGGTAGTAAGAGAGTAGCGTAGTAGTGTCACCATCAAGTAGGAGTATAGTGCCAAAGGACAAGGTGATCAGTGATACAAAGCGATGCAGAGTCTCTGATCCGGCACCTATAAAGTTCAGGAGATCTTGGCCAGAAGGATGGTTTTCACCTCTTTCTTGAAGAGTGCAGTGGAGGAGATAAGCCTGGTTTCAGGAGGGAGCGCATTCCAGATCCTGGGTGCCATTCCTGAGAAGGAGCGCTTGTATGTTTTCTCTTTCCGGAATCTACGAGGTTTCAGGAGTAGATTTTTTGTACTTCTATTGGATCTCGAACCTCCTGATATACACAACTTTGGAGCGAGGTAGTTGGGTGCATTGTGGTGCACGGCCGAGTGTGTCATAACTGCAATTTTTAGCTGTATTCTGGCTTCAAAAGGCAGCCATTTTAGAGACTTTAAGTCTGGGGATATATGCGAATGTTTTCTTGAGCCAGTAATGAGTCTCGTGGCAGCGTTCAGGGAGGCTCTTAGGGGTGCTGTTGTGGATAGCGGGAGTCCGCTGAGGGCCACAATTCCGTAGTCTATTCGAGGGATGACTAAAGCTTGTACAGCAGTTTGGAAGTCTTCGGCAGGGAGGAAGGGTTTAATTTTCCTCAATGTGTTGATTTGGAAATTAGCTCCTTTTGTGGCTTTGCTAACGTGCTGTTGCATGTTGAGCTTGGCGTCGAGTGTGATGCCTTGGGATTTCGCCGAATCCACGATGGTAGGTTGGACATTGAGTGCTGTTAGGTTATTGAGCCAGGTTTGGGTGGTGGAAATTTTCGCCGGGGGTGAGATGAGTAGGAACTCAGTTTTCAGAGCATTTAGTTTGAGGTGATTATCGGCCAGCCAAGATTGAGTGTTAATGAGTGTGGAATTCAGATGTTTGATATCTTCCGGGGATTGTAGCTTTAGGTAAAGTTGTGTGTCGTCAGCGTACATATGGAATTGAACATTGGATGCTTGGAGCAAGGTGGCGAGCGGTTCCATGACGAGGTTGAACAGTGTGGGGGAGAGGGAGGATCCTTGTGGAACACCTAGATCTGCAGGCACAGGTGTAGATAGCATATTGTCGATCTTTAACTTCTGAGACCGGTTATGAAGGAAGGACGAAAACCATTTGAGAACAGTTCCCGATAGACCCATTCTAGTGCTTAGCAGCTCCAGCAAGTTCTCATGTTTGACCGTGTCAAATGCTGAAGAGAGGTCAAGAAGGATGAGGAGGCAAGACTCATTGCGATCAAGGATTTGGAGGGCATCATCAATTATGTGTGTCATAGCTGTTTCCGTGCTATGTTTCGCTCGGAAGCCTGATTGATGAGGGTTGAGGAGGTCAAATTGGTCAATGTGTTTTGTTAGTTGGAGTTGGACACATTTCTCCAGCAGTTTGGCCAGGGTGGGGATATTGGTGATGGGACGGTAATTGTTTAGATCAGACGGGTCAGCTGTAGGTTTCTTGAGTATAGGCGTGACTTGCCCCACCTTGAGGGAGTCTGGAATGAGACCTTGTTGAAGGGAGCTGTTGATGATTTTGGTCCAAAGAGGGAGGAGCAAGGGGATGAAGTCTTTTACAGCATTAGCAGGTAGGGGGTCTATGAGGTGATTAGAGGGCTTCAAGGTGCAGAGCAGTTTGTGTATTGCTTCTTCCGAGTAGGTGTGAAGTACAGCCATGATTTTAGGTTGAGTGTTAGACATTCTGGTGTGGTTGGGGAATCGGCTTACATCCATGATGAGGTCATTTCTTATGTTGTCAGTCTTTAGCTTAAAGAAAGCAGAGAAGGCTTCACAGTGTGGGGTGTCGCTTGTTGTGCTGTTTGATTGTAAGGGTTGTGTCTTTGTTTGAGTCTTGATTAGTTCGAACAGCTTTCTTGGCCTGTTTTTTGCTTGGTCCAACTGGCGGCTAAAGAAGTCCGACTTTGTGCGCTTTATTTTCCTGAAGTAGGCATTTCTCTTGTTCTTAAGCGTTTTGAGATGCAGTGATGAATGGTCAGATCTCCAGGTGCGCTCTGCCATTCGCATAGTACGCCTGTTGTCATTGAGTCTACCGTCATACCAGGGGTTAGAAATTTTGGTGGAGACTCTTCCGTTGCAATGGGGCGACTTCATTGACTATTGTATTCATAGAGTCAAGGTAGTGGTCGGTCAGTGATTGAACATCCGAGGCACCTGAAGGGGGAAGGAGGAGATTGCCGATGTGGGGAGGCAGGGTAGAGGGGTTAAGATTCTTCATGTCCCTTTTCCAGGTTTTGGATTTGGTTGGTTGAGCCGGGTTAGGTTTAACTTTTTCGTTGATAAAGAAGGTGGCAATGTGGTGATCTGACCAGTCGCAGGGTTGGATCGCCTCCAGTTGGGTAGAGTCCTCTTTGGCGATGATGAGATCGAGAATCGAGCCTTTGTCGTGTGTTGGTCTATCCCATATTTGGGTGAGGTCAAGCTCATTAAGGAAAGTTTTGAGACTATTCACCACTGTGTCTTTCTGATCGTTCCTGTGGAGATTGAAGTCACCCAGGTAGACTTGGGTGGTCTGCCGACCGGCATTGGATGTGATCATGTCCATGAGTTGTTGGGTGAATATGAGGTTGTCACCAGGCGGGTGATAGATGAGATGTAAAGCACAAACTTGTTTGCCCTCGCTGGTGATGTCGAGGCAGAGGAGTTCACAGGAGGTAGGGGAGGGGGAGGTGGCTTTAGTAACGGAGAGGTTGCTCCTAAAAATGCATGCAATTCCCCCGCCTGTCTTGCCAGGCCTGTCCAGTCTAATGATGTGATAATTGGGGGGGGGACTAGTATGTCCATAATCGGGGTAGAGGCTTCAGTAAGCCACGTTTCAGTCAGAATGGCTAGGTCCAGATCTATTGCTGAGACGAGATCAACGATATCGGAGGAGTGTCTCTGGGCCGATCTGCAATTGAGTAGGATGCATTTGAGTTTGGGAGTGAGAAGGGTGGTCGAGCCTTCTAGTGTGAGGGGGACTTTTCTGAGGTTGTTAGGGACGGAAGCTCTGTTGTTAAGGGGTGGGAGCCTCAGAGGATTTGTAAGAATTGTGGGTATGGGGATGTGTGTGTTGGATATGTGTTTTACCGGACCTGGGCCATAAGAGCGTAGGAGAGAGCATAGGTCGCGGTCCGACAGTGAGTTGAGGACACGACGGGGGCGGTGGGAGTTATTGCGAACGGGGATAGTCGGCCAGCGTGGGGGTCGTTGGAGGCGAGGGTATGTAGGGAGGGTGCGTCGTTTGTAGGGTAGTGGGATGGTGGGAGGTAGACTGGGCTGTGAGAAGAGAAGGTCTTTGATTGCGTGGAGATCTTTTTTAACTTGTAGGATATCCTCTTTGACTTGTTGGAGGGTGGATAAAGTCAGGTCAAGAGGTGGATTGGAGATGGGGTTGGTGGTGAGAGCCATTGGTGAATGGTTGAGTAGTGAGCTGGAAAGCGGGCAGGGTATCGAGGGGGGGGGGATATGCTAGCGTTGTTGGAAGGTTCTGCGGTGATAATGAGTGGGATGGCATTCAAAGTGTGGGCGGGTTTGTGGGCGAGGGGTGTGGGTGAAGTATGGGGAGGGTGGGAGGCATAGGTAGTGACGTCAGTGGGAGACGGTGCCGGTGAGTTGAAGAGTGAGTGAAGGCTGAAGGCAGTGGGGGAGACAGGAAGGTAGTGGGGGCTGAGAATAGGAGGGGGGAGAGGGGGGATGCTAAGGTAGGGGAGGCGGTATGTTCTGTAGGACTGGTTGGGAGGGTGAGAGTGTATGCTTATGCTTAGGCTTATTATATATCGGACAGTTCAGGAAGGTAAAGGGTAACTTTCTAAAAGTTACTTTTTCATAATATTTATTTAAAATCTAACTTCATCACTGAAATGGATTAAAAATAAATTCTCATTTATTTTTGTGACTGGTCTCATGCAGAGATGAAGCATTAGTATATTAATCTGCACTCCCGTTTTCTACATAGGACAGCCAGACCTGCCACAGTAAAAACCAGCATCACCTTAACTCTGTATATAAAAGAATTCAACAGAATTAGTTTGCAAATGTATTCCTCACAACGAATCCCCAAAAAAATGGACAAGGGTGGGACAGTTTGACAACTGCAGCTCTTGCTCGCGCTTGATAAATGATGCTGACGTGCTCTGCATTGATTAGCAATATTATGACATTTTGCTTCTAAAACACAGATGTGACACAGACGACGACACGAGCACAGGCCATGCTGGGAAGTTAGAGTCGCCATGGTTTCCATGTTATCCGCAGCAGCTGTTCATGTACCCAGAGTGCATTGCGACCAGGTTGTATCCGCTCTCATTCAGAAGTGGCACTTGTGTTGTGTGTGTTATAACACTGTCAGGCAGAAGCTGATCTGGACTCTCAGCATATATTGCATTTATTTTACCGTAACCTTTTAATATATTGGATGTGTTTTCTAGAAAAGGCTTGAGGAGGCGTGCTTGTTTTGGAAACACTACACCTTATGATGAAGAAGTCAGCAGTTTATAGGTTAAAATGGGAGAATCCCCGTATCAATGCTTTTCATCATGTTGAAGAAAGGCTACTTTATAATTTGCACATTAATTTCTGCCCAAATATCTGTCCGTTCCATCACTGATGGCTCCTTTCTTTGAGCACTTCATATCTATTTTGTTCATAATGGACTGAAGGCTGAACGCTGGAAAGCCCACACCCACAGAAACATATAGATCAGGCTCCCTACTGCCGCTGCAAGATAGGGGGGTTTACAGGCCTCTGGGATCAGTGACCACCATAAGACGTTTGTATATTTGTCAGGCATTCAGCTAAGGTGAAATATTTGGGATTGACATCAAATTTTACAAGTATACACTATTTTATTTGCGCCACAACACTTAATGCTCATGGTGCAGGTATCTTGTCCAAGGAAAGGTCGCCTGCTGTCCCACGCAGGCCTGTCACATCAACAATGCAGGTTTTGCCTTCCAGTGACAATGCGAGAGCCGGGTGTATGCAGACTCCCACATCTTCAGAAGGAGGTCAGCTGCGCTGGCAGTGCCCTGTATCGCCAGCCTCTCACACCAACGCACCTCAAGGCAGCTAGCTGGGAAACTAGTGGGTGCAGAGGATGATCATGGTAAATCAGCATCTACAAGAGGAGCCAGGGCAACACTAGACATATGGTCACCCTGCCCTTTATCTGTAAACGTGGCCTGGTCTTTTTTTACAGGCAGCATTGACCGGCACCTTTCACACCCTGTAGTCTTTACTGGAACTTTCACACCCTGTAGTCTTTACTGGAACAAAACAAACATGTGCAGGGCAGCTCTTAAGATGGATTTACTTCTGTTCCAAAGGACACTGTCACGTTTCTGCACTTCATCCCTCTTCAGAAGACATAATCTTTGATTTAATATCTCAATTGAAAGGAACTTGCCCAAAAAAAAGCGGCAGTGAAAGCGGCATTCCTGCGAGTGGTGCGCGTGCGCGCCACTGCGAGCCATATGCGTTTTCAATTATCACGCCTATGTCTGGGCACGACGATTGAAAACATATGGGCTTTGGTGCGCGTAACAGACACCAATAGGCCATGGGCGGAGCAATGCAACCGCCTTTGGCTTATTGCGTGCTCGGTTTTAAAAAAACACCCACACAAAGCCCAATAGCGGAACCCAAAAGGAAAAGCACAGGGACGAGAATGTGCGATTCCAGGGTCCGTTTCAAACCCCGGACAAAAGAGCTCTCGCCTGCGCGAGCACTGCTGTGCAGTGCAACGCAGGGCGCGAGCCCTAAAAAATGCTTTTAGGGCCGGTGCACGGTTGGGACATGATAAAATTTTTCTACATATTACACCCTACTTTGTGGGCTGCAAGGCTCACATAGGGGTGGCTTACTAATATTTAAAAGGGAGGTTTTTAACTTGGAAAAGGTCTCTTTTTGACAGGTGGCAGTGCAAGGGTTGCTCTGTCACAGTCAGGCCACAGTGGTAGAACTGAAGCCAAGTTTGTACTGCCGCTTTAGTGGATAGCACAATAGATGCTGCTGTCCACTAGTGACATTTAACTTCCATGCCCTCAGGTAAAATTTGTACCAAATACTAGGGACTTGTATGCAAGTTAAATATACCAATCAGGAGTATGTCAATTCAGCCATGTTCAAAAAGGAGGAGCACAGGAACAGTACTAGTGGTCAGCAGGGGTAAAGTACACAGAGTTCTAAACCCAGAGTTCGGCAAAAGGCAAAAAACTTGGGGTCACCTGCATTTTCTGAATGATTTCCTACACCTTCTAGAAAGATGTCTTCTGATGGGGATGAATGTATCCTGGGTGAGTCAGTGTGTGGGAGCAGCAGCACCTTTCACAGAGCAGCCTATCCATGCCTTTGTTGCCTCTGTAACTCCCTCTTGAATACACTGTACTAGACAGGGAGTCATGAAAAGCCTGCTGCTGTTGCAGATATTCTTGTAGTTGCAGGGTCATTTGAGGAAGCCATATATTTCTTCTACACATGTGGTGTTATCATTTTGGCCCGGAATGGATCCGTAAAATGATCAGGGCTCCACTTTAGCATACTGTTTATCTTCGGAGGCAACTATACACTAGGTTACGTCTTTGCGAGGGCTTCCACCAAAAGTCGTCTTCTATGGCCTGCATGACACATTTATGGTGTTGAGGTACTCTTTGTATGACAGAGTACTCTGCTGTAGTATCCAATAGAAGGGATGCTTTAGGAGGGTATGGCTCCAGGTCTTGGTCCACTTTGGAGGGTGGGAGGTTTGTGTTAACAGTCATCCCATGAGTCATTTCTGAGCCTCAAACCAGTTCGCTGGTCGTATAGATACACCTACCAATATGGGCTGCTAGGATGTGAAAATGAATATGCTACTTACCAGTATGCATCTGTTCTTGGCATGTAGGGCTGCTAACATTCATATCTTAGCATTAGATCGCCGCCTAGTGTTGGGTCCGGATGATCGCACATTGTTGTCCTGGAAGAGTCTTCGAAGTATCCTGAGATAGGTGGCTCCTCCCCTGGACTACAGTG
Source organism: Lissotriton helveticus (assembly GCF_964261635.1). Classification (NCBI taxonomy): domain Eukaryota; kingdom Metazoa; phylum Chordata; class Amphibia; order Caudata; family Salamandridae; genus Lissotriton; species Lissotriton helveticus. The sequence continues at coordinate 271,691,863 of NC_136061.1, forward strand.
CGCATGGGCATCGGCTCCATCCCCAGATTGTTTTTCGCCATTGTGGCAGGAGATGGAGTGAAAAGTGTAAAGGATGTCCATGCTAATGAATAAATACAATAGTATATCTGCAGCTGCGACAGGCACCGGGGAGGAGGGCGGGCGATATGAATGTTAGCAGCCCTACATGCCAAGAACAGATGCATACTGGTAAGTAGCATATTCAGTTCGAGGCATGTGGGCTGCTAAATTCATATCTTAGCATAGAATACATAGCAGTCCCTCCATCAGCGGCGGTTGCCCGTGCCAGCTGCAGAAACCTGAAAAAGTGTTTTGAGAACAGCCTGTCCTACAGCAGCTTGCTGCTTGGAATGCACATCAACACAGTAGTGTTTTGTAAAGGTGTGTGGTGTAACCCACGTGGCTGCTCTGCAAATACCCTCTAAAGGAATGTTCCCTAGGAAAGCCATGGATGCCCCCAGTTTGCGTGTGGAGTGCGCCCTTGGGGGTATTGTTAAAGTGCGCTTGGCCTTTTGATAACATATCTGGATGCACTTAACAATCCATCTGGCTATCCCGGCTTTGGAAATAGGGTTGCCTTTGTGTTGTGGTGCGAAGGCAACAAAAAGTTGTTTTGTCTTTCTAAAGGGTTGTGTTCTGTCTATGTAGTACATCAACGCCCTCCGTACATCTAAGGTATGGAGCATTCTTTCTGCCACCGTTTGCGGGTTTTGAAAGAATGCTGGCAAGTCAATAGTTTGGTTTAGATGAAACTGTGACACCACCTTCGGAAGGAATTTGGGGTTAGTGCGTAGCACTACCCTATTTGGATGAATTTGAATGAATGGCTCTTGGATTGTGAGCGCTTGCAGCTCACTGACACGCCTCAGAGACGTAATAGCTACCAGGAAAGCCACTTTCCACGTAAGGAACTGGAGTTCACACGAGTGCAGTGGCTCAAATGGCGGTCCCATCAGTCTGGTGAGAACGACATTGAGGTTCCACACCGGAGCTGGCGGTGTTCTTGGGGGAATGACTCGTTTCAGACCTTCAAGGAAGGCTTTAATGGCGGGCACTCTGAAGACAGAGAGATGCTGCCTGTTTTGAAGATAAGCCGCTATGGCGGATAGATGTATCCGAATGGAAGTGTACGCTAGATTGCACTTGTAAAGATGCAACAGATAGCAAATGATGTTGGGGATAGATGCATCTAGCGGGTTGATGTCATTGGCTGTACAGTAAATGACAAAACGCTTCCATTTCGCAGCATAGCATGCTCTGGTAGTTGGCTTCCTTGCCTCCTTGATGATGTTCATGCATTCTGGAGGTAGGTTAAGGTATCCAAACTCTAGGACTTCAGGAGCCAGATCGCCAGGTTGAGCTGTTGCGGATCTGGATGCTGAATTTCTCCATGGTTCTGCGTCAAAAGACTGGGCGTGAGGCGCAGTCTTTGATGCGGCACCACTGAGAGTTCGAGGAACGTGGTGTACCAAGCCTGGCGCGCCCACGTTGGAGCAACTAGGATGAGTCATCGCGTGTTGCCTTAGCTTTCTTGCGACCAGCGGTATCAGAGGGGCTGGCGGAAAAGCGTACGCAAATTTGCCTGACCAGTTCATCCATATCGCATTCCCCTGCGACTGTGGGTGAGGGAACCTGGCGGCAAAGTGTTGGCATTTTGCGTTTTCTTTTGTGGCAAACAGGTCTATCTCCGGATGACCCCACTGCTGGAAGTACGGGTGGAGGACAGATGGGTGTATCTCCCACTCGTGCATTTGATGGCTGTACCTGCTGAGCAGATCCGCCATCTGGTTGTCCTTCCCTGGGAGGTGTTCTGCCATGAGGAAAATGTTCCTCTGAATGGCCCACTTCCACATGCTCTGAGCCAGATGAGACAGCTGTGGCGAGTGGGTGCCTCCCTGTTTTTGAATGTAGTACATCGCAGTCATGTTGTCCGTCCGGACTAACACTACCTTGTTGCACAGATGTACAATGAAGGACTTGATCGCCATGAAGATTGCCATCAGTTCTAGATAGTTGATGTGCATCTTTTGCTGCCGCGTCGTCCATAGTCCCTGCACTGTGTAAGTGAGCAGATGAGCTCCCCATCCCTGGAGAGATGCGTCCGTTGTCAGGATAATCTGCGGCACAGGCTCTTGGAACAGTCGGCCCTTGCAAAGGTTGTGTGGAGTCCACCAATGCAGAGAGTCGTATGCCCGACTGGTAACCAACACTAGGTCTGTCAATTGCCCCTGAGCCTGTGTCCACTGATTCGCTAAGCACTCCTGGAGCGGGCGCATATGTAACCGTGCGTGAGGGACTATGAAGATGCAGGAGGCCATCATGCCTATCAACTGCATGAATACTCTCGCCGGAAGCGAGTGTTGTGGTCTGAACTTTTGGATCAGAGACTGCATGCTGTCTATCCTGACCTGGTTTGGCTGAGCCATGGCCGTCAGGGTGTTGATTGTCGCACCTAGGAACTGCCGGACATGTGCTGGTTGTAGATGCGACTTTGGGTAGTTCAGCGAGAAACCCAGATCGTGAAGAAGGTGAATTGTAGTTGACATGTCCGCGGCGCACTGTCGTTCCGACTTGGCTTGCACGAGCCAGTCGTCGAGGTAGGGGTAGACATGGATGTTCTGCCTCCTGAGGTGCGCTGCTACCGTCGCCAGACACTTGGTAAACACCCTTGGGGCTGTGGTGACTCCAAAGGGTAAGACCTTGAACTGGTAATGCTTGCCTTGAATAGTGAACCTGAGGTATTTCCTGTGGGACGGGTGTAGTGGAATGTGGAAATAAGCATCCTTGAGATCTACGGTTGCTAAGAAGTCCCCTTGGTTTAGCAAGGGAAGAATCTGCTGCAGTGTGAGCATGTGGAAATGTTCTGACAGTATGTACAGGTTGAGGGGGCGTAGATGTAGAATGGGTCTGAGAGATCCGTCCTTCTTTGGAATAAGGAAATACAGGGAGTACACCCCTGTGCCTTCCTCTCTCACCGGCACGAGCTCGATTGCTCCTTTTTGCAGCATCACCACCACTTCCTGCTGCAATAAGAGCAAGTGCTCTGCGGACATAGGCCTTGGCGGGATGTTGGGTGGAGTGGATTTCAACTCTAGGCAATAACCATACTGGACTAGTTGTCGCACCCACCTGTCTGTGGTGATGTTTCTCCAGACGGGCAGGAACTGCTGCAGTCTCCCCCCGACAGGTGTTAAGTGGTCGGGGGGCAGTGCCGGAGAGTCACTGTTTGCTTGGGGTAGAGGAGCGGGAGCTGTTGTTTCCTCTGCCGCGACCTCTGTTGCTGTTATTTCTGTAACCTCCCTTGTTCTGCTTTTGGAACGAGGATTGTGCTCCACCTTTTGAGAACTGAGACTGTTGACCCATTTGTCCTCTGGTGACTCCACGTGCACCTGAGCGACGAAAATTGTTGCCACGAAACTGTTGCGACTGGAGGGCCCCCATGGACTTAGCAGTTTCTGTGTCTTTTTTTATTTTTTCTAGGGTGGTGTCAACATCTGGACCAAACAGACTATCAGGATTGACTGGCTGATTAAGAATGGTTGTCTGTATAGCTGGTTTAAACCCCGAGATGCGGAGCCACGCCTGTCGTCTCAGCATAACGCTAGTGTTGATAGCTCTAGCAGCTGTGTCTGCGGCGTCAAGTGCACACTTGATGGCTGCGTTTGAGATTAGCTTCCCTTCCTCAATAAGCAGTTTGGTGCCTTCTTGGAACTTTGGAGGCAGGTGTTGTATAACCTGTTCTAGGGTGTCGTAATGCGCCCTATCGTAACGTGCTAAGAGTGCCTGTGTATTGGCAATGCGCCAAAAGTTTGCGGCCTGCGCAGCTACTCTTTTGCCCCCTGCCTCTAGCACTTTGGACTCCTTATCCGGGGGAGGAGCTTCACCCGTTGTTTGGGAGTTGGCACGTTTCCTGGCATTGGCGACCACAAGAGAGTCCAGTGGCAACTGTCCCCGAATGTATGCGGGGTCTGCAGGTGCAGGTCTGTACTTCTTCTCAATGCGTGGATTGACCACTCGTGCCCTGGTAGGCTCCTTAAAGATATCCCCCGCATGCTTGAGGACTCCCTTAAGCATAGGCAGCGTTTTTACTGTCCTTTCAGAGACTGAGAATGTGTCGAAAAGGAAGTCTTCTTCTATCGGGTCAGCATGCATGTCCACATCATGATTGGCCGCTGCCCTCTCAAGTAGCGCATGAAAACCTGCTGAATCCTCAGTGGGGGATGCACGTGCATTAAAAAGCTGCGGGTCCTGACCCACACATTGGGTGCCCTGGTCACCAGTGTCATCATATGAATCCGGTTGTGCATCTGGTTCATTGACAGGGAAATTGTATTGTTCATCCTCATCATACCCCTCACCTGCAGAGTGGTCTGGTGAGGGAGTAGGGCTCCGTCTTGGAGGAGGCAGGATTGGTTCTGTGAGGCCTGAAGCATCAAGGGGCACCCTTTTCTTCTTCAGTGGGATGACATATGAGTCCACTGACTCTGAAGTTATTTTCCTCTTATAGAGGGTCAATTTACCGGTGTCTGCGTCGATGAACTGCTCTGAATCATCCTCTGATTCGAGAACCCGACGTGGAAGTGGGCCAGCCGTTGAAGAAACCGTCTTCTTCGGTGCCGATTTGGTGGAAAAGGCTTTCGGCGCTTCCTTTGGCGGCAAAACAAAGAGAAGTTTACCAGAAGGCTTCGCTGGATTGTCTGTTTGTGCCTTCGGCGACGAAATCGGAGCCGACGGAGCAGAGGCCTTCTCCCTAATTCGCTGTAGTGATGCGGCGACGAGGGACGCCTCACTTTCAGTTGGTTTTGGAGCCGACGAGGATGTTTTGACCTTTCCTTCGGATCCGACGTCTTTGTGGGCCTTGTGGGCTTTCGACGCGGAACCCGCTGTCACCGACGTGCCAGTCTTCGATCCGTGCGCCTGCGTAGACTCCGTGGAGCCGGCCTTTGCGGGCTTGGACGGCGGCGCCGATGCTGATCCGTGCCGACCATCTTTTTGAGAGGACCCCTCCTCAGGCGTCGATTTCGAATGAGCAGCAGCGGAATCGACGGACTTCTTCGACTTCTGCGGACCGGAGGTCGACGGAGTCGATGGATTAGCGGGTACAGTCTTTTTCGCTGGCACGGCAGCCATCTTAGGGACGCTCGAGTCCTTAAGTTTCGGTTTCGTTTTCGGGTCGGCCATTTTAGATGGAGTCGATCCCGATGCTTTCGGTTTCGATACAGTCTGCTCAGCAAGTAAGTCCGTGGCCGGGCCAGAAGGCGGGGCTGTGGCTTGCGGCATGGGGTCGTGGGTAAGGCCTACAGGCGATCCCGTGACCCGGTCGGTATCCTCGAAACCTTCGGGGCAGAGCTCGTCCCCTGAGCTATCCGCCGCGGCCCCATAAATCTCCTCGTCGTCTCCTACCTCGTCGACGTATTCAAGGCCTTGACCCACGACACCGTCGTCGTCTACTGGATCCGCCTCGACCTCCGTCTCGGGTGGGGAGATCTGAAGATGATGACCCTGGTCCTCTTCATCTTGGTCGCCGAAGATGTTTTCCGGATCCGGGGCCGCTTGTCTAGCTTCCATGCGCACCGCGCGCCGAAGCTTGAGAGTCTTCTTAGACCGGAACTGTGCACAGGCCTTGCACTTGCCGTCGTCGTGGTCAGGCGAAAGGCATTTGTTACAAACGGGGTGTAGATCGATGTGTGGGTACTTGGACCCACAAAGCGGGCAGTATTTAAACGGGCTCCGCTCCATGTCTGAAAAGTTTTGCAGTCGAGTCGCGACGAGAAGGCCTCAAAGTTCGAAAAGCGAAACAAGACTCCGCTTATCCCGGCTCCAAGAGACGGAAGACTCGAGACCGTGCGCAGACAATACCGACGCAAAAAGCGAGGCCTTTTGGCCGCTAAAAGATAGTTTTTCTCGGTTTCGACAGAGAGACGTCGAGACCACATCCGAACCCAATGGCGGAAAAAAACAATCTGGGGATCGAGCCGATGCCCATGCGCACTGTAGTCCAGGGGAGGAGCCACCTATCTCAGGATACTTCGAAGACTCTTCCAGGACAACAATGTGCGATCATCCGGACCCAACACTAGGCGGCGATCTAATGCTAAGATATGAATTTAGCAGCCCACATGCCTCGAACAGAATGTACAGACCCTTTTGGGGATTGAATGGGAGTTGGGGGGGACTGGCAGTGGTGAGACTGGCCTTGATGGCAAAGGGTGTGATGGCGAGTGTGACGGCAGTGGTTGCAAGTAAGATAGTGAGCAGCCTGTGCATGCTTGGGTGTGGGAGGTCAAGGAGGAGGGTATGTTGCCTGGTACGTGCACTTCTTGTGTCTTGAGTGTCGAGGTGTGTGTGAGAAAGTGGCATCTTTCTTGCACTGGTATGCCCCCACTTTTTTCTGAACTGCTGATGTGCTTTGACTGAGTTTGTTCTGGGTTCCTGCCAACCAGGTACCCAGGGGCATGCGTTTCTTCCCTAAAAAGCTGTGTTGAAACTAAAACCCAATAGGCATCTCTAGCCACCTGTTAGCCCCTAGTAAATGGTACCCTAGGTACCCAGGGCATGGTGACCAAAGAAGACCCCTGAGGACTGCAGCACTTATTGTGCCACCCTCAGGGGCCCTGTACCCTGACACCCACATACTGCCTCTGCAGGCTGAGTGTCTAAGTACAGAACTAAACAAAGAGTCGACATGGCACACAACCCTGTGTGCCATGCCCACAGAACCCACTGACCTGGCATACTTTAGTCACCCCTCTAGCTGGGTGCCCTATGCCAGAGGTGTGGGCACAGGTGCATGAGCCCTGTGCCCCTACAGTACCCAGGGCCATTCCTGGGTGCAGTGATGCCATTAAGAGTGAGATGCCCCCTGAAAACCTAACCTACACTCCACATCTGGGCTGAGTGGCTGCTGAGGCTCCAACACAGCAGACATGTTGCTGGACCCCTGGGTGGAGAGCCCCCCGCTCTCCTGGGCCTGCAACAATTCACATCCTGGGCGAGGTGCTAGGTCTCCTACCCCAGGATGGGCAGGGGGAAGCTTCAAAGGCATGCCGCCTCTGTGAGGTTCTCCAGACCATTTGCTGTACCCAGCAACTGGCCCCCACCAGTCCTGACCACCACTCATGCGGGAAGACTGCCGGGAAAAACTACATCAGGAAGGGGGGTGTGCCAACCCCACCCCTCAGGTGGGGGAGACTAGGTGACGCACAACCCCGGGCTCTGGCCATCTTGAAGATGGGGAGCCCTGCCCAATCACAGCTAGGATCCTGCCCCCCTCCCACAGGAGAGGAGCAGGCTAGGGGGTGTACCCACCCCAGGACAGTGACCTATTGGTCCCTGCCCTTGCCCTACATGTAACGCCCCTAAATTCAGTATTTAGGGGCTCCCTGAACCTTCCTTCCTCAGATCCCGCAAAGAAAAGAAGGACGACCAAGAGGAAGAAGACCCGCCGCGCAGCTGCTAACCACAGGACAACTGACTTGGCCCCAGCTCTACCGGCCTGTCGATCCTGGAACCTGGTCCTCTCTAAATCCCGGTAACTCTTGCGGACAGCAGCCTTGGAACACCCTGAGAACCTGCCTGCCTTCTCTTAAAGACTGGGACTCCCATCAGCAGAGGCTCTGCTGCAACAACCCCCCCTGGTGCCAGCCAAGAAACTCCGGACCAGCCCACACTGCACCCGCCGAGCCCGGCCCAGAGTAATCCAAGACCACGAGGACAACCCCCGGCGACTGGGACCCGAAGTCCAGTGCCCATAGACCCTCCTCGATGAACCAGACGACGCCTGCAGACTCAGAACCAGGGGCTCCCCCAACCGCGACCAGCTGAGGGTAAGCTTTTCCTACACCCACAGACACCCCTGCACCCGGCGCCCTACAGCCCCCTGTGCCTCCCTTTGGGATACCTACATGTGCTGCAAGATCCCAGCTTACCTCTTGACGTGCTGGTCGCCCTGGAGAGTATCCGCCCCCGAGCCTGCAGCCTTTTTTCCATTTTTACCTTTTCCATTGGATAACTTTGATCGCCCGACGACTCAAAAGCACCCTACAACCAGCCGCCAGAGTACCGCTGGCTGTGCCACCTTTGTCCTGTCCTGCTTCCCCATTTGCCCTGAGCAAGTGACCAAGAGCCCAGCTCCCACAGCCACGTGGCCTGCTAGCCAGCAGCCACCAACCGGAGTCCCCATGACCCCCATTGGATAACATTGGGCCTAACAACCTCTGCACCCGGCCGCCGCTGAGGGTGAACCAACTGTACCTACCTGACCCTGGGTGACCCTTGAGTCTATACCCAGAACAACAATTTCACCAGTCGAGTACTCACCAGGAAAGCGGTAACTCACTTACCTGCCATTGAATAACATTGACTGGTTTTGACTCGAAAAATCAGTCTACTTTTGAAAACTTTAAATATTCATATAAAATCATCCGAATTCCGAAATACTCAGGAAAGGAGCCAGTACTCAACCTTGTAGCCCAGTACTGAACCGCAAAAGTAATCCCTAGCGGGTTTACTAGTAACTTATATTTTTCCTATAGGAATCCATTGTCTGCTTTTCTATGAAATTTCTTCTAAGTGTCTACTTTTGAAAACTAGAAATATTCTGTTAAAATCATAAACACTGTAACGTAATTACTTACCTGTTTTAAGTTGAGACCCCAGTGCTGGCCCCAGGAGCCCAGTACTGGATTACAAAAGTAACGAGATCGTACTTTACCTGCAACCTGAATTTTCTCCAACTGGATAACATTGCCAGATTTCTGTTGAAAAGTTTATATGTGTGAACTTTTAAAATAACTTTTTATTCTTGAAAAATCACTGCAATACCTAAAGGTTTTTGCTAAACTGTTTCCAGCTTAGACCCCAGGACTGAATCTAGGAGTCAGTCCTGGAATTACCAAAGTAATCTACAAAGTAATCAACTGTGTTTAACCTTTACCATGCTCATGACGAGCTGGGCTCGTCATGAGGCAAGGTGCTCCGGTGCTCATGACGAGCTCAGCTCGTCATGGGCCGTGGAACGCTCAGGTGCGGGGAGAATTCCCCTGCTGTGCTGAGCGTTCCACGGTAGCCGGTGCACCTGTGACGAGCTCAGCTCGTCATGAGCACAGGAGCGCCGTGCCTCATGACGAGCTGAGCTCGTCATGAGCATGCATGCGCTGTGCGCGCCCCCCTCCCCCCCAGCACAGCGGGGGAATTACCCCCGCAGCGAGGGGTAATACAAGAAAATCCATTGAGCTCAATGCTAAATTGTGTGTAGAATTGTGTTGCCTACTGCAACCCCTGTACCTATTGTGTTTACAAAGTGTATTGCCTTTCTGCAAAGTACTCACCTGAGACCTCTCATATCGAGAACAGTATATTTTGATGTCTGTTGGTTCTAGAAATCAAACACCTATATCTTTGATATAAAAACAATTGGCCTGGAGTTCAGTCTTTGAGTGTGTGAAACCTTTTGCTGGCTGAGTGTGTACAACAAATGCTTTACACTGTCCTCTGGTACTGCCTTACTGCTCGACCAAGCTACCACTTTAGAGAGTAAGGTCACACCTGGCTTTAACCTCTTTTATACCTCTGGGGTTTGTGGACTCTATACACACTGTACCTCATTCTGGTCCAGTATATATATAGAGCCACTCTCTCACAGTGTGTCAAAGAAAAAGAAGGAGAGGCAGGTTGAAAAAGGGCTCAGACTGAGGTGGCTTTGTCAAAATCCTGACTGCTTTGTGGTGAATAAACAGAAACTTGCCTTTGTAGAGTTCCTTTCCAAGTCTCTCGTGGATGGCAGTCACAGAGGTTTGAGTCGAGGGGATTTTGGCTTTGACTACATGTTCGTTCTCGGGGATGCAGATTTCCACTGCAGCAGTGGAACCATGGTGGCTTTCGGCCGAGAGGGCGTTGAGGTTGGGTGAGGCTCCATGCCCCTTGGTGGACGTTGGCTCCGCTCCAAAGCCTTATGTTGGAGCTAACTGGAGCAGAGGGTGGCGGTGAAATGGAGATCTTTTTCTTGGAAGCTTCTGGGCTTTATGTGCAACTCCCTCGGGGATGGCAATCTGGTGGGGCTTTACCCTTTATGTTGTGGGTAAAACTTGCTGACCTTGGGGTCATCTTTGTGCATGGTTATGTTGGCGAGTGGGGCAGTCTGTGTTTACTCTAAAGGGAGTACCTCATCTTCCTTAGAGACACTTAAGGATAATGTATCCGCACGGGGTGTGTATTGGCCCTGCCTATTACACCTCGACAGAGCATGTCTTGCTCTCTGAAAAGGTCTTGGGTGTCAGATAATGCCCAGCGCTGCATATTTAGGGATGCCAAGGGCCTACTTACACCAAAAGGATCCAACAGGCGCTACACCTTAGGAAGATTGATCAGACCAGCTCCAATTCTGGGTGTATGAAAGTACAAAACCAGGTGTTGCAGTCTTAGCCAAACATGATGTTAGCGTTAAAGTAGGCAAAGTTAAAAGCGATCCAGGTCATAAATGTATTTGCTGGAGGAGTTGGTGTCCTTCCATTATGAAGTACTTTGGTCATGTACTGGAACAGATTATTTATTCATGACTAAACCGATCACACAGGGGACTTCAGAGAGCGGACATATCAAACAGTTTTTATCTCTGACCATGTGCATTTGTTAGTGGCATTGTACGGTCATGTTAGAGCTCACCAGATGACATGGAAACTCTACAACAACATTCTTATAAAACCTGTTAGCAGCACAAAAATATGCCTAGAAATGTAATTTTTCAAGTATAAAGAACAGGGCAAGATCCTACAAAAATAATGGTATACAGTGAAGGCCTTGTTTAGAAGGTCATAACAGCATTGGTGACAGGAAATAGAGAGAACGTTGCCCTAAAGCGCAGCTCTCTGCAGCATAGGAAAACAGCAACTGAAAGGCCAGACAGAGGTATTCAGACTAAACCGGAAAGACTAAACCGGAAATAAATGGTCTATCAAAACTGAATTTTCTGGGGGGAAAAGACAACAAAGAAGGTACACTCCTAGCTATGAGGTTGAGCAGCAGATGAGAACAGCAAGACTACCTTGTTTTTTTCCATTCACCACCATCTCTGTGCTGGGGAACTGCGGAAAGAACCACCAAGAATTCTTTGACTCTGTACCAATGACTCTTCCTGGAATTTCAATCTGATCTCGGCATGTAGGGCTGTAGATTCATATACCTGTGCATAGATCGCCATCTGGTGTTGGGCTCGGATGTTTGCGCTTTGTTTTTTCTTCGAAAAAGTGTTTGTAGTCACAAGATAGGTGACTCCTTATGGTGATAGTGCGCATGGGTATTGACTCCATATCCAGATTGTTTTTGCCATGAAGGGTTAAGATGGAGTTAGTAAGAAATAGAAAGAGATGTCCATGTGTGATGTATCTAAGTATCAAAGTAATGCAACAGATAGAGGTATCCAGGGAGGTGGGTGGGCGTATATGAATCTACAGCTCTACATGCCAAGAACAGATGCATACTGGTAAGTAGCATTTTCCATTCAAGGCATATAAGCTGTAGATCATATAATTGTGCATAGACTATACAGCAGTTATCTCCGCAGCGGTGGCTACCTGTATCTGTTGCAGTGGTCTGAAAAAGTGTTCTTAATACAGCCTGGCCCACACTAGCTTGTTGTTTTGCTTGCACATCTACACAGTGTTTTGTGAAAGTGTGAGGTGTAGACCAAGATGTCATCTTGCAGATGTCATCTAGGGGAATGTTCCCTAAGAATGCCATAGAAGCCCCTAGTTTACGTGTGGAATCAGCTCTAGGGGGAATGGTTAATGTGCGTTTGGCTTTAGGATAGCATATTTGGATGTATTTAACAATCCACCTTTCAATCCCCGCTTTTGAAATGGGATTGCCCTTATGAGGTGGGGAGAAAGCCACAAAGAGGTTTAGTCTTTCTAAAGGATTTCATTCTTTCAATATAGTAGAGTATTGCACTTAACATCTAGCGTGTGAAGAGCCTGTTATGCCACAGAGTCTGGTAGATGGAAAAAACTGGGAGTTCAATAGACTGGTTAAGGTGGAAGGCAGAAACGACATTAGCTAACAATATTGGGGTAGTCCTAAGAACCACTTTGTTATGATGGATTTGCAAAAATGGTTCTTGTATGGGTAATGCCTGGAGTTCATTAACTCTAAGAGATGTGATAGTAACCAGGAAGGCTACTTTTCAAGTGAGGCAGTGTAATTCACATTTGTGCAGAGGTTCAAATGGGGGACCCGGGAGTCTGGTAAGGACAATATTTAAATTCCATGCCGGAGAGGGTAGAGCTCTGGGTGCAATTATTCTTTTAAGTTCTTCCATGGATGCTTTGATAGCGGGTACTCTAAACGAAGACATGTGTTGTCTGTTTTGGAGATAAGCTGATATTACAACGAGATGTAGTCTTATGGATGTATATGCTAGGTTACATTGTTGTAGGTGCAAGAGATAACAGATAATTAGGCTTTCCTGTTTTCAGTTTCTGTTTTTGGTATATTCTGGTGGGATTTTATCAGTGTTTTCCAGTGATTTCAATACCTTAAAAAACAGTGTTTATTAGTGATTACACATTTTTGTGCCATTTAAAACAGAAACTGTTTTTGCGGTGTTTATGGAACGTTTTGCTTTTATTATTTCTTGCTTTCTGGTATATAGACAGTGTACGTACAGTGTATATGAGGTCCGAATGAATTTTTACAAATCAAACTTATTGTAGTACACCATACAATACTTCTTAAGTGAATATTTGGTCATGCACGCGCCCTCTTTCCTTCCCATGTAAACTTTTATCTGTGAAAAGGCCCTCTTCAACATTGGCACTGGAGACAGGCATAGCCTTAATAGCCAGTACACAATTCGCTAACTCTTGCCACTGACATAGCTTTCCATGCCAATACTGGTGCACCTTAAGATTGTGATTCTCTGCGACAGGTTCTGCAACATATGCATTCAACTGGGCACATATGCCCTCAGAGTTATTGAAGCGGTAAAAAATGAGGCAGCAGTTTTGAAACTCCGGAGAAAATTTCCCTTTACGGAAGGGATCTATAACCATAGTGAGGCTTCAGTGACTTCAAATGCCATGGTTGGTGAAGGGCTATTTCTCATACATTGTAAAATAAAATTTCCTGAATTGCTCCTCAAGATTTCTTTGCATACTAAGTGGAAAGCACTCCAACATGGAACATGCTGCAGTGCCACAGTCACTAAAAGTGTCGCCCAGCCTACTCTCAAGGAAATGTTTCACCAATTATGCTGAACACTTGGTAGATAAGGGTGTTTTCAGACTCTAGTTTTTTTATGATGTCCACTACAACAGTCATGCTTTCCTGTAAAAATCTAAAAATACAGTAGAGTGTACCTCTTTCAAATTACTATCAATATATGACCAAAGATCCTCACATTTCTTGCCTTTGGCATCATCACTCAGCAAACGTTCTGTAAACGGCTGCCACATGTATAATATAGCATTCATGGTGTCTAGGACTAGGAACCAGCGGATAAGTGACACAGTTGGGATGACTCTTTGATGCCACACAATGCACAAAATGAGAAATATCCCCATTTTAGTTTCCACACATAACAAAACAGTGCACCAGAATGGACTAAAAAGTCAATAGCATTCTTCATTAACTCTGAAGATTGTAAAGATGCTTCCGGCATACCATCCAACAAGTGGCAAGGATCTCTTACAGGGAAGCACTTCAGCTCAGGTATCGATTTTAACAGGTCATCACACAACTTTTTCATCTACGTAGCTGAATCACTGTAAATACAAACAATATCATTCCAATCTTTGTTAAACTTGGTAAGAACTTTTTGCAGTAGCATTCCAAGTGACACTGCGTGCCATGTTTTGCAAAGGTCTGGTTTCATGTTTTCACCAGTATCCCAGATGCTTTGTGACTGCACTCTTTTCACATATACCTGTCACTATACCTTGCATTGAATGTTTAAAGCCTGGGGCATTTGGCAATTCATCTACTATCAATACTGACTCACTAGAAAAGAGGGCCGATGTATCAAGATTTTTTTACCCATTCCCAGAGGGTAAATGTGATGGTCCATATTGGGAAAGATTCTTATGAAACCTACATTTTTCCTATCAATAAAAGACTCAAACTTAACCAAAAAATCAAATATGATTTTGATATTTCCTGATTCTCTACAGTTTATAAAATAAATAAACCACCCCTAAAACATGCTTCTAACCCCTGTATCTTTAGACCAAAGATCACAAAATTGAAAAAGGAAGAAGAAAAAATATTTTAGTGACCTCCCTCAACAACAAAACTCAAGCTGAATAATGTTGGCCCAGTCAAACTTACTGCTACCTTATATAACAAAGTTACATTGTACTGACCCCTTCAGGAAGAAATAAAAATTGCTCTTTCACTCTCCTTTTCCTATCTTTGAAGGGCATTTAGTTTGTGGTTGTGCAGGGGTTTTTCAGTGTTTATATGTTTACACTGGTGAGGGCTATTTCCCTTCCGGTGGTGGTTTATCAGTTATTATAGGTTTAAACTTAAAACCGGACAGCCTACAGATAATGTTTTGAATAGAAGCATCTAGTGAATTGATTTTGTTATTTGTACAGTAAATTACAAATCGTTTCGACTTTGCGGCGGAGCATGCACTGGAGGTAGGACGTCTAGCCTCCTTAATGATGTTCATGCAGTCTGGCAGGAGATGGAGTTAGCCAAACTATAAAACTTGAGGTGCCAGATCGCAAGGTTGAGTTGACTGGAATCTGGATGCCTTATCACTCCATGGTTCTGAGGGAGAAGCTTGGGTGAAAGGCGTAGCTTTTGATGAGGAACTACTGATAGTTCCTAAAGGGTTGTGAACCATGGTTGTCGGCCCCATGTTGGAGTAACCAGGATCATTGTGAGGGAATGCTGCTGGAGCTTCCAAATCACTAACTGAATGAGCGGGAGAGGCAGAAAAGCGTAAACAAATTTGCCTGACCAGTTCATCCATACCGCATTGCCTTTGGACAATGGGTGTGGATACCTGGACGCGGAGCTTGGGCATTTTGTGTTTTGGTGTGTGGCGAACAGATCTATTTCTGGGTGGCCCCACATGTGAAAGAATGGAAGAAGAACTTGAGGATGAAGTACCCATTTGTGGATATGCTGTCTTTGAGGACTGAGCAGATCTGCAATCTGATTATGTACTCCTTGGAGGCGTTCTGCAAGGAGATATATGTTTTGCGGAATGGGCCATCTCCATATGCTTTGAGCTAGGTGTGAAAGCTGTAGAGAGTGTGTCCCCAGTTTCTGTATGTAGTACATTGCTGTCATGTTGTATGTACGGACCAGGACAGCTTTGCCTAGCAGGTGGAGTTGCAAGGATTTTAATGCCAGAAAAAATGCCAGTAATTCCAGGTAATTTATGTGGAGTTGTTTTTGCTGAGGGGTCCATATGCCCTGAATGGTATGGTTTTAAAGATGAGCTCCCCAGCCAAGCGATGAGTCTGCTGTTAGCATTAGCTGTGAAACCGGGTTGAGGAATCGCCGCCCTTTGGAAAGGTTTTGTGAGTTCCACCACTGCAGAGAGCGATGTGTGCGGCTGTCCACTAACACCAGATCTGTTAGCTGACCTTGAGCCTGGTTCCACTGACGTGCCAAACACTCGATGAGAATGCAAGAGGCCATCATCCCGATTAACTGCATGAACACTTGAGCAGGTAATGAGTGTTGAGGCTGAAATTGTGATATTAGTGGTTGCATATTCTGACTGGGTTTGGGTATGCCAGAGCTTTTGAAGTGTTTATTGTAGCTTCTAGATATTGTTGTGCGCTGGAGGGTTGGAGGTGGGACTTGGTGAGGTTCACCGTGAATCCCAAGTTGTGAAGCAACTGGATTGTTGTGTGTGTGTGTTGCACACAGCTGTTGTGTGACTTGGCTTTTATGAGCCAGTCTTCCAGATAAGGGAACACGTGAATATGTTGTCTTCGTAAGTGAGCTGCCTCTACTGCGAGGCACTTTGTGAAGACTCTGGGTGCTGTGGTCACCCCGAACGGGAGGATTTTGAACAGGTAGTGTTGACCATCTACCACAAACCTGAGATATTTCCTGTGAGCAGGGTGAATGGGAATATGAAAGTAGGCATCCTTTAAATTCAGAGTTAAGAGAAAGTCGCCTTGTTGAAGCAGTGGTAGCATCTGTTGGAGAGTGACCATGTGAAAGTGATCTTACTGAATTTAAAGGTTTAACGGTCTGAGGTCCAATATTGGCCTGAGAGCCGTCCTTTTTCGGAATTAGAAAATATAGGGAGTAAAGCCCTGTGCCTTGATGAGGCAAGGGGACTGGTTCTATAGCATGTTTTTGTAATAGAGAGAGAGAGAACCTCTTGTTTTAGAAGAGTCAGATGTTCCGAGGACTGCCTGGGAGGGATGTTTGGGGGAGTGGTGGTGAGTTCCAGGCAATAACCATACTCGATCATTTGTCTTACCCACCTGTCTGTTGTGATGAAATTCCAGACAGGTAGGAACTGTGAGAGACATCTCCCGACAGGAATGGAATTATCGGGAGGGAGTGAAGGGAATTCACTGCTTGGTGTTAGGGGAGCTGTGGGTGTTGTTACCGTGCCCTCTTCCCTTATTGTTGTTACCCCAGTATCCTCCTTGAAAATATCCTCTGGAGGAGTTAGTTTGATTGGGACTTTTATATGACGAAGAGGGATGTTCTGAGCCAGTGGTTTTGGAGCAAGCCCTGTAAAAGAAGTGACGAGACGAGCCTCTAGGGGAAGAGAACCTCAAGGCCCCCATGGACTAGGCAGTCTCAATATCCTTTTTCATCTTTTCTAAAGATGTATAGACTGTGGGCCCAAAAAGATGCTCTTGGTCGAAAGGCCTATTAAGAATAGTGGATTGCACCTCTTGCTTGAATCCGGATATGCAGAGCCAAGCGTGCCTGCGTAGTAAAACACTGGTAGTAATAGCACGAGATGCTGTATCAGCAGCATCGAGGGCACATTTTATAGATGTGTTGGTTGTTCATTTACCCTCCTGTATAAGGTTATTAGCTTTGTCTTTATATCGCTCAGGAAGATGTTGCATACGTTTTTGAAGCTCATCCTAGTGAGCTCTGCCATATCTGGCTAACAAAGCTTGAACAGTGGTAGTCCGCCAATGATTTGCAGCATGTGACGCAATTCGTTTGCCAGATGAGTCTATGAGTTTTGATTCCTTATCAGGAGGAGGGGCGTCGCCTTTCCCCTGTGAATTAGCCCTCATGCGTGCATTAGACACCACAAGAGAATCTAAGGGGACCTGACCTTCGATGTACACTGGATCATTGGGAGCTGCCTTATATTTTTTGGCCACCCTGGTGTTAAGGATCCTGGCTCTGACAGGGTCTTTAAAGATTTCTGGTGCATGTTTTAGCATGCGGTTTAGCATTGGCAGGGTGTGTTGACTTTTGTGAAGGTTGCACATTTTTCCCATAAAAAGTCTTCCTCTAAGGGATCAGAGTGTAATTGTACCGCTTGGTATTGAGCAGCCCTATTAATTAGTTGTGCAAACCCAATATTATCATGTGGTGGTGATGGCCTAGATGGATAGAGGTCCGGGTCATTGTGTGGATCGGGATCTGTATTGTAATCATCCTAAGAATCTCTATAGTGTGGGATGGTATGTGCGTCATCATCCCTATCTGGATCTCCGTTTCCATCCCCTATCAGTATAATCATCTTCATCATCCTGTGGTTGAGGTGAAAATGTATGTTGTGGGGAGTGTGCTAGAGAAATTAACAAATTCGGATCAGCTGGAGGAGAGAGAGGTGGAGAAGTACTAATGACCATTTCCTTCTGTTTAATGGGTATTCCAGTCTCTTCTGAAATGTCCAGTTTCCTCTTTTTAGGAAGCTTGGTGAGAAGGTGACCAGTTTCTGGGTCAATATGTAGTGTTTTTTGCTTCGGATCTGAATAATCTGGCACAAACTTTTGTTTGGGTACAATGTCCGTTTTCGGTGCTAAATGCTTAGAGTCAAAATGTTCTTTTGACTTTGTTTCCGAAGCTTTCTACGGGGTCTTGGACTCTTTAGCTTTAGGTATAGGAGTTTGAGGCTCCGAGACCTTTTCCGGTTTCAAAGGATTTGGTTGAACCTCTTACAGCTCCGAATGCTTGTCCTTTGTTTGTTTCGACGCAGAGGGCTTCGGCGTCAAGGCTGTTTTCATTGCCGACAAAAGAAGGGAGTGGCACATCTTTTGTTTTGGGCTTCGGCACCACAGGTGACTTGTTGGTAACCAGAACGGGGTTGGCTCGAGCCCGAGCCGGAAGGCTCGTCTTTCGGTTTTATGGCCGGGCCTGAGGCAGGGCATCCGAAATGTGTTGCTGGTGACTACCTGAGGGCGAAGGTGTTACCGGAGCCTTTTGTTTGGGGTTGGTTAGGAGAGGGGTCTCGGTACTCACAGACCACGGAGATGGTGTGACTGCCTCGTCTTCGATGTCGGAGATCTCTCCTTCATCAGCTTCTTATTCTGGCTGGACACTTATTCTGGCTGGACATTGGGATCTGCTCTGAAGCTGTCCGGAATCGAGCTGCTTCTGTGGGACATTTCATGACGTCGAGCCCGATGGCCACAGATGGTTTTCTTCGACCTGAAAGATGCACAGGCCTCTCTGTTCTTGTCCTTGTGCTCTGGGAAGAGACAGACTACACACCCGGTGTAAGTCCGTGTGTGGGAACTTAACACCACACCGGCGCATTTTTTAAAAGGAGTTCCACAGCCTAAGTCGAAGATCTAGGTCGATGATTTTATATTTTTAAAAGATGCGTGTCGAACGGGAAACGTGATCGAGACAATACCGTTGAGTGATGTGGGATCGCGAGTCGAAGGGGGTTCGAGAACGACACCGACCCGGAGTGCAGCAAATCACATCCGAACCAGATGGCGGAAAAAACAATCTTGAGATAGAGTCGATGCCCATGTACACTATCACCATAAGGAGGAGTCACCTATCTTGTGACTACAAAGACTTCTTCAAAGACAAAAACAAAGTGCAAACATCCAAGCCCAATACCAGATGGCGATCTATGTACAGGTATATGATCTACAGCTCATATGCCTCGAACAAGTAGTTATTGTTGGTAATGGTTTTTGGTGAATACATAATCTTCCCTTATATTACTTACTTTATGAATACTCCTTCCAAGCTTCAGAATAGTCAGGAAAACGTTACAACAGCAACACTCTTCAGCATTGCCAGGTTGGCGTCAGAGCCACGACTCCGCCTCAGAACATGATATCATGGAGTCTGAAACCAGCACACTGATAACTTTTCCTTTCCCCATTGAGGCAGATGGAGAAGAATAAGAGCCAGTATAGCAACAAATTCACCAGATTCACACAAGCACACACAAGCTTGTACCTACAGGAGTAGGACCAGCAAGCACAGATGTCAACTAGTATGGGATTTGACCATAGTCTTTCCAGGGGCATTTCCTTTATTTGTGAAGTTCTAATATAGAGCTACCTGTGCATTCCAAATGAAGGATTTACTTTGGGAGCCTGAGGGTACCTAAACGATCAGGTTCTACATGACCTTACTGTTCTGGTGAGCCAATAATGCAGTATGAAGAAAAACAGAGGTAATATGTGTTCCTAAATGTTTTGGCAAAAGTATATAATTGAATTCTGAACCGTTCTGACTTAGGAAGGTGGTTATCTGTAATTTAACCATGGCACTGGCCAGACCAGGAGACCACAAAAAGAACAGGAAGTTAAAGAGTTGGTTATTGAGGGGGCTGCTATATAAACTTGCTGAATGAAGGAGAGGTTGCCAAGACCCTATATGTCTAGAGTGTAGACAATGGATAAGTCCTTGCTCCAGAGCTCAAAATCCATAAACATGCAATCCCTTTTCCACAGTGTAAGAATGGATATTCCACTAGATTAAGTATAACTGTCAGGAAAACAGAAAGGTTAATTTTCGAAGATGGTATACCAAAATGCAAACAATGGATGTGGTAGGACTAATTACATTAACAACAAGTTTCCCCAAAAAAACCTACTTACCTTTAATTTCCTTGTAATAAAATAGAAGGGCCCTGGCCGGGAGAAAAACACTTACGTTCAGCCACCCCTCAAAACCCCAATATTTTCTCTCCCAGTATTTATTAGCAGGAACAATGATCCAAGCAAGAAAAAAGGCCAATAAAAACAAAGATTCTTTGTTAGCGGTCTATCGGAATTAGTACAGACATATCTGTTCAACTGCTTAAATTTTTTTTTTTTGCAATAAACAAAGTTGGCCACAATACGAGAAATGCAATAGAAAATCTGATTAGACCCACCAAAGGGTGAGGTTAGCTTTTTCAAGTGATTAGGCTACTGAGGTTAATTTAAATAATTAATAAAGCTAAGTTCAAATTCTTATTATCAAAGTGCATAGTTAATTAAAACCAGTACAACTAAGCATAAGAGAAAAAGCTATAAAAACTAAGTTCTGTAAAAAATATCCATGATCATATACGATATGATTGCTTATTTATTTCAAATGAACATAAATCACCAAAAGGCGAAAGGTACATTCATTAAACATTGGAGCTATGCAAAACCTCTTAAATTACTGTGCGTAACCTTAAATTGCATTTTGTTTAAACAACAGGGGAGACTCTTGGCGATTTAAAGTCCTTCAAGAACACCCATGTCAAATTAAAAAGCCCCAAACAAAGAAAGGTACATTCATTAAACACTAGATGGATACAAAAGTTCTTTAAATGACCGGGCGCAACCTTGGATTGCTTTTTATAAACACATCGGCTACACTCTTGAGGATTAAAGTGCGTCAAGAATGTCCATGGAGGGTCATGGTTGACACTTTTGAGAGGCTTTGCCAGTGCTATATGGCTTTTGTTTTCCCCTGTGGCTTAGTTAAATACACATAGGATTCCCAGACTGACCCCAAAATAATTCAAACATGAATCAAACATTCAAAGTATACTTCAATACTATTAACGTACATTTCACAAAGTAATGGAAGATGAACAAGATACTTACCTTCGGGAACGCTCTTTCTGGTGGATACTCTTATCTAATTGCAGATTTCTTACCTCTAGGCTAGTCCCAGGATCCTGACTGGAACATTAAGATTTAAATAGCATTGCTCCAGGGCGCAGTAGGTGGCGCTATGAATATCCACATTAACTTCCTTCAGTCCCAGAAGTGACGATGGAGTTGCATTTATATACCACCCCTGAATGTCAATGTCTGTTTTTTTCTTAACTGGTTCCATACTCTCAGATGCAGAACCAAACAATCAAAGCTACCAGTGTGCAGATCTCTAGTTTTGGACCTTTTTTTAGATGGAAGAAGAGATCATGCCACCAAACGGGATGAGGGAAAGCAGTGAGAAATCTGGTATTAACCAGATCAGGGGTCTCCAACGAGTAGCTTGAAAGATACTGGTAGCTTGCCAGTCCCCTGAAAGTTTCTCCCTGAAATTCCCAGCAGTACTTAATTCAGAGTGTCTACTCTAGCCATAATAAAGAAGGTCACATTGCAAGAAAAAGACAAGATTTTCTTTGAATTGGTTTACCAAAAATGGAAAGTACATATTTAATAGAAAACCATTTATTTTGAATAACTGATATGCTGAGGTTTGTAAACAAAAAGACTGCAAATCCAAAACATATTGAAACAGCTATCTGAACGATAGATTATATCGAGTGGTGTGAATTTATAGCTTATAGTATTTCCTTTGTGCCAGTGGGCACTTACGTCTGTGGCTGTTATGTTATTAGTCATTTATAATGATAAAGCTTTTTCTGATGCAGCCGTTAGGGACCCTGTTAAATTCTTCAGATGGATGGTGCTTATCTACAATATTGAATTCTAAATATAGTCTACATATCATGAAGGTAAGTATATAAAAAGTAAGAATAGTTTGGTTTACGTTCTTAACTCCAGAATCAGTATTCTGGATATGATATGTTGGCATCACTAAATTGTCACATAAATGCGGGTGGTCACTACTTGTAATTCTGCACGATGTGGCCACTATTGTGAATGTTTCTGATGTGTCAATCCTTTAACAACTGTCAAAGGCATTAGTAGCTCAGGGCTATTTTCATCGATCAGAAGCAGCTCTCATTGTAGAAAAGTTCGGAGACCCCCTCAAATAGAGTATCCAGCAGAAAAGGCGTTAGCAAAGGTAACCAACTTGTTCTTCTGCTGGATACTTCTAGCTGCAGAATTCTCACCTTTAAAAGAGATAGCAAAGCAGAGCCACGCAAAGTGATTGGTCAGTGGAATGTCTCAGACCAAAAGGTCCCACAGGACGGAATGGACAAAATGCCCTTCGAGCTGGACCGGACTGTCAAGATACTAGTGCTTCCTAAATCTGTGCAAGGATTCCCAAGCGGCAGTCTGACCGATGTCAAGGACAGGCCCACCACATGCCAGCGTAGTCGAAGCAATTTCGAACCTGGTGGAGGTTGGCCGAAGGGCAAACAAAAGCAGCTTGGAGGCTGATCTTGCAAGGGTAAGGGACTTGGAAGTTCACTGGAACTGATAGCCTACATTTTTCTGCTTGATCTTCTGCCCCTCAGAGGGCTGGGGTGCTGGTTGTGGAAGGGATGGGTCTTGGTGCTGCTAAGCCATATCTCTGGTGTCATCTCGAAAAGGGCGGAACTGTGGCGAGTCCCTGTCATCTGAATGGGTTTGTGCCCTTGAATATGAGAGAGACATCCAAGGTTTCTTTCGGTGTTCGTCTACGTACAGCTTGTCTTCAGGTTCCTGGGTAGCCTTAAACTTCATAAGGCACACTCTTTGTAGGATCCAGCTGTGTCCCGAACCAAACATCAGAAGTACAACTTGTGGGTGTCTGCCACATACATTTGCTTGCGACAATGGTTAAAGTTTGTAGTTGTATGGAAAAAGAAAAGTTCACTTGCACCCCGGGATAAAGAAGAATGTGAATAGAAAATTCAAATGCTGACTACGGATAAGTTGGGAACGTGCTCTAAATTCATATATGAAGGCACAGAAAGAAAAGAATTGACATGGATACGCACAGGTGGTGCCTATATGCAGTTCCATTTATGCCTCCAGGGTGGAAGAAAGTCAATGCAAAGCTGCAAGGTGCCACCTACAGGCACGCAGAAGCAATGCTGTTTAAATCCATCAGAAATACATTTTGATTCAAACAGTTATCAAAAGAAGAGAATGAAATCATAGTTTAATCGGTCAGTCACTGACTATTTCACCATTAAAATATCACCGTTTTCCCACACTTCAACATAAATATGGAATAAGCTATAGTAACCAGGCAAACTTACTTCGAAACTTTTCCGTAAAGCATCGACCCCAAGATAAAAAAGCATCTGCCAAGTTTGTTCCTCTGCACGTAGTTTCTGCCATATCCGGTGAAGTCTTTCATAAAGATGAATCCCTAGACAAGTCAAAACCTCTTCTTGGGCGATGTCAATGGTCTTAGCATGCCTTTCTCTTCTCCTAAACCGGAAGAATAATTACATTGTAGGTCTCTTATCTACATGTGGAAATTTTTCAAAAAAGCGAAAACAAAAAAAGCCTGGAATCGGAGAAGCAACCAGCCATCTTCAGTTAGGTGCATGTTACACATCAGCACCAATAGAATACTTGAATACATGCATTGGAACAAAAACCTTTCTTCCGTAGACTAACGGCTCTCAGTAATCACCACACAAACCTTGCAAATCAGGTGAAAGGTAACAAACAAAAAAAAAGCCACAATCACTTCACAAAAGTGGATAGAAAAAAAAGAAGAAAACTGTTGATCAACAAAACGTTTTGAACACTTCTAAGCAGCTTCAGCTTTATACTTTTGGGAAACTGTCTAATTAGCTCAATGATTTTACAGACAACTAACAAAATGTCTTCAGCAACTTCGAAGCTTCTGAACTCTAAGCTGGCACAAGACATTATTTAAACATGAAACATGTATTACTGCTGGCGCAACAAACACTTGCAATTTTGCAAAAGTATATAGTAAACTTGTAAGACAAATTAGGAGAGGTTGGTGAAGTCACCACTTAACTACAACACTTTTTTGTTACAGGCACTATAATTTATTTAGAAAAGAAATTAATTTTGTAGCTACAGCTTTCAAGCCATAAATGCCTTATGAAGTACATGTTTAAATTGCTGCATGTACAAGATGGGATGTTAACGAGATGAGGAGTTTTGAATTACTCATCTGTCCCAGCAGTCAGATAATAGCAGTTGCCGAAATCTTACTTTGAAAGACTGGTTGGGAACATTCTGAAGCACTAATGCGCCCAGTCAGCGTACACCCACACAATTTTTTTTTTTTAAACAGTAAAGCTAAGAATGATAGCTTTTTGGAATCTAGCTAGATGTTATCACAATTAATTTTATTGACAAAAAGTAAGTGCCCACATGTGTACCAAGATCTTAAGGTTAATGACTTGCATACAAAAATAAATCACAATAATGTCTCACAAACAAATACATACTAGAAAACAGAACAAAATGAGGCAGTATTAGCAAAGCACTGCTTGACGCTGCCATTGTCAGGGAAGTCCAATTTAAGGATAAAAAATACTTAAAGCGTAAAAGTGAATGTAAACACAGAAAAATGAATGCATTTTAATGGTACGTTCAGTTGCACATATTCCAACATCAAAATAAGTAAGCAAAGCGCTAGATAGCCCACTCTAGCAAACCACGTACTCATACCCTCCAGCAAACTCTGGTTCAGCCCGACCCAAAAGATGTGCGATGAAGTCCGTTTCGCAGCAGACATGAATGTGGCGTTCGTGTGGACAGCAGCGCAGTCCTTCGTACAGTGCAGCACAATAACCTTTTTCTTTACTGCAGTCTAGCTCACCAATTAGAATATTATATGCTCTAAGAACTTTGTTTTTGCAATCCGTGCAAAACCTGAATTAAAAAAAAGGAAAAATCGAAACATGATCATTAAGTTATTATTAAGTAACCCTTTCTACCTTTAGAACAATACATTAGGAATTTGTGAATTAGGATACAGCAAGAGAGGTCTACAAAAACATCTAGGCATGGCAAGTATAACTGTTTCATTGAATTCAAATATTTCCAAAGTCAAGTTATAAGAAATAAAGTATACTGGTAAGTCAAGGGAAGAATTTAAAACACAGAGTAGCAATAGGTGAGATGCAGCTTCCACTTCAAATCTATAAATAAGTGGATCAGTTGGATAATACATTAAATAAAATAAAAAAAAAGGTAATGGCATGAGCTGCCACTTTTATCTACCTAAAACTTCCATTGCTATGTATTCATGTTATGGTAGACCCCATGCAAAATGTTACATTACACTTGGATGCTCTGCACAATTTTGTGTTATGAAATTTATACAAGAAGCCTAAAACATCGCCTGAGGTGTGATATTTTGCTCCTTTTCCTGCAGAGGACTGGTTTGAGCAGAAAACCTCCTGCACAAAACAAGTTTGAGCAGAATTGTGCAGCAACAGATGTTTTCTCCATAAACCATCTTCCATGCTCTCATGTAAAGTAGTGACTTTTGAATGTGAGGTGTGTTATGTTATGGTAAAATCATTTCTAAAGCGCACTTACACCATATTGTTTCATGGCGCTATGAGCTGGGCGGAGGAGAAACAGAAAGTCAACAGTGAAGGTTAATGGGCAGATAATACGTTACTCATAGGCCTGGCAGAACAATAAAGTTTACAAGCAGGATCTGAAATAGGTATAGGGAATGAATGATCTAAGTTCAATAGGAAGTGAGTTCCAGGAGGAGGGGGTAAGAAAAGAGAATCTGAGGCCACCGTGTCTCTTATGGATAAAAGTAGGGGTTGTGAGAAGAGCCAGGTGAGAGGAACGAAGATTACAAGAAGCAAGATAGCGATGAAGCAGGGAAGAAATAAAGGCTGGACCGAGGCAGGCCAGTGCTTTAAAAGTGATACAGCCTAGTTTAAATTCACAGCGTTTGGCCACAGGGAGCCAATGAAGGCTTTTAAGCAAGGGGCGGACATGATGGTGTCTTGGTTGATGAAAAATGAGTCTAGCAGCCTGATTTTGTACCAGCTGCAGATGACGAAGCTGGTAAGCGGGGATGCCAACGTAGAGTGAGTTGGCATAATCGATGCGGGAGATAACTAGGGCCAGAAGGGCCAGAGTTAAAGCCTCTGTAGTTAAAAATCGGGAGATCTTACGAACTCTGCTGAGGTGGAAAAAGCAGGAGGATACCACTGCGCTAATCTGGGACTTCATGGAAAGATCTTTACAAATTGTAAAAATGCCCTGCATTTTTACTAGAGATACCACAAAGTATACTTTTTGTGAGATTTTGAGAAGTTTCAGGGGGAAAAATATTACACATCCTTAGTTCAGGTATGGGAGGTGCCTTTTGTGAAAGCAAGGCATGAACAAAATACAGAGGTCATTTTGCCCAAAAATATAAATGTAAGTCCGAATGGTGAACTTCCCCCTTTAAAATACATAGAATGATTAATTACCTATGTTTCCGCAGATATGTCTCTAACGTTTCCAATAGACAACTAGAATCAATTAATACCACTTCATCTCTGCACTCCTGGGACATCAGCTCCCACACGTCCATCCAGCACCCCCTAAGAGAGAAACAGTTTAGAAAAATAAGACTTGTGAGCAATAGTTTTTACACACAATATTTGTCAAAATAACACTTGAAATCAATCTGTAAACTATCAAAATCATTTGTATTCAAACAAAAATGCATGGCTTTCATCACACAGAACAATATACGCCAATGTAAAATGAGTGAATACTCTATGCTTGAGCTCAGTTGTTATAAATAAATTTAAAAAAAAGCTAACATTCATTTTGACTAAATAGCCTTTTGTAATCCTACACAAGTTCACCAGTAAAGTGCGATAGAGGGATTGGTAACCCAGTTAAGCTACAGGAGAACTCTTAACAAAATTCGCACTCTGGCCAGGTTAGTCTTTAAAGTAGTGATTGATCTGTAAGTGAGATGAAACTCTGTTAAAATGGAGCTTAACTGTATAAGAGATTAAGGCGCTTTCCCGCTTTATATTTTAGGTTAAATAATGACTATGAACTAAAAGCCTGCAGTAAAATAAACTCAGAAGTAGCATGGTAAGAATCTACATATGAAGTCTATTTCGATTTCCCACATAGCAGAAGGAATTATGCTCAGAATGTTCTGCAAAGAACCCAACTTTAGCCACAACCTATAGAGGCTGCAGTAAAACAGTTTAAATTAGATATATTGTAGTATCAATCACAGATTAAATGCATTATTCTGCAGGAAGCAGAAAGTTCAAGATTTCAGTTCCTGGCCTCTAGCCTGATAACCTGATCCTCCAAGGTATAACCGAGGATGTTTAGGTCGTCCACCATGTCCAGGATATGTCACTCTGTAGGAAATAGAGCGGTCTAAATATTCCTTTCCAAACCACAGACATGAATCCGCGAAGTTCATGATCTATGGTCAAGATACACCAATCTTTGATGCTTGGACACCCAATGGCCAGCATGATCTTTTCTCTTCACAAAGAGAGCACACTGGAAGGTTAACCACCACAAACAGACCTCCCTAGAGGAAGCTAGGCGTATGCAGCCTAGATTTTCTTGGCGGCGAGGCATGAAAAGGAAATTGTAGTGTAGCTGCAAAATGTGAAATTCCAGCAATAAGCTAAACAATCTGCAACTCTCAGCAATTGAAAAAATAAATGCACACTAAGCCCTTGTAAAATATTGAAAACCCCTGCAAGGAACTATAACGTGCAAACTTCAACAGTGGTTGAAAGATGCAGAAAATCACAAAGGGGTAATGATTTGATGAGCAATAAAGCTTTAATTTGCCTAAAATGGTTAAAATAAATATATACACTCTGTAGGGAAGAGGTTGTGGAAGATCATACAGGGGACTAACCAGATGAGGGCTCAGGATCAATGTTCACTGTGCAAAGCCTTAAGACTGAAAAGGAAAAACAAGAAATTCTTTCTTATCTTACTTTACACCTTTCCTGAAGGTCCCACAAGAGTTTCTGCATTTGCTCTGGTGGAACAAGCATGAAGACTAAAGAACCCAAACTGCTCCCATACCCAACTTTCAAATACAAGGCATCGCCCACATGGTAATGGCATATTTGGTCAAACTACTGTCTGCACTGCCATAGGTCAATTAATCAATCAACTGATATATTTGTAGAACGCTTCTTGTCCCCTTTGAGGGTATCCAGGCATATCCAGGTGCGGTCACAAACAGGTGCTTCCAGTCCAAAGGGTTATGTACTTCATAGGTAAAAGTACTAAAAACATCAGATTATGAAGTATCTTTTAGCAAAGCATGCTGTTCGCTATTAAAAACTAAAAGAAACAGCAGAATAATTTCTTGATTTAAATCAAACTGCAAGCAACTGTAGAGCAAATAGAGAGCAAGTTGAGATATCACAGATAAAGACAAATAAGCCCTAACACCACCAGCAGATACAGAACACAATGTGCACAGCTCTTGCTGCTGTAAATGCTGGCACTGATGTGATCTGCAAGGAAATCTTCATTATCAAAGATTTCACCACGCCTCCTGACGCCTCCAGCAACATCACCCACACACAAGACCTTTGCAACAAGCTCTCGAACCTCTTCATCAAAACAAATCACCTCCATTAAAAGCATCTATGATCTTCAACCGGACTCAGTCGCCACTCAACTTCCCATCACAGCTGACAAACCAACTCTGACCACATGGCTCGTCATCACCTATTTCGAAACCGCTGCTTCCATGAAGACCATCCACTCTGCTGCAACATTTGATCCTTGCCCCCAGCAAACCTTTACCAAAGGACTCCTATGGATCAGCAAAGTTCTAACACCTATCCTCATTGGCTCAACTCAGCAACATTCCTGGCCACCGTCATACCCCTGCTAACCCCTCCTAAAATAACCGGCAAATGTCTTAAATAAACTAATCAACAGACACCTCACCGACCACCGTAGCTCCTCAACACCATACAGTCCAGAACCAGGCCCAACCATAGTACAGAAACCACACTAATCACAGCCACAGATGCCATCAACATGATCTTTGACAGAGGAGACACTGCAGCCATCTTTCTCCTGGACATCTCGGCAGCATTTGACATGGTCTCGCACTCCAACCTCAACAGGCGCTTGTATGACATTGGCATTCAAGGACCTGCTCTCCACTATAACTGGTCCTTCTTAATGGATAGAACACAAACTGTCAGTCTGGCACCTTATTCCTCAGAAGCCCGCTAACACATTTGTGAAGTTCATCATATAGCCCCATCCTCTTCCAAGCTTACATGATCCCCCTGGCCAACAAAAGAGTCCGGATAGATGTTGTTTTGCTTTAGCATTTGTGCTTTTTTACTTTTGTGTTGCCTCTCTGTGCTTTCTTTTTTCCATGTCCGGTTAAGACCGGGAGCTGCAGGCCCCAACGCCACGCTTCCACGAGGTCGACAACCTCTGACTTCTTCCGGTGCTTACCTGAGGCAGGCGAGCAACGTCACAGGATCAGTCCCGAACAGGAACCTCAGCGCAGGATGAAGAACAGCGCCGCTTGGACCCCTTCACTAGAAACGGAGGACGGCGCCGCGAAGATTCGGACAGCGACAACTGGGCGGACATCTACTTCATCCGTCGTTCCCACAAGGGACTCCGGAGTGCGACGCCTGCCGGCAGCTGAAGCCAAGGAGTCGTTGTGACTTGTATGGCTCCGTTGACTTCACTCCGTAGATGACGTCCGAGACGGAGCCGTGCAACGCTGTCCTAGGGCGCGCAGAGGTACTGCTAAGGAAAACGTTTTCCGAATCCAGTCTGTCACCTGGGGTTTTCCGAATCCAGTCTGTCACCTGGGGGTATTCTAAGTTAAGGAGTCTGCGGCTAGATTTCTCTATCAGATTAGTGCTGCAGAATGGTGGAATGCTGCAGAGGCCAGTGACGTGGGGTGGGGTACAGTGCAGTGGCATAGAGTGCAGTAGTATAGTGTCGTAAGGTAGAGCGCAGTGGTGTAGAATAGAGTGCCATGGAGTGGTGTAGAATAGAGTGCCATGGAGTGGTGTAGAATAGAGTGCCATGGAGTGGTGTAGAACAGAGTGGACTGGAGTATAGTTCACTGGCATAGAGTGTTGCAGAGTATAGTTGCATAAAGTGCAGACACATAAAATTCAGGGACAGACAATGCAGCATTATAGAATGCAGTGGTGTAGATTAGAGTGGTGCAGAGTAGACTGGCAGAGTGCAGTGGTGTACAGTACACAGAGTGAAGTTGTGTGGTGTAGACTATAATGGTATAGAGTGGAGTAGTGCAGTAGTGCAGAGAAGAGTGGCACAGAGTGCAGTATTCTAGAGTGCAGTATTGTCAAGTGCAGTAGAGTGGCAGAGTTCAGTGGCGGAGATTGCAGAGTGGACTGGCGTAGAGTGGAGTGCTGCAGACTGCAGTGGCATACAGTGCAGTATTGCAGAGTGACAGAGTTCAGTGGCGTAGAGCTCAGTGGTGCAGAGTAGAGTGCAGTGGTTTAGAGTAGAATGCAATATAGTGCAGTGGCGGAGAGTAGATTGTTTCAGAGTACAGCGAGTGGACTGGACTGGTGCAGGGGAGAGTGAAGTAGGGTGTTGAAGGGTAGAGGGAAGTGAACTAGACTGGAGGGGTGTAGATTAGAGTAGAGTGCACTGGCATACAGTAGCATTGTGCAGAGTAAAGTAGAGAGGCGTACAGTGTATTGGCATGGTATAAAGTGGAGTGGTGCAGAGTAGAGTGCAGTGGCGTAGAGTGGTGCAGAGTGGAGTATGCATGGTGTACTAGCACACTGCCATTACAGACAACACATTTTCAATTGAAAGGACTATTTAATCTGCACCACAAAGTCAATGGTTAAGCAACAGATGGAATGCATTCCCATGGAAGGATTCTGAAGGGTCCCAAGATGTCTTCGGTAAACAAGCTTTGACCTAAAAAAAGCACTGAACAAGTGCTGGAGAAAGCAGCTCAAGTCGAAGGCTACCAAAAGGAGATAATCAGCCAGAACTAACCTCTCTATTCATGCATGAAGACAGATGTATGAAGAGGTGTCCAGACGTACGTCCCAAATGCTCACTGTGCCACACGCTACTGAGGAGGTCAAGATAGGCCAAAACCAACCTGGAGGTTTTTCGTGTTCCTGTTCAGCTGCGATGTAGCCTGCCATTTCTGGCTTGACTGCTCCTACTGGAGCAGGACCACAAATACTATGCATATCACTACTTCCTGTTTGAGGTGCCATGGTGTGCTAAAGGGGGTGTAATTCATTTCCTGAACAATCTCCGCGTGTACCTGGATGGAGCCGCCGATTAAATGGGTGAAAAGTACGGTGGATTTTTGACACCATGGACAGACTCAACTAAGTGTCCATGACACAGTGAGCCCTGTTCAAACTACGTCTGTGGCATATATCTTTAGAATTCCTGTGGACGACCATCAATGAATGATTAGTCCGAATGTTTTTATACAGGCTCATAACGCTCAAGTAAATTGTGAGCCCGGAAGATGACCGTGTAGTAATACAGCGGTTGAAACGCCGTTGACGCTTATGTGGCCAAAATAATTCAAGGACACATTATTTATGTCTATGTTGTTCCTTTAATGTAAATGGTAATGTTTTTGTTCGCCACCTGTCTGGCCTGTGATATGTTTTCTTTGTATACCAGCACCTTGTCTTGAGCGTAACTGTTTTAGAGGTTTTTTACTATGTGTAATAAATAATAACTTTTGATATTGAAAATATTGAACTTTCTGATTGAAGGGCTTCTTCACTTTTCTTCTTTTTTTTCCATTTATTCATTATTGACTATTCATTATTGTGTATAACTCTAAATTTGATGTGTTGGTTTGCACATTTCAAGCGATCTTTCCCCTGAACCTACTGTTAGGTGTATCGACTGATTGTCCCTGGTTCAGGACTGTCGGACAGCCCCTGTGGTTCTTAATGATGGTGTGCTAAAGAACGGCAGACTAGTATGCAGTCCTGCATAATTAAACAGTGGCTGAGAAAAATTCAAGCATTTCACACATCAATTTTCTCATCTTTTTTTATGCATTAAGACTTAAGTCATGAGGTGGGGGTGATGAGAACATTACAATTTCTAACATAGAAATTCAACCTTATAACAAACGGGACATATACCCAACCTTGAAGATCTAAATACCATGGACTACAAATCCAGTCTGAAGCTACCAAAATTGCACATGCCTTCTGAAGACCGATCATGTACAAGTAAAGAGGAGGTAATGTATGGAGTATTGTCAGTCCACAGAAATCCATCAAGAACTCTAGCTCTACACCCCTCCAAAGAGGAAACTCCCTGAAACAAAAACCTTAGTGAGTTGGACCTTTGTGAAAAACAAATTTACATCTGAAAAAGTCCATGTCCAAACTTGCAATACCTTACACACATCACCCTGGATGGAACAGATTCCTGATCACACAGTCATCTGACTCCTTAACCCTTACGGCTAGATGAACTGTTGATATCGCTATTTAACCATCTGGGAGTCCCAGGACAAAGGAGGAGAAATCCCACTAGCTCCTATTGGTTGATGTAATACATGGCAGAGTTGCTGTCTGTCATGACCTGCACTGGTCCGCAAATCAGATAGGGGAGGAAAACCTTCAGAACTTATTTGATTGACCACAGATCCATAACAGTTGTATGCAATTTTCCATCACATCATGACAACAATGCACTGAGCTCCCAGTCGCAGAAAAGGGGTCCACAACTCTGACGGGGCGCATTGGTCATCAATCTCACTGGGGATGAAAACCCACTACCTATTGAAGATGATCTGCCCACTTCAACCACTGCAGCTCACTCACTAATGACAACTAACACCATAACAGACCCTGTCTTTTAGGCTCCTTTAAAAGTATTTCACTGAAGCAGATTCCACTGAAGCAGTTGCATACTCAACAGTGCTTGCCAGACTAGGATAAGGCAAGAAGCTGTTCTACCCCCTAAACAGCAGCTGATTTGGTCTTAAATGAAAATACCATCTGCTGAATAACTAGAAATCTCTCCTGTAGGAGAAAAGCACACATGACGCAAATATCCAATATTTGCCCTGTATACACAATCTTGTGAGATAAATTCAGACAACCTTCTCCAAATAACTGAACTTAATGCTGCAAAAGGGTGGTGTAGATTTCAAATTTTGGTCAACCAATTGGGGGGGTGTGACTTAACATTAAGATTACGAAAGTAGACTTCCTGGAGATCTACAGAAATCAATCTTGATCCTGCAAAGCCAAAAGCCATCGACAGGGTCTGAATTTCGCTTGCCGAATAAGCTTGTTCACAAAGGGCAGATCTAGGATCATACACAACCCGTCCTTTTTTCGTAAGTATAAAGTTGTGAAGCTCATTCCTTCTCTGAGAAAGAGGCGCTTCCACAATAGCACCCCTTCTCTAGTTGGAATGCTACCTTCATCATGCACATTTTTGTGTTGTAGATATGGGGGTGAGGTAATGGATGTAGGCTCCCCCAGAAATGGCAGACAGTATCAATTACCTAGCGACATGAAAGACCACTGGCTTGGAGTGATTTGTTGCTCTCTCTAGAGAAACACAATCACCCAACAGATAAGGTGAACAAACCCATGTGAGAAATCAGAAGAAATTTGTACCTAGCAATTAACAGTGAAAGAAAAGGAAGACTTATCCTGTCCCCACTGTATTTTGGGCACAATAAAAATGTTTAGCTGCCTATGGGTGTTGCACCTGCTAACACATTGGTACATGTATCCCCTAAACTTAAGATACTGCCATTGAAACTGTAATGTAGGGAAAGCAAGATCTAAAGTTCTAACTGTTGCATGACCCTGTTTAAATTTCCCCAGAGAGGCATCTCTCTCCTCAGCAAATTGTCTGTTGAATGACATCAATCAACTGCAATTGAATATCTAGCCTGGATCCACGCATGGTTTCCCCAATACTATGGATAACCTTATGAACCAAGGTATTGAATGTATTGCTTCTAACCCAATTTGCATAATTTATCCATACTCATCCATACTAATCACGAGAAGCTCTTTGAATAGACCTTAACATGTTCTGTAAGAAATGGCATAACCAAGGTTGCAAACTCCGAAAGGGCATGAGTAAACCTTTTAACAAAGAGGTAGCACTTGAGTAATGTGGTAATAGGATCCCGGAAAAAAAACATTTTCTTTCCTAAAAACATCCAATTTCTTGGACTCCTTATCCACTGGATTAGCCGTAATAGAACTTAAACATACTTGCAGAGTCTATGCTGCACTTTCAACTGTTTAGGCGTTGTGCATGAAGGCAAGTAAAGTGGATCATAAAGTGCATATATGACCTTATGAGAGGTAGATCTAGTTACTGGAGGATTAAAAAATTACTTAAACCATATCGCCTTAACATGTTTCATGAAAGCCTAATTAAAGGGGATCAATCACCTCTACAAGCATTTCCTTGTACGTATCCCTCCAGTGGGTTTGTCAAGTTGCATGGCTCAGTCCAGCCTGTTTTTTATAAATTATTTGTATTCTTTGTTTATGTTTTTCAAACTACTATTAAACCACATATAACCTGTGACATACAAGTAAAAATATAAGCGGAGTAACAACTAATAGCCAGTGATGTTTGCATCATTACTTTCCTTTACACAAAAAGATATACATATTATATTGAGAGAACAGTTTATTAAGGGTGGGGCGGAAATGCCTAGAGCTATAATATTCATTATTCAAGTGTGTATATCCCTTAATCTGAACCCACATGGGCCTTTTCAGATGTACAGTTTTTGGGAAATCTATGGATCTCATCATGTCCATCCACAATGCAGCTCAACTTCTCTGACCAGGCTGTTTTAATTCTTATCTCTTCTGTTAAAGTCCATTCTCGAAGACCCTTTTTCCATTAGAGAAATCTGGGAGGTTCTGCTGTATTAGTCCTTTCCGACCAAACAGCCTTCTACACAGTCTCATACCTTTTGTTTATTTCCGCGCTCCATAATTAGGGTACTAGTTAATCCACTTGCAAATTACTAAATACCTTTCTATCTTTAAGTTCTCAAGCAGACTTTCTATTCAGCCAAAGTCCCAGTCGAGTGTGGCTACCATAAGGGTCATTCATCAGGCCCATACTATATAAGGAATGCTTTACTTACCTGTAACTGCAGTTATCCAGTATTGGTATCTTTCATAGATTCACATGCCTGAATCATTCCCCATCGTCGGGGTGGGAGTCCCCAGTACATAAACAAAGTAATGTCACATATATATACACATATATATATACACATACATATATAGACATACACATATATACACACATATATACATATATATACACATATATATGCACATATATACATACATACACACACACATACACACATATACACATATATGTATATATGTACATACACATACATACACATACATACATACACATACATACATATACACATACATTTATACACATACATACACATACATACATATATACATATATTTTAATGGGCCAGAGGCCTCTCATTAGTAACATATCCATGTCCTTTAGTGAAAAGGACCAAACTTTGGCCAAGAACCAATCAGCTATCACCACCCTCTAGAACCTTCCTGGAAGGAGCTCTTGTTCCTCAGATTTTCGTAAGCACAGTGCTAAGTAGTATATTACTGAGAGAAACTAAGGTGAGCCCTTCCAGGGGAGGTGGGTGGGTTGCATGTGAATCTATTAAAGATACCAATACTGGATAACTGCAGTTACAGGTACGTAACGCATTTCTTATCCAGTATTAGGGGTATCTTTCATAGATTCACATGCCTGATTCAGAGCAGGGAGCAATAACAAGCACATTTCGAATGGTACAACATAACTCATGTTTATTAGACATGAGTAGATAGTATTATGTTGCAACAGGCTGGCTCAAAATATCCTTGTTTTTTCCATATACAGACCCCTGAGGAAGGGTAATTAATTACCCGAAATGCATTGGGTATACGTGGAATTCACAAAGTGACATGGATTTGAAAATAAAATGAAGATAAAGTATACATATGAAATAAATATTGGAATACTTTTTCAAAGAAAATACGTTTGAAGAGATTTTTTACTGAATGAAGGAGAGTTAGACTATATGGTCTCAAGAATAAGTGTGCACACCTACGCCAAAAGTGGAATCCCCACCTTTCCTTGCATTGAATGGTACAACATGAAATCTCACTAGATAATACCATATCAATTGTGAAATGCAAAAGGTACCAAAAAAATAGCTGCAGAGATCCAACGTGAAATGCTCTGCTTAGTCAATTGAAGACCTTTCCTAGGTCTGCTAAAGGCAACGAAGAGTTGGTTAGACTTCCGAAATGTCTCTGTTCTGTGGATGTAGAACTTAATACAGTGTTTGAGATCAAGAGAGTGGAGAGACCTCTCTGCTGCGGAAAGTGGATTCGGGAAGAAAGACGGCAGGACTATAGGCCCATTAAGTCAGTGAAAGTCAGATGGGACCTTTGGACTGAATTTAAGATTAGTCCTTAGAATCACTCTGTCCTGCCTGAATTGGAGGAAAGGGTCTTGAATTGAGAAGGCTTGGAGTTCGCACACTCGTCTCGTAAGCGCCAGTAGAAGAGCCGTTTTCCAGGTAAAATATTTGATATCGCTTTGTGTATTGGCTCAAAGGGATGTTTCATTAATTGAGTAAGCACAATGTTTAGCTGCCAGGTAGGCGGTAAAGACTTCACCGGAGGGAAAGTCCTGAACAAGCCTTTAAGAAATAGTTTTATGAGTCTACTGGACCAGAGGGAAGCACCAGTTGAGGAACGTATGAAACGAGATATGGCAGCCAGGTGAACTTTTATTGAAGCATGAGCAAGACCGGAGTTTGCCAAATGAAGAAGGTAAGGCAAAATCTGTGCAGGTGACGAAGAAAAAGGATGTATTTTCCTTGATTTACACCACATGCAGAACCTTTTCCATTTCAGGGAATACGTTTTGTTGGTACTGTCAGCCCGAGCCCGGGCTAGAACCGCTCTGCAATCTTGTGGGATGTCTAAGTTCTGGAATTCACTGAACTCAGGAGCAAAGCCGATAAATTGAGAGATGCTGGATCCGGATGTTGGACTTGTCCGTGGTTCATTGTGAGGAGATTGGGGTAAGCTTTCAATGGGATCGGCGGTTCCAGCGATAGGAGATGAAGCTCCGTAAACCAGTGCTGGCGCGGCCAAGCTGGAGCTATCAAGATCAGGGTACAATGTTCCGCCTTCAGCTTCCGGAGAACCCTGGGAATTGGAGGAAATTGAGGAAATGCGTACGCAAAGACGTTGAACCATGCGATCGAAAATGCATTCCCTAGAGACCCCTTCTGGGGACGCCAGCTTGCGTAATGTTGGCATTTGGCATTGTGTCTGGTTGCAAACAGATCCAGGTGAGGCCTGCCCCATTGGGAGAAGATGTGACTGAGAAGTTGGTGTTCCAGCTCCCACTCGTGGCACACAGAGCGCTGTCTGCTCAGTGAGTCTGCAAGGACATTGTCCGTTCCAGGGACGTATTCTGCCCGAAGGGAAATGTTGTGAAGAAGTAGCCAGTCCACACTTTCTGAGATTCGTGAGACAACGTCACAACGAGTCCCCCCCTTGTTTGTTTATATAGTGCATTTTGGTGGTGTTGTCTGTTCTCACAAGCACTGGGGAATTTTTGTTCCGAGGCAGGAACTCTAGAAGCGCCAGGTAAACTGCTCTTAACTCGAGAAGGTTTATGTGCAGTTGTCGTTCGGCAGGGGACCACTGTCCGTTGATTTTGAGTTCTTGGAGGAACGCACCCCAACCTTCCAGGGACGCATCTGTTATAACATGCGGAGAAACTGGAAGCAGAAAAGGCATACCCCACATAAGTTTCTGTGGGTGAATCCACCACTGTAGAGCTTTCACCATGGGAGGAGTCACTCTGATTACATCGTAGAATGTTCCTGTATACTGGATCCATTGAGTGGATAGCGCTTCTTGAAGAGGGCGCATATGAAGACGGCAATGTGGAACTAACAGGATGCAAGAAGACATCATCCCTAGCAGGGACTTGTAAAGGCGCACCGTGAGGGTTCTTTTGGTTTGTACACGGGCCGCCAAGGATGCCAGCTTGGATTGACGCTCCTGCGAAGGGAATGTTTTCTTCTGAGCCGTATCGAGGACAGCGCCTAGGAAAGTGAGATGCTGGGAAGGCTGAAGGACAGATTTCTCTCGATTGAGAGTAAGGCCCAAGTTGTTGAAAAGTTGTAGACAGGCGTTGTAGGACTTGGTCACGCCTGCAAAAAAAAGGTGCCTTGACGAGCCAGCCGTCCAAGTATGGGAAGGCTTGGTGATGTTGCCAGAGGTACGCTGCTACTGGAGACAGGCATTTTGTAAAAATGCGTGGTGCCCACTTCAGGCCGAAAGTCAAACACCCGAAACTGGTAGTGTTTGCCAGCCACAGTGAACCTGAGGTATTGCTTGTGATTCCTGTGGACAGGCACGTGAAAATAAGCGTCTTGAAGGACTAGAGACACCATGAAGTCGTTCGCATTGAGGAGTTGTAGCACCTCCTGAAGGGACACCATACGGAATGACTTTTTTGAAATACTTGTTTAGGTCTCTTAGGTCCAATATAGGTCTCCATTTTTTCTCTTTCTTCCGAATTAAGAAGAATCGGGAGTAGAACCCCTTGCCTCTCTGACCGAGAGGGACTCTTTCTATAGCACCTTTATGGAGCATTAGTGAGAGTTCCAATTGCAGCAGATGTAAATTCTTGTGGAGCATTGGGCGAGGAGGAGTTTGAGGCGGAATTTCTATGAACTCCAGTGAGTGTCCGAAGCGAACTATTTGGAGGACCCATCGATCCATAGTAATCTTTCTCCAATTTTGTAGGAAAGATTAAATTCTCCATCCAACTTTGCATGGTGGAGAAGAAGTGGAGACCTGTGGCAGAGAGAAGTCTTCGTCTTCTGGCTGTGTCCTTCTTTCCTCCTCTACCACGAAGGGAAGACTTTGTGTAATACGACTGTTGTCTTTGCTGATACTGGGGTTTGTACTGCTGATTTGAGCAGTACGAGGACCGGTAACCTTGAATCTGGAGGGTACCCAGTGCCTTCGCTGTATCGGTATCTTTTTTAATACCTTGAAGCGCCTCATCAAAGTGTGCTCCAAACAGAAGTTGGACGTCGTAAGGCATGTCGAGCACCTTAGTTTGCACTTCCGATCGGAAAGTAGTTGCTTTGAGCCAGCCTGGTCGTCTCATTACCGCAGCTCCAGCTAGTTGGCAGAACCCCGTCGATGCGATATCCATCGCGCAATCAATCATCTCTGAGGCTGAGCGTTCGCCTTCTAAGAGAATCTTTTTAGCCTCTTCTTTTTCTTCTTCTGACAATGATCCCAAAGATGGGGCGATTTCGGCCAACATTTGACGGTTGTAACGTCCTAACAGTGCCATAGAGTTTGAAGCGCGCACTGTCAACGCATACATCGAAGAAAACCGCTTTCCAATATTGTCCAGTTTTCGTCCCTACTTATCCGGTGGCGCAGTTGGAGCAGCAGAAGGATTTTTCGATTTGCGCTGCGCTGCTTGAGTAATGACCGAGTCCGACTTGGGATGGCCAGTAAGGCAAGCTGGAGCCATGTCTGGAGCCCTATATTTCTTGTCCAGCCTGGGCAGAACTGGGGGCAAAGAAGAAGGGTTTTGCATGATTTTAACCCCTTGGTCCCAAATATAGTCGATGATGGGGATGGACCTAACAGCCTTTTTGAATGGTACCCTAAAATCATAAAGGAAACAGTCTTGTAGTTGAGTGGTTATTGGAATCTTGAAACGCAAAGCAGCCCTTTCCAGGGTATTATGGAATCCCCCAATGTCCTC
The DNA here is from genome assembly GCF_964261635.1 of Lissotriton helveticus. NCBI lineage: Eukaryota > Metazoa > Chordata > Amphibia > Caudata > Salamandridae > Lissotriton > Lissotriton helveticus. Next base: position 271,731,717 of record NC_136061.1, read on the forward strand.
CGGGGGCGAATCGGCTTGCGTTGGCACAGGAGATGCTGGACATGGAATGACGTAATCATCCCACTCGTCATGTGAGTCCTGGAGTTCCCCTTCCTCCTGCTGTTGCTCCTCCTCTTCATCATCTAAGGATGGTGGAGGATGTGAAGGAGCAGGATCCGGCTGAAGCACTAGAGGTGGAGGCTGAGGTCTAGGAGGAGCAAAAACTACTGGAGGTGGTGGAGGTGTAGAGGAAAAGCTTTGTTCATAGTCCGCAATCAAGAACTGCAGATCCGTGACTATGGATGCGGGTAGACACACCATAGGTTGAGGAGGAGGAGGAGGCTGGAATTCCTCCTGGTAATCAACTTGTTCGTCCTGTTCTTGCTCTTCATAATCTGAACTCTTGTGATATTTTACGTTCATTTCAGATGGGCTAGTAGCTGTCTGAAACATAGAGCCCTCATCCGAGTCTTCGTCGTCCAGAAGATGCGCAGGTGGTAAAGCCTGGACTCTGCTCTGAGAAGTTAAATCCGGTGTCAGAGTGCGCTTGGTAATTTTTAAGTGAACACACGCACTTTTTAAGGTAGGTGCCTGTGTCGTTGTCGAGCCCGTGGACGGGGTGGTAGTCGACGACTGATTCAGTTGTCATAGTCGACGATGTCGTCGACTGTTGAGTCGTCGACAGTGATTTCTTCGTCGACTGCCTCGTCGACGTTGGCGGACGGTCTCGTTGACGACTTAGTCGATGGCGTCGGTGTCGATAGAGCCTTCGTCGACGTCGATGGAGCCTTCGATGATGTTTTCGCCGACGACGATGGGGCTTTCGTTCGACGACGATGTGGACTTCGTCGTCGTGGAAGCGCTCGTCGACGATGGCGTCAACGACTATTTCTTTATTGTTATAATAGATTAAACAGACCTACCCGTCGACGACGAAGATGTTGTAGACGTCGACGTGGATAATGAAGAGGACGCCACAGAAGTGGAGATGGTCGCTGTCGACGCCGTCACAGGCAGAGCTGATGATGTCGTGAAAGGTTTCTTGAAGGCGGAAGCAGAGCCCTGAGGAGAAACCTTCAGAGGCAAGGCCTTAGAATGAACCTCTGAAGACTTCAGCGGCTTCTTTTGACGTGGCTCCGAAGATGGTCCTGGGGATGTCACTCTAGGCCTTTTAGGAGAGGAATGTGGACTCCTGAAGGAACACTTACTCTCACCAGAAGAGACTGTCTGGTCTTTATCTTTCAGTCTCTGAAGCCATATCAACAGGCGCCCCTCTCGGTCCTTGAGGTTCTTTGTTGAAAAAGTCCGTCAGACTTTACAATCCTTAGAAGATTGTTCTGGGTAGAGACAATAAAGGCAATCCTTATGCTTGTCATCTACATGTAGCCTCTTCTTGCCACAAGAGGCACAAGGTCTAAAAAGTCCTTTTTTAGGAGTATCAGCCATGGTAAACTGAAAACCCCACACAAATAAAGAAGTTCTGTGAGAAAAGTACTGGAAAATCCAGAGAAATAAGGAAAACTGAGCAGAGCTCAGTGGAGACTCCCTTAGCACGACGAGCGGTAGAAAATCTGAGGGACAAGAGGGTGGTGATAGCTGATTGGCTCTTGGCCAAAGTTTGGTCCTTTTCACAAAAGGACATGGATATGTTACTAATGAGAGGCCTCTGGCCCATTACTATATATATATATATATGTCTATGTGACATTACTTTATTTATGTACCGGGGACTCCCACCCCGATGACGGGGAATGATTCAGGCATGTGAATCTATGAAAGATACCCCTAATACTGGATAACTCAAACCCTCGCTGCCCTGGTTTGCACTTCTGGATCTGGTGATATGCTTTATGCGGACAACACTCAAATCATCAAATTCATTCAGGACATTGTACAAAATAAGTTTTACTCTTGAATTGTTTTAAGATGCAAGCATGGTGGGAAAAACTGACTCAAATCCTATTAAATGGCAACAAAACTGAGGTCATCATCTTCAGCAAAACCTTTCATCTTGGATCTCTTGATCGGTGTTCAACAGAACTCTGCAACCATCCCCTTTCCTTCACGAAAAACGTAGTTCTGATTGACAAACTCTTTTTCCCTATCAGGTGCCAAGTAGCAACAATGCATTTTTCCATGCCAAAAAGACCAAAAAGACACTTCTCTTATTACCAAATTCCTCTTAAATGACTTGCCTAGAGCAGCTCCCTCTTTCTCAGAATCTCCAACACCCTAGTTTAAAAACCTCAGACAGTTCAATATGCAGCTTATCGGCCTCTCCTCAAACTGCCACTTTGTTATCAGTACCTACAAGTTTAAAAGAATTCCAGAGAAAAGCATTTATTCCAAGTCTCTACATAGTATTAATTTACTACAATTGCCCTTTCTACCTTACACAAAAAACAATAATATCTACCGCCCAGCCAGACACTTCCTTCCACCACTGTTAATTTGCTAGCAGTTCTCCACATCTTCTGCAGCTATTCTGCAGATCCCACTTTTTCTCTCCAAGCCCTCAAGCCACGGAACACATTGCCAGGGTTACTGGAATTATGTGATGGTGTGGCTGTAGTGTTTTACGCATAGTTATAGATTTGCTGCATTTGCCACATACGTCATCATCTACCACATAATCTGCATATTTTGCCCAAAAAGTTCACGCTCAAACGGTTCAAAAGTTATTAGAAACGCAGCGACATGAGTAGCTGCGCCGTGGAAGACCCTCTGCAAGTATGATTGGTCACCTTTCTGTTGCTTCTTGCTACACTGGTATTAAAGAGGTCAGAAGTGTTAACAAAAGTAACAAGCATTGGCATATCCAATAGGTCGCGCCTTTGGGACCATATAAGTGGTTAGCCATGCAGCATAGAAGCTGCGAGTTTACAAATATTACAAAGAACACAGAGCAACCAGTCACATTTTGTTTAACAGTGGCAATTGCACTTAACAATTTTTTATCCAGGTGTGCTTGAAGGTTTGCGCTAATAAATTGGCTTGACCTAAAAAGAGGAGGAGGATGGAAGAACGCAGAGAGAGAGAGGAAGAAGTGGAGGTAAATGAGGAATTGGTGGAGAAGGGGAAGCAAAGAAACACGATGAAGTGATATGTAAAGGATGGAGCATTACAAGCGAGAGTGGAGAGAGCAGGGCGGTGAGATGAAGGGGAGAAGGGAGATTAGTGCGCGAGCAGGCAGGAGAGGGGTGTGGGGAACGAGAAGGGGTGGGGGGTGCGAGGGGGAGGAAAAGGGAAGGAGCGGGGGAAGACGGGGGAGAGAGGAAGGGAAATGTATTGGTAAGGCGGAGGTGGAGAATGGGAGAGGCCAAGAGAAGCCCAAGAGAGAGAAAGTGGGGAGAGAGGGTCAGAAAATGAAAGTGCACAGCAGGGAGCTGAGAGGACGGGGCAGAGGAGAGAAGGGAGTGTGTATGGGAATGGGGTAGTGGTGAAATTGGTGTGATCCTGCAGGCACATCTAGCTGCTGCGTCTCGTGGGTCAAATGGGCACAGAGGGCGCCAAGCCTCTCAAGTGATGCTTTATTTCCACAGATGACGGCCGCCATTAATATCCCGAGACTCACTTAAATTTGTTTTAAGACAGACATACACCACAAACTCTCAAGTATTTGCGTTTACATTTTTGAGAAAAAATGGTGATATTTGAAACCTTCAGTAGCATTTATTTTTGCAAGGTTGTTCTTTCATTATTTTGCAATAATTTCAATCATGTGCAATAGAGTTTTTCAATGTTATTGTATAATCATTACATACATGGTGCTCTCTGTGAGGAGGGGAAAGGGTGTGTGGAGATTGTGAGGGACAGGGTAAAGGTGCTGTGACTTTTTAGAACATCGCGTTAAGAATAGAAACGCCTTTACAGTCAAATAAATGCGTGCATGTTTCCATGAATCTATGCCTTATTGATCACCCCAACACGGTGGTGTCTTTTAACTTTCAATTCTGAACGCCAGCACAGCATCTAATGGCGTTTTCTGTTTGACATTTCAGAAAGACGTTCCTGCACTCTGAGCGATCCTATTGTTTTCAACTGACAAGGCGATGTGTATACCTCTCCGAGGAACACCGTCTAAGTAAGTCCCTTTCCCTTTCCCCGACCTAATGCGGGCATTAGTCTGACTCAGCCCACTGAGAATTTCTTCCATATCATGTATTACAGGAATCATAGGAGCACATAAAGGCCCACGACCAGACGGAATAGATGCTAACCGTCTTTTAATGTATGTACAACTCGTCTTCTCTTGATAATTTCTAAGACCCATCACCACTGTAATTTAACTTCAGCCCCGGCATTATCATTATTTTTCAGGCTCTCTATTTCACCTTCCTGAAGAAGACCCCAACATGAGGCGCGAATAACCCTTTAGCGTACACGGGGGTCGAAACGTAGAACTACGCCAATCTAACACACCATAGGATTAAAATGAGGAATTGATTTATGCCTATGTGTGATGCAACTTGGGAACTTTTTTCATTTATTTGACTGTAAAGGCGTTTCTATTCTTAACGCGATGTTCTAAAAAGTCACAGCACCTTTACCCTGTCCCTCACAATCTCCACACACCCTTTCCCCTCCTCACAGAGAGCACCATGTATGTAATGATTATACAATTACATTGAAAAACTCTATTGCACATGATTGAAATTATTGCAAAATAATGAAAGAACAACCTTGCAAAAATAAATGCTACTGAAGGTTTCAAATATCACCATTTTTTCTCAAAAATTTAAACGCAATTACTTAAGAGTTTGTGGTGTATGTCTGTCTTAAAACAAATTTAAGTGAGTCTTGGTAACAGAGATACCAGAACTCGGACCCAATCGTTATTGTACTGTTCCATGGACCCAGGTTTCCGAGTGTATAAGGGCCCACCCCTTTATTACTCACATTAATATCCCGAGGGCATCAGTCCTGCCTCCCTGGCCCCTCCGACTTGAGGGGGAAGAATGTCTTATTTGTTGACTAAAAAAAGGTTTTAATAAAGGAACATCAACCCCTTCTTTGACTAACGGACTGCTGTAAGGGGCGAATCTGCATTACTAGGCATCAGATTTATGGGCACTGCTTTATTTTAATGCATTGATTCAATCGTATGTTACGATCCTGCCAGAGCAATTTTTTAATTTTGATGTCTTTCCACAGCGGGAGGAGTTCGGGGTCAGAATAATGCAAAAGACTTGCAAAAAACATTGCTTCAACATCATAGAAAACCACTATATTGTCACGGTAAGTACCTTTAACGTACAGTGACTGTCTAGATTTGACATTTCTATAGGTGAAACCTTCTAAAGCGATTTTATGGCACTAACCCTTTCCAAAAAGCACATAAACCAAACCAGAGAGACTTCCATTCAAACAACGGGCTCTAATCCCTCCACACTACTGGCATTTGTAAGTTATAAAAACGCTGGCTATCGGAAGCCGCCTTTCCCAAGGCGGGCCCACACATGCGCGTTGCCAAGTTGTCTCGGGTGGAGAGTGAACTGGGGCTGTGGGGAAATGCAGATACAGAGGAGGTGATGTCAGCATGAAGCACCGTGACAGCCGAACAAATACATGGGACAAATTTAACAAAAAGCACCGGTATTATAAAGGACAGGTCATCCTTGCAACCCTGCTTCGCTGCCCATTTTAGCCCTTCCCTTATTCATTTAATCACAGTTACACATTAATTTGCATAACAGATCAGTGTGCTGTGCTTACATCCGTATGCAAGGTGGCATGACGGATCACAACTGGACACGCTTCAGCGGAGGCCAAACATGAGTAAGTTTGTCAGTCTGTGGTTTGCTGGACACAAGGGCCATGGCAGTCACCAAGCCCTTCACCCAGGTGAGGGAGGGCAGGAAGATAGATATTCTGCAAGCTGCTCTCAAGCTCAGTTAAACGCAGCCACAAAACAAAGGTTAATGACGGTGGCTTCCGAGAAAGATTTCGCAACTCTGATTGACATTGCTTGTGCTTCTCACCTACTTGGCAGGAAGGGTGCTGTGGTGAGATTCTCCTGCATGGCTAATTGCGCAAAGAGGCAGGCCATTAGACAGCCATTTGAATTCAGGAAGTTTAGCTGCAAACCTGTCACTGGGAAAGCGGATTAGCGGTTGGGCCTGGGCAGCGGAAGCGACAAAGGTTTATCAAATAGACACCAGCTGAATGACCGTACATATTAATTAACCCAAACCTCGGTGGCATAGAAACAGAGTCAAACTCGCAACGCATTCGAGCAAGAGGAAACTGCAGTGCGCCTATGTGGCTCTGTCTGGATCAAACTATGGTGTTCGAAGAAGTGTTCGGTTTAGTAGGAAACAAACAGGAAACCAGCGCATTCACAAAAGTGAAAGCGACCGCGCTGGGTTAGTTAGCAGAGAAGCACACAATGACTTAATTGGCAGCTCTCGCCAACATATAAGACACAGACAATGAGGTACTATGGTGGATTCATTGCATCTTTTACATCCAGTGACAGCCCATCCCAGCGGCTGCTAACAAATTCTGCCTCGTAGCACATAAATAATATAGAGTGGTCAACGGAAGACATGGGTGGGAATATAACGAGGAGGGAAAAAAACAGCGGATAATGGCGATACGCATGTGTTCTACGCAAATGTTTATGTTTCCTTTTGTGGCACTTACCAATGTACGCCGCCTGGCCTCCGGGATGTAGGCTACATGGCTGTGTGTTTTTCTGTATGTTCGATCTGGTTCATTGCATCGATCAGTGCCTATAAGTGGATTTATTTGTCAATGTCTTCTATGCTTTCCGCAATAAACATATTTTTCAAAAAAAATAATAGAGTGGTGTGCCCGCGCACTTCCAGGAATGTAAGGAATGCAGTTGGCACCCGGCAGCGCTGCTGCTCGCTCCAGAGACCCTTAGGACATGGGAGTCAACGTTTAGAGAGAAGGCGGGACATGCACCCGCCTTTGGCCAATTGCATGCTTTCAATTTTTGAAAATTGCAAAAAACACAGTTGATGTACAGAATGTAGAACAATGTCATACATTCACCCCAGTACAAGGATCTGGGCCTAAATCCATCGTTTTTTTGCACTCCACACCACCCTGGGTTAGACACTGGCTATATGCAAATCAGCTCTGACCCTGTGCCTCATGGGAACAGTCCAGTCCGAACTACCAAGCCATGTCTTTCCCAGACCGGAATCAAGCATCCAAGGACTGGTTTCTGGCTATCAGCCTTCTTTAGCCTGGATAGCTTGACTCCAGTGGTGTGGAGAGCCTGGGACTCACGTCTGAGCATACCCAGCCCACTCGGGGTGAAAATTGCAAAAAACACAGTTGATGTACAGAATGTAGAACAATGTCATACATTCACCCCAGTACAAGGATCTGGGCCTAAAGCCATCGTTTTTTTGCACTCCACACCACCCTGGGTTAGACACTGGCTATATGCAAATCAGCTCTGACCCTGTGCCTCATGGGAACAGTCCAGTCCGAACTACCAAGCTATGTCTTTCCGTGACCGGAATCAACCATCCAAGGACCGGTTTCTGGCTATCAGCCTTCTTCAGCCTGGATAGCTTGATTCCTGTGGTGTGGAGAGCCTGTGACTCACGTCTGAGCATACCCAGCCCACTCGGGGTGAAAATTGCAAAAAACACAGTTGGACAGAATATAGAACAATGTCATACATTCACCCCAGTACAAGGATCTGGACCTGTTGTTTTTGCATTGTCACCCCGAGTGGGACGGGTATGCTCAGACGTGAGTCCCGTGCTCTCCATGCCACTGGAATCAAGCTATCCAGGCTGAAGAGGGCTGAAAGCCCGATACCGGTCCTTGGATGCTTGTTTCCAGTCCAGGGAGAACCTGGCTTGCCAGTTCGGGCTGGACTGTTCCCATGGGGCACAGGGTCAAGACTGATTTGCATATGGCTGGGTTCAAACTGGAATGGCATGGTGAGCAAAAAAAATGAAAAATTTAGGCCCAGATCTCTGTACTGGGGTGAATGTATGACATTGTTCTGCATTCTGTCCATCACCTGTTGTTTTTGCATTGTCACCCCGAGTGGCCGGGTATGCTCAGACGTGAGTCCCGTGCTCTCCATGCCACTGGAATCAAGCTATCCAGGCTGAAGAGGGCTGAAAGCCCGGAACCGGTCCTTGGATGCTTGTTTCCAGTCCAGGGAGAACCTGGCTTGGCAGTTCGGGCTGGACTGTTCCCATGGGGCACAGGGTCAAGACTGATTTCCATATGGCTGGGTTCAAACTGGAATGGCATGGTGAGCAAAAAAACGATGGATTTAGGCCCAGATCTCTGTACTGGGGTGAATGTATGACATTGTTCTGCATTCTGTCCTTCACCTGTTGTTTTTGCATTCAATTTTTGAAAGCCACATGCAAAGGCCAATAGAATGTGTAACAAAACTAAAGCCACACGCACAACTTTTATGAAAGTCTGGAGGGATTCCAAGAGGCCCTTCTCCTAGAGCAGCACATGCGCGCTGCGCTAGGCTCGACCTAAAAATTACAAAATGATAAAGTAATACTATCACGAAATGTACTGCATAATGCCACATAATTTTCATTTTCTTGCTGCATATTTTACTCAATGCAACCACATAATTTGGCCCTCTACTGTTGCAGGATTTCATTGGCCCTGCTCATTGCTCATCATTACAAGACAGTAATCATTGTTGGGTTCATTTCTCCCACAGTGGTGAAACACAGTAGGACAATGTATCACTTGTGCTACATATATCTATCATTCATTTATTCTCCCTCAGCGGCTGAGGTTGGATTGTCTGATGCAAAGTCAAAGACTGCAGGATCGAAGAATGTCTGTAGCCAACATCTGCCTTCTACAAGATACTGAAACCCTTAGACTTTGAAGGAAACGCAATCTACTACAACTGAAAAGTGCCAAGAAAATTGACAAAATAATCGAATACAATTTGAAAATAGAGGGATCAAGAACCATGTACACTGGAAAAAAAAAAAAAAAGCAGACGGGACCACTACAGGATGCCCTATATGCCTCGGCAAGTCAATATCAGTGGAGTGGCAAAAAAACAATGACGTCCCTAAAATGGATCCAATGCTGCTAGTGAAGACTAAGTGGTATTAAAAAAAAGTTTCGGAATGCAGTCTAGTGCCTGGGAAGCAGTTCAAGATGGAAATCTGTAGGAGCTTAAGTCCATTATAATTTTTTTTTTCATTTTACTACAACTGTGCTTCTGTCAAATGCAGATATTTGTCATGGGAAAACATGAAAATGCCAAGCTATGAAATTCAAAAACATTTAACACTCAACTTGATCTTTAATAATCCAGAATAACATTTGCAGAAAAAACAAATGGGTTGATTGTCTTGTTGGGTTGGAGAACTGCATCATTCCTGGGATTTCCTATTTGTAAGTGTGCCCCTCTCCCCCAATTGTTCCATAATCTTGTTGCCCTACTCCCTCAAGCTTTGTTGCTTGCCCTGTTTTCTGGATTATTTGCGATATCCAGAATGTGGCAGAATTTCACCCACCCAGGGAAAAGTGCTAAATAATTATTTAATTTGTTTTGTGCTAGGCACTTCGGCCTCTTTATTTAGTCATGCCACTAGAACTGTCCCAGTGGTCAAGGCATTAAGGTTATCTTTTATTGTAAACAGGTAATTATTTAGGTGGGCATCTAGCTGTAGCGTTTATGTAAATTCATTATTTGACGCTCATGTGCATAGGAGGTTTGCGAACGGATGCCATAGTTTGCCAGTGTCAGCAAATCTGTGTAGGGAGCGAATGTATGCCTTGCAAAGTAAGCCCTGACAAAGGCAAAACGTTTTGCAATTCTTTTTGCCAAGTTCTACAGTAGCCAGTGGTGGCTGGCATGTCCAGAGGGTGGAAGGGCGGATGAGGATTACAAAACATAATAAATTAAATTCTTACCTTCCTGCAACAAGGCAAAGTCCTCTGTCGTCTTCTCTACTCGAGGCAGGCTTCCCAAGACAATCCTAGCGCTACTTTTATGCTCATGAAAGCAGTGCCCTGATTGGAAGGAGCGGCCTCTGTTGGTGCTCCCAAGTGCACTGGATGTCTGCCATTACTCTGAACCCAGTCTTAAGACAGCTGGGTTGAGAGGATTAAAGTGTGCATGTCTGGCTGGTTGTCTCAAGACGGCCGGCCTAAGAGACCTGCGCACATTAAACAACTCCAAAAGGCAGTGCACCCCCCTCCCTGCTGCCATTCTGCAGGACAAGCCCCATCGCGACACTCTGTTCGGGATAGCTTCATTACCATTTTATTTTTAGTAACTGGGGGTATTTCAGTGGGACGACACTCCTCCACTATAACTAGGGTAACGGAGGAGTCATGCCCGACAGTAGTGCGGCTGCAGGGCAACATGGGTGAAGAAAAAAAAAAGTATATGTCACGATCAAAACTGGCGACGTCATTTAGTTTACATTTTTTATTTTACTTCCAACCACGATGCACAGCAGCCACGCTGCTGGAGAACATGGCAAACAAAACATTACCAAAGAAATAGCTCAATTATTTGGCTCAACTGGTGTTTTTCTTTAAAGCATAGGTGAAATCCATTTGCTTTGCCAATAGTTTGCAACCTTCAATACTCTTTCTTCCCCCTTAAGCACCTGTTTTCGTGGAGTAGCATGAGGAGGGGCATATCCAGTCAGTGAGATCTCCTTCTATTCTTCTAATGCCCTATGCTTGTACTTTGATAAGGGAGGGTTCTCTCCTGCTCTTGATAACACCTTGTGTGACACCCACCTTCGATAGTACATAGAGGGTTAGGTTTTACCTTCAATATCCCCCCCTCTGCCATGCATATTTTTCTTTTCTTTCTCCTGTATGTCTCTCAAAGACTTTGAGGTGTTTCTGGCCACCCGACTACCATCGGACCTCACCAGTTTTTTTCAGGGTCCTAGGTTCTGGGGTTTTTGTTGTCACTTGCTTCACCTCACTGCACTGCTGTATTTTCTTATATAGGACTCGAGTGTTTTCAACACCACCATCAACATTTTCAGTTTCCTACAAATTAACTTTTTTTTCCGTTTCACAGCTTTAACGTTTCTATATTTTTATGGCAAAGCATTTGTTTGAAATGTTCCAAAACCAAGCTCTATTCTTAAAATTAGTAGCTGCATTTCCCCAAATAGAGGCCTCTGAATGCAATAAGTAATTCCAGTGCTTAATTTGAGATGGTAGTGGGAACTAGCACTATTTTGTGCAGCTCTGAATCTATTTTGTATAATTATACTAAGAAACAGAACAAGTGAGAGAAAAAGGCATACACAGAAGGAAGAAGAAAAGGATAGAAAACTGCCAAAAAGAAAGACAGCACGGATGAAAAAAACATGCAATAATGAAATAAAGAGACCAGAAGTGTAGGTGGAAGAAAAAGGCATGAGGTGGAACAAAGACTAGGCAGGTTTTTTGTTCAGCAACCCCAGCATGTGGCGATGCCAGAAATGGAACATTTTGAGTCTCTGTACTGCTTTTTTACAAATTATGCACTGCAAATTTCTTCCCCTTTTCAATGAAATATTCCTCCCAAATTTTAGCTCCATTGCACACCCAAAGAGAAACCACAAAATAAGTTTCAATATATCACTTTATGTTTTTTTTCTGGTGTATTCACACACATTTGATTTTGATAGTCATACTTGGGATATTTCAATTCCCTTCAAAAGTGAGGTTAATTCAACTACTCGGCATATCTTTCTAAATGGTAAAGAGAGATCAGCTGTTACAGGTATTTTTTCCTTCTACAAAAACGTGCAATGCAAGATTGTCTATTATTAGTGTGCAACACAGACTATAAATAATATTTAAAATAACTGTCAGTTACAGGATAGGGGATGGCTTCTGATTCAAGATTACCTCAGTGGTGCCTGGAAAGGTCCAAAGTGGAAAAGGATGTTACATTTCATCTCCTTCTTGAGGTCTTCGCTACTTTTCTTATCTGCGCCTAATGTTTTCCCAGTATTGACAGTGCTACTGCTCCCTTCACTGTAGTATAGTTTTAAAACAAGACATTTAACAGCTATGCATTGCTTTCTGTGCAAAAACACTTTCCCGAAAAATTAAGCTATACCAGTCAATAATAAAGATGGCTGAAGAATTTAAGCATTTGTTAAAGTTTTTCAACAATATGTCTAACATGCTGTGAAGTTATCAGTTTTTGCTAGAACTCCTGGATAAAAGCAGACTATGCAAGGCCGCATATTAGAAAAATAACCTACCTACAAACTCCAGCAGACTGTCCACAAACTCTTTCACAATATTAATTTATGAGGACATCCAAGCCAGGCACAAGGGTAAAACGTGAGGTGAGGGACCTGGCCATAAACAACATACATTTAAATACAGAAAAAAATATAGTACCTGGATAATCTTGATAATCTTAACTGCGCAATCCCTTACGCATCTGTCCTCATTTTGATTACCTGTATTCGGAGGCATTTTAATCTAGAAACTTTGAGCACCTTTGTCAATGAAAGATGGGCACTGGTAATGGGAAGGAGACTCTGGAGTAATAGTTCCTAAATTATTGGGTAAGTAACCCTTTGCTACTCAAACCCTTTCTGTTCTACCAGAAACTAATTAACAATTATGACTATTTGTTGGGATTAGGTGGTGAAGGCCAAATTGAGCAGCCTGCGAAGATGATCTTGGAAAAAGGGGATTTCATTGAACTCACTGTGGGATGCCCAACGTTTCATGATTCTCCGTCTTGAGGTCTGTGCTTAATTTTGGACTATCCACTTCTTTTCACTCATTACCCCAACAGGGAACAACCAACAGTCCAACTTTTTTTGTTGCTCAGTTGGGAGTGTATGAGGCAGAACGCAAACTAACCTATAGCCTTCCTTGGGGAGTTCCCCAATGCTTCCTATGTGCTTTCTATGTTGTTGCTATGTGAAAAGTAGTAAACATGCTCCCCAGTTTACTTCTGTGTAGCCACTGTTTGCCGTGCAAGCCATTTCAGAAATACCTGCTCTTAAATAATATATGCAGGGACCACCCACCTCCACCAGGTACTTCTAATGCATCATATTCCTGGAAGTATTACAGCCTCTTAAAAGACAAAATGCACCAAATGCTCAGGAAATTGGCATCCACAGCAGTGCTTGAGAAGAAAAGTAAAAAGCCTGCCAAACAAACTAACATCTCAAGTGGATACAAAAACAGGTACATAAGATGCTTGCTGCCAGGCAGAATGTCCTGGAACCCACTTTAGCTAGAAAACATATTGATGCTACAACAGCACGAAATGGTACAAGGTCTATCTGGTGAAGACTGGGACAACAAATCTGGCAGACTGATTATGTAGACATTACAACAGGTACAGCAAGGATTAATTTATGCCCATGTGTAGTGTGTCTCAAGATGGGAGCAAATCAAAGCAGCTAGTGGAGTGGAAAGCCTTCAAAAGTGAGTGGAGGAAGGACACAAAGTATGAGATGACACAGCTCCTAAGACTTTAGTGGATGGTTATATTTCTGCTCCATGTTTACACCTAACCTCTTAACAGCAGAGTGTGAAAAAGGGCAGGGCTCAGTGGACCGGAGGTGATGAATAGAGATCTTCATTGCTACCCACTACCAATATCCCAGAGTTTGAAAAGTTTTTCTGCATCCAGTCCCTGCCCTTCAGTAAACACAGTCACAACAGGGGGAGGAGCCAAGATGGCGACTGAGACGGACGTGTAGGCTCCCGGCTCCGCAAGCCTTTGTTTCCCGCAACGATATCCTGACCTTCATCCTGTGATAGCGCTGCAGCGGGACGACTATGAGAGTGCGCTGTTGTGGTTCGCGTTCCTCCGGTGTCCCTGCCTGCCCGATAGCCGGAGATATCGACGAGACTGTTTGGCGGCCTTTGTAGCCCTGGAGCCGGGACCTGTGCTACCGTACTCCGGCGGCGACGACGGACGGTCGAGCCGGGGCGGAGCTGGCACCTTGGGACACGCTGCCTGCTGTGGGGGAAATAGATGGACCCTTCTGCTAACTGTGCACATCGGCCAAGTGGGAGTTCATTCTGTTCCTTTCTCCTTGTGGAACGCTGAAGGTGAGCTGTGCTGTGCTGACCACATTCTGGCGCTTGCCTGGCTACCGCGGATCACCCCCGAGTTTGCCCCCGTCTTGAGCCGCAAAGGGGATGACTCTCACTGTTGGTTGCCCATTATTAGCGTGTCCGGACAAAATCGGCAGCTTTCACTCCAGCCTCTCGGTGCCGGTTTCGCCCCCACGTTCCTGTGAATCCCCTGACAGGGTGGCAATGGCGGCTGGCTCCTTGGTTGTGAGGGTGAGTGTCACATCGATTCCAGCCTGTGTCGCCCTGCATGGATTTGAGCGGTGTGTTAGACCATGTGTCACGTCTCGTACCATGGAGTTGTTGGAACAGCAGCCTGTGTTAACTTATGGATCTGTTCTTGCCGCTCTTGCCGATTTGCGATCTGAATGGGGAGAGTGCTACCGAGTGCTGAGTAGGAAGCTTGATGATGCTACGCTCGCTCTGGGATGTGCGCCTCTAGCCTGCTTTCAACGATGCGCTGATCTGCCTCCGCTGATTTCTGACTGGGCTACAGTGCTGCCACACGAGTGCAGAGAGGAGCGGTCTTTTGGCTGTGTTGGTGCTTACGGACTGCCGTCCGCCTACCTCAGCGGTGCTACAATGTTTCCCTCTCTACTGAAGCCTGCACCCTCACTCGTGATATCGCTACTTTTGTTTCTGACGCCGCTAGTACAGCTACTGATTCCCTTTGTTGCCTTCGTCTCGCAAGCTTGGCTATCCCTACAATGTACTGCACATCATCGGGCGAACCTGGAGACACCCCTCCTTTGGGTCAATGGAACTATTTGTGACTGGCGATGTCCATTTTGTTTTGGTGCACACCTCCTCGGCCGAGTGCGGCCATTTTGTTCCTTTGTTCTGTCTGGGGCGGGTCCTCTTCTGGAGCTATGCTTAGGGGGACGCCCACGGACTGGCCAGGGCTAGGAGATTCCTCCTTACAACTTGTGCTTGATTCGCCGGTGGGGACTCGGTTTGGAGCGCTTCCACAACGCGTACTGCTGTGATATGTGATGATTCTCCCCATTCTATCCTGTGCTTGATTCATTTTGTTGTTGTTTTTACAAATGGGGTAGAGTTCAAATGTATGGCGGGGGAGTCCGGGAGAATTTAGATTTGGCCCTCCTCCGGTCTTCTGTGGTTTCCTTTTTCTTTTCTTTCTTGCTTTAGTTTCTATATTTCGGGTTCTTTATCGGGCGACAGGCACACTTTGGGGGGGGGGGGGGATAGGCCGTAGCCTCTGCATGCGTGTAGGGTGGGGGGGTAGGGGGTGGGGATTTTTATTTTTTCCGTTTTTGTTTCTATGGGCCTTATTTTTCTCCTCTCTCTCACACTCTTTTCTTCTCTTGTTTCTAATCTGGGTCCGTGGGTTGGTTTGGTACGAGGTGGGTAACGGTAGATATGGTGTATAATGGTGGTTTGATAATCCTGTTGCATATATCCTTGTGCCGCCATGCTGCTTGGGGGGATTCTACTGTTTGTTGATATTCACTCCACGATGTTGCCCACTCATGTTGTAGGGGGATTGTACGGACTCTCCTTATCTTTGTTTATTATAATTAAAAACGCTTATATTGGGGGGTAAAATCCTTAAAATTAACCTTCATTGCTCCTGTTTCTCAGTAACACGGTGGTGTCCAGTGTAACCCTGCTTGACGGTCAATTTGTATCGAGGTGCTACTGAGTCACCGCATTGTTTGCAAAAGTGCTTCAACTGGTATCGTGGCCGGCCGGATGGTTGTGGGCCCGTATTTGTTTTTCTGCTATCGCACAATAAAGGTTTTCAAAAATAAAAATAAAAAATAAAAAAAAAAACACAGTCACAACATGAAACCATCTATCAATATGCCACGTGGATGGGAAAGTATTAGAGAGTCATCTGTGTGGGTGAAAAGTGGAAACCATGGGCGTAGATGAGGGAGACCAAAGGCCTAACACAGGTTAAACAGCTTGGGAGAATGAAGGTCTCAGTGGTATACTACACACAATGGTGGAAGGGGTAGAGGAAAGCTGTTGCAGATACCTTTGTGCTCGCTAGTGATTTGCAAGAAATGTGGTACATAAAGCTAGTATCTGATCTCCCATGCCAGTTTCATAGATTATGACCAGCAAAAGGCAGTGATCAACATAATCATGTCATAAAGACATCTAGAGGAGCGCAAATACACTGTTGGACTCCACAGCCACCTGAAGAAAGATGTCTGCTGCAAGTATAGCCTTGGTTCTGTGCGAAAGGCTGCCCGAGTACCATAAAACCCTTTGCTATCTTCAGAGCAAACAGAGCTGTGAGGTTAAATGCTGATCTAATATTTTGGCCATAGGAGGAAGAAGTGCAATGAGCCTGTAGTTAGACAGAATGGAGGAATCAAACTTTTAATTTTGAAAGAAGTGAGCTGATTAAAAGTAGGAGATTGGCAAATGATCAAAGGGAATTACAATTGCATTTCACAATAGTTAAGAGCTCAGATGAAAAGTCCAAGTGGGAATCAGACCAGATGATGGGACAGAAGCAGGGAAAGGGGGCATAAATGTGGATGAATTGCTCATCAGATATACTTTCTTGATTCAGCCACATTTTTTCAATGAAGAAGTCTAGCTTAAAGCAAAGCTTCCAGGGTGGATTAGTAGCTGAAAAGATGTGAGAAGTCAAGTAAGCTCAAAGATTTTGAAAAGTTCTTTTTGTTAGGTGACATAAGCTTAGAGTAGAATACTATTTTGGCATTGCTCATTGGCAGCTTAGAAAACCCTTAACTGAGAACTACAAATGGACATCTTAGTTCAATAATTACTGTGCCATAACTTTTCAGCAGCTTTGGTCACACGGTTAAGTTGACCAGAGAACCACAGTGTATGATGTGACCTTGGTTTTATTCAGTGCCTCAGGAGTGGTTTTGTCCACAGCGCAAAATCAAAAAACATCCAAAATCTGAAATCACCAATCAGAGGAAGAGGATAATGGAACTTGGCGGCAAGACTATCAGGCAAGAACAGTTTCCATTTCCTCACCTTTTTTTCTTTCTTTAAATCAGCAATGGAGCGATTTTATGCGACTGAAGTCGGTAATGGGGATTTTGACTAAGAAACAATCAGATCATTAAATGACAATGACACTGAATTGATAAAGGTGATAGAATTCGGAAGAGTGACTATAAGATTTTGAAGTTTGGAGTCTGCAGTGTGAGTCATAGTTTGAATATGTTACGGAGGGTGACAAAATGAGGGATGGGTAGGGAGGTCCAATGATCCTTTATTCAATCAGAAGGAAATGCACTAAAAACAAACCACTTAATTGACAGAGCATGAATGGAGGCACTAAATTCCCAAACATTTATAAATACTGAATGAGGGAAAAGAGCCTAATACCTTGGATTCAAATGAAATTCTACAGTCTTCTAACAGCCCAGGTTTAGGCAAGAATGGGTCAAGAGAACTGCCTAACGTTTACACATGAGTAGCAACCAGAGTACTCGTGTCACAATAAAATTAAAGGGCAGACTACTCTGACAAGAAATCTTTGCGTGCAACAAACAGCCCACCACCTGCTACAGGAAGGAACATAAACTAAAAGAGAAACTTTCTCATGGATGACACCCTGCCACAATCTTGCAATAAATTATAAAAAGCATTGCAATGCAATAGGTCTCGCATTTACAAGAGCTTGAGCAATTGTCATTGTAAATGATAATGTCTTTTATTTATTTGCTTACAAAACATGCAAGCAGTGTTTACACACCGCTTGCAGGTTTTGTAAACATAAATTAAAGGCATTTTGTCATTTACAATGCTAATAGCTCAAATTCTCACAAATGCGGGACCTATTGCATTGCAAATTCTTGTTTTTTAAGGGGGGAGAGGGGGCATGTAAGATCTGAGAAGCCTCCAGCTTTGATCTTTTTCTGTATTTTTTTTTAATATGCAAACACAGGTGTTTAAGTTTCACTTGTGCACACAAAAGATGCAATGCAAGGTTGTCTCCCAAATATAAACTTATTTTGATTTGTACTTGTGTTGGTTGTCTATTTACTTATGTAATATTGTACGACCTCCTCTGATGTATCTGTAAAACATTCCTTTTGCCCAGAATATTTGTCCTGAATTTGTCCTGGGCCTTCTGTGTTGTGTTTCTGCGACACTTGCAACGCCCTCACCCACAGCAGCACGTGACCTACTGGTATCGCGCGTTGTTTTGCGAAATACAAGCCCTGAAAAGGGGTCACGTCACTTATAAGCAACAGGGGCGCTACTAAGAACTCGGATGCTGCCTGGCAAGGGGCCATTTCCGTTCACTAAGGGGCATTTGCACGAACTCATTTTCCCACGACACAGAATGGGCAAAACCCGTTAATACATCTGGCAGTAAATTAATAAATGCCGCTTGTACACCAGATGCGAATGAAAAATGGAAGTATTTTAATAACGTTTGGAATACAAGTTGAATTAAGACTAAAACCAAGAATCTCCAATGCAAAACCGGGGGTGGGGGAGGCGGAAAGTGTAGGTAAAGAGAGCAGAAGGGGGTGGGGGTAGACAGGGATGGAGTGGTGGGCACGGATTTCAATGCGTTGCAATTACAGTCTTTGAGATTTAAAGCGTCGATGCAAAAGACACATTTAAAGGACTACATTAGGTGGCCACCAAGGGAATTTCGCAAGGCAAACATGACTATTTAAAAGAAACTGCACAATGAGACACTTGAGAGAAAACAAGTCACACCGGGGAGGGTAACAAGATCTTGGCATTGCTGTGGGGAGGAGGGAAGGGGGGAGGAGAAACGAAAGATGGCCGGCCGTGAATAATTAGGGGAGGAGAAATGCCTGAGGCGGAGCGCACGCTGGGGGATGCCTGTGGGAGGGAGGCAGATGGCTTTGATGTGCACGCGCTTTTCACGGGCACTGCATGGAATCGCCCAGATGGTTAAGCTCTGGTTAAGCCCCTATATTCTCGCAAGCTCAATGCACAAGCTCATTGACAGGCGAGACCTAAAAAAAGAGAGTGAGCAGCGCCAGGAGCGATAATTGCTACCATATGGCGCCGCGCGCGCCCGCAAGTGAATCGCCACACGTTGCCATTGAAGGCAATGGAACGCGTGCACTAGGGGTGGGCGAAATTTGCGTAGTCGCGTGACGCAAAGTTCTGCGATGCTTTTTTCCTGTTTGCGATCGCTTTTTGCATGCTCGGGGAGAAACATCTTGCGAAAAAGCATTTGGAGAACACGAACAAGCAAAAAATTCCGCAAAGCCACGGAACGCAGAATTTCGGGCAATTTTGCGAACGCGAAATTACACAAATTCCACGAGCGGAACGGAATTTACCGCCCAGCCTAGCGTGCACGTTTTTGGCTGAAAAGCCAAAGTGATCGCTAAAGGTCTTTTTGCCTATTCAGCGCCTGCGCGCTGCATGGGCGAGACCTAAAAAGGCAAAACGAACCAAGGCAATGTCTCCATCTGAAATAAGCGGTGACTTTTGCAAGGGTTCTTAGACCTATTACGCACTCTGTCAGACGTAGCACCATGTTAGGAAAAAGGACAACCTGGAAAGTAATTAGGAAGTCAGAAAAGATTATTCATCTTCTGTGAGGGGAAACAGAATACATTTTCACTAGGCTAGCACATTATTCAGGAGAGGCTTGGCTCCTTCATGAGAAGAAACTGAAAGCAATGTGTAGATGCTAACCATCTCCGTACCTTTCCAACATCATTCACAAAGTGTCAGAAAATATCAAATGTGGTTCATTTGTACTAGCAAGAAACTAAAGTATAGGGTATTAATTCGGAACAATTTCTATAGCATTTCAGTCATCAGCTGCCAAACTGGTTTTTCTTTTAGCTTCTCCACTTTACTCCTCCTTCTACACTTCCTGTATTTAATTCCCTTGGTTTTTCTGCCCAACGCCATATACTGTATGTTGTAATACATCAATATTTTCGTTCATTACTTGCTCCTTGTCCAAAAGTGTAAATTAATTTTTAAAAAAAAGTTCTTCTCTCAACTCTTATTTGCCCCCTTTGCAACTAGCTGAGAACTGCTTGCCCTACGTGCTGCCAGGAAAAGCTTCTCCAAACAAGCTGCCAGTTTAAAATTAATTGGTGAGGGAAGGCGGTTTTCTTCATTATAGTCCCTATTTTATTTTCAGTGGGCAGCAGCTACGCTTTGTTCAAATTTTAATATTTGAGAACAGGGGATAAAAATATGCAGAGGCCAGTGTTGTGTAGTTCCTATATATCCTTTACAGGGTCTGCATGTTCAGATAACTGTGGGTTTGGTGGTACACTGGTTCCGAGCACCCCCACCGGATACGTTAGGCTGTTTGCATGAGCTAGCTAGCTCACAGTGCCACTAGAATCTCCTCTTATCGGGGAGAGAATAGTTTCTGGCAGCCTCAGAACATTACAACCCTGATCCCTCGGGATCGTGGAAACAATGTTCTACTTTTCGCTCAGTCATGGATCAAATGATATAGTAACCCAGTGTGGTCTATATAATATTGTTCTTCGATCTTGCTTAAAGCGTAGGACCTTTGTTCTCCTTAAATTTAACTTGCACTGACAACATCACCTTTGCATTGTACGCTCAGGTACGAGATATCAGCCTACAATGTTGCAGTAGGAGTGCGGGGGCAGCTAATTCGCCCCAGGAAAATGCCATCTTTTGAACTGCGACAGGGTTACGCCAGTAGTGAGTGAGGTGTCCATCTTGTAGTCAGGGCATAGGGAGGTGGACATCAAGAAGGAGCTTAACTGAGATAAGTAACAATGAGAGATAGTCTTGATAACAGATGAGGGACAAAAGTGAATACAGGTGTGCACAAATCACTGTAAGGGTCAAGAGGAAATGAAAACTATACAAAAGTAAACACTGTATTGTTAAAATAAACAGCACATCATTTTTAAAAGTGCCTAAGGGGCCTCTCAGCAAACAGAGAAATTCAAATTATAAGGTAATTTACAATAATGATTCGATGACAAAGGAAAATCTGAAACAAAGAGGATTCCATGCCATGCTAGCCAACATGACTGGACCTCCTTCATGCAGATTGTTACAATCTACACAGAATAGAGAATGGAACATCAAGCACTAACAAAACAAGCACTTGCAATGCAATAGGTCTCGCATTTACGAGAGTTTGAGCTATTGGTATTGTAAATGACAATGCCTTTTATTTACGTGCTGTTTTTAAAACAGATAAATAAAATACCAATAGCTTAAACTCTCGCAAATATGAGACCTATTGCATTGCAAATACGTTCGGCGCCTGTGCTATAAAGATTTTCTTTTTTTTCTTTTTTAAAGTGTTAGTTAGGAGAGAGCATGTCCTACCTGAAACAGCAGGCAGGACAAAGCTTTAAGAAAATAGTGCTCGTAGGCTGTAATTAAAGCCTACAGAGTAACAACACACGTAACAGGGGGGGTCTTCATGGGAGGTCACAAAATGAGACAAGATAGTACTAAGAGGGACTACTAGGCCTATTGACCAATGAAAATCATCCAGTTTACAGTGGGCAATGACACAAGCCAATGAAAAATATAGGCAGACAGTGGGCAGAGCTTTAAGTCCATACCTAAATACAGAATGTCGCGCAGAGCAGTGCATGTACTTCCCAGGCTTGACCTAAAAACGGGTCCGCTAAATACAGAAATGACTCAACTGGGGCCCGGGGTGGTGTGGGTGCACCGCGCTAAGATACTGCACAAGAACATAGTTCTTTGAAAAGAGGGAAGAAATAAATGGTGTGGGAGTGTAATACACAGTTGATTAGAGATCTATCAAAAAGATAAGCAATGAGACTGCTGGGCTTTACAGTAGAAGCATGTGAGTGACAGACACAAAGGGTTCCACTCCACAGTGAAATAAATTTGCGTTAGTGGTGCAGAGTTTGCAGTGCTTATTAAATAGTACTTCATTTACTGCCCAGAAAAGCAAGAAATACTCTAGATGGGCGACACCTAACAACGGTATTTTTGGACAGCTGGGAGGCGCAGGACAGGGTTCTGAGAGAAGCAAGGTAAAAGGAAATACTTTATAACTCTGGAGTGCTATAGCTCTTCCCAGATGCCAGTCAAGGATTGAATGGAAGGAGGCAAATGCTGAAGTCAGTTTAACATGTTTTTCTTTTATGAAGGTGTGTAACGCAGTACATACTTTAAGTGGAGGTGGGCGTTGCAAATAGGGGGCTGGGGGAGAAATAAAAGATAAACAGTGTCAGAATGAACATAAAGCAAATTTTTCCTTACTATACTTTCTCATTTGTAATCCCAACTGGTTAGGAATAAGAATGCTTCACTGCTAGGGGAAGAAGTCATATTCAAAACCTAACTTCTCAACAACAACAAAATAATGGAAAATGGTATAACCAGTCTTCCACATGACCGGGTCAATAGCATAAGCAATTACATATATGGATGGTGTGCACCTTAAAAAAGAAAGGATTACATCAAAAACCCTCAATCTTGTACAGCAGCCTCCCACCTATAAGGTGAGTATGGTATGAACTTATCCGCTAATTGCGTTTGGACATAGGTTTTTATTAGATAGATTGCTCCCACGCATCAACTTACGGAAAGGTCGCATAGACAGACACACAAGAAACGTATACTTGGGCAAGTCCACAAGCCGAAGTGAATAGTTGGGCATATATATGCAGCTGTGGGAGCAATACCAGCATAAAGGCATACAGCAATACATTAGCTAAAACTTCAAGAACCACAGATACCCAGGTGGGTGAAAGATCTTTAGGAGTGTTGGAGACAGCATTGTTTTGAAAACCCAGATGAAACAAATGAGAATGTATAGTAACTCAAGTGAAGATCTAACAGTCTTGGTGACAGGGATACAAATTCTGTTTGATCCTGCAGACAAAAAAGATGGCTCTGATTCTCCTGATATGCACTGGTGTGTGAAATAATACTGCAGGCAAAATCTCACAAGCATCACAGGATACAAGCTCATGCCAAGAGAGCTGCTTGGATATGGCTAGGGATCGGTTCTGGAGTTGAGACATCTTGACAAGGAAAAGAAATGCCCAAAATGTCATGTGAACATATTGTGTAGTATACAGATGAAGAAAGGTATTGTAATGGAAGGGCAACTGCCTTGCTGTTGTGGCCATCAGGAAAATGGCTCTAACCAGTGAAAACAAAAAGAAAAACAAAATCAGTCTTACGGTTTTTGACCTCTGCTGTGTGGGAAGTCTCTCTAATGGACTATCACTCACACACATAAAGCTCAGGCTACATTATAAACTGCAAAAACAACAATGATGGACAGAATGTGGATCAATGTCACACACTCACCCCAGTCCAAAGATCTGGGCCCAAATCCATCGTTTTTTTGCACTCCACACCACCCTGGGTTAGACAATGGCGATATGCAAATCAGCGCTGACCCTGTGCCCCATGGGAACAGACCAGTCCGAACTACAAAAGCCATGTCCTTCCCAGAACGGAATCAAGCATCCGAGGACCGGCCCGGTTTCGAGGTAACACCTCTCATCAGCCCGGCTAGCTTGACTCCAGTGGTGTGGAGTGCCTGGGACCCACGTCTGGGCATCCCCAGTACACTTAGAGCGATATTTGCAAAAACAACAATGATGGACAGAATGTGGATCAATGTCACACACTCACCCCAGTCCAAAGATCTGGGCCCAAATCCATCGTTTTTTTGCACTCCACACCACCCTGGGTTAGACAATGGCGATATGCAAATCAGCGCTGACCCTGTGCCCCATGGGAACAGACCAGTCCGAACTACAAAAGCCATGTCCTTCCCAGAACGGAATCAAGCATCCGAGGACCGGCCCGGTTTCGAGGTAACACCTCTCATCAGCCCGGCTAGCTTGACTCCAGTGGTGTGGAGTGCCTGGGACCCACGTCTGGGCATCCCCAGTACACTTAGAGCGATATTTGCAAAAACAACAATGATGGACAGAATGTGGATCAATGTCACACACTCACCCCAGTCCAAAGATCTGGGCCCAAATCCATCGTTTTTTTGCACTCCACACCACCCTGGGTTAGACAATGGCGATATGCAAATCAGCGCTGACCCTGTGCCCCATGGGAACAGACCAGTCCGAACTACAAAAGCCATGTCCTTCCCAGAACGGAATCAAGCATCCGAGGACCGGCCCGGTTTCGAGGTAACACCTCTCATCAGCCCGGCTAGCTTGACTCCAGTGGTGTGGAGTGCCTGGGACCCACGTCTGGGCATCCCCAGTACACTTAGAGCGATATTTGCAAAAACAACAATGATGGACAGAATGTGGATCAATGTCACACACTCACCCCAGTCCAAAGATCTGGGCCCAAATCCATCGTTTTTTTGCACTCCACACCACCCTGGGTTAGACAATGGCGATATGCAAATCAGCGCTGACCCTGTGCCCCATGGGAACAGACCAGTCCGAACTACAAAAGCCATGTCCTTCCCAGAACGGAATCAAGCATCCGAGGACCGGCCCGGTTTCGAGGTAACACCTCTCATCAGCCCGGCTAGCTTGACTCCAGTGGTGTGGAGTGCCTGGGACCCACGTCTGGGCATCCCCAGTACACTTAGAGCGATATTTGCAAAAACAACAATGATGGACAGAATGTGGATCAATGTCACACACTCACCCCAGTCCAAAGATCTGGGCCCAAATCCATCGTTTTTTTGCACTCCACACCACCCTGGGTTAGACAATGGCGATATGCAAATCAGCGCTGACCCTGTGCCCCATGGGAACAGACCAGTCCGAACTACAAAAGCCATATCCTTCCCAGAACGGAATCAAGCATCCGAGGACCGGCCCGGTTTCGAGGTAACACCTCTCATCAGCCCGGCTAGCTTGACTCCAGTGGTGTGGAGTGCCTGGGACCCACGTCTGGGCATCCCCAGTACACTTAGAGCGATATTTGCAAAAACAACAATGATGGACAGAATGTGGATCAATGTCACACACTCACCCCAGTCCAAAGATCTGGGCCCAAATCCATCGTTTTTTTGCACTCCACACCACCCTGGGTTAGACAATGGCGATATGCAAATCAGCGCTGACCCTGTGCCCCATGGGAACAGACCAGTCCGAACTACAAAAGCCATGTCCTTCCCAGAACGGAATCAAGCATCCGAGGACCGGCCCGGTTTCGAGGTAACACCTCTCATCAGCCCGGCTAGCTTGACTCCAGTGGTGTGGAGTGCCTGGGACCCACGTCTGGGCATCCCCAGTACACTTAGAGCGATATTTGCAAAAACAACAATGATGGACAGAATGTGGATCAATGTCACACACTCACCCCAGTCCAAAGATCTGGGCCCAAATCCATCGTTTTTTTGCACTCCACACCACCCTGGGTTAGACAATGGCGATATGCAAATCAGCGCTGACCCTGTGCCCCATGGGAACAGACCAGTCCGAACTACAAAAGCCATGTCCTTCCCAGAACGGAATCAAGCATCCGAGGACCGGCCCGGTTTCGAGGTAACACCTCTCATCAGCCCGGCTAGCTTGACTCCAGTGGTGTGGAGTGCCTGGGACCCACGTCTGGGCATCCCCAGTACACTTAGAGCGATATTTGCAAAAACAACAATGATGGACACTTGTTGTTTTTTGCAATTGCCGCCCTAAGTGCGCTGGGGATGCCCAGACGTGGGTCCCAGGCACTCCACACCACTTGGAGTCAAGCTAGCCGGGCTGAAGAGAGGTGTTACCTCGAAACCGGTCCGGTCCTCGGATGCTTGATTCCGGTCTGGGAAAGATATGGCTGTTGTAGTTCGGACTGGACTGTTCCCATGGGGCAACAGGGTCAGAGCTGATTTGCATAAAGCCATTATCTGACCCAGGGTGGTGTGGAGTGCAAAAAAACGATGGATTTGGGCCCAGATCTTTTGACTGGGGGAGTGTGTGACATTGATCCACATTCAGTCCATCACTTGTTGTTTTTTGCAATTGCCGCCCTAAGTGCGCTGGGGATGCCCAGACGTGGGTCCCAGGCACTCCACACCACTTGGAGTCAAGCTAGCCGGGCTGAAGAGAGGTGTTACCTCGAAACCGGTCCGGTCCTCGGATGCTTGATTCCGGTCTGGGAAAGATATGGCTGTTGTAGTTCGGACTGGACTGTTCCCATGGGGCAACAGGGTCAGAGCTGATTTGCATAAAGCCATTATCTGACCCAGGGTGGTGTGGAGTGCAAAAAAACGATGGATTTGGGCCCAGATCTTTTGACTGGGGGAGTGTGTGACATTGATCCACATTCACTCCATCACTTGTTGTTTTTTTCACATTATAAACTGCAGCTTGTAGTGAAAGCCTTATAATATAAGGCCCGCTGCTAGTGGACAGCTAGAGGAAGGTTACAGGAGACCTATAGAAAGTGTGTGCGCACTGTATATGCTGTAGGTGTGAATTGAAGTGAGCTTGGAGTGCTTCTGTAGTGCTTTACTGTATGGGGATGGGGACCCATTTTAGATACAGTGTGTGAGAGGTACAAAAGATAGAGGTTGGAAGGAGCCAATCAGACAAGACGTGAATTGCAAGGCTCAACCAAATCATTCTAGGGAAATCCTTAGAAGTAGACCAGACTATAGCGTGTGAGAGAACAGGAGACAGAGGTCCTCTTTGAAGTTCTTATCCCACTCCTGCTGTATTCTCCAATAGACTGAGAGGTTGAATGAGTAAGACTCTCCATCTTGAGTCTGTTTATAGCACGAGGGCCTTACTCGTCCATCCTGCAGATATTAGAGGATAACTACTGTATCTTAACCTGCCTGGAAGGGGTACACAAACACAGAAACTGCCAGCATCAGATATTTATGACTAGAGCACACATGCAGAACAGCATAAATATTGACCAAGCTCAGAATATATATGATTCCCCAAATTGCAGGCAGGCTTCCTTGCAGGCAGGGACAACCTGTGCAAGACCCCTGAAAGGAGAACTACAGAGTGGCACAGGAAAAGAGGAATGGCATGCTGGAGAAAAAGGGATCGTTATACTGCATCCCACACAAAGAAGCCTGCCTTTTGGAGTCATCTGCCCAGTTACCCAATGAGCTGTGCAAGGTGTAAATCCTGCTGGAGAACCACAACAAACCAACTCACTTTGGAAATGGGTTCTGCAAGTGTGCTTGAAGGGGGATGAAGTTATAAGAAAAGGAGTTCCTGCTGTGCAGTAAGGACAGAGAACAAGTATCGACCAATTCTGTAGGTGAGGAGGCCATGGAAGAAGTTGTTTAGAGCCCACCACCAGCAGCAAAAGGTTGGAAAACCTGTGCAAATGTGTGCACTGGGGATACAAATATCTTAAATCGAAGAGGTGGCTCCTGGAAGGCTTTGATCCTATCTATTCCTGGATGAAGAAGAACATCCTAGATGGAAAATTGCTCCATTACCTGGGGTTGCATGGAAATTGCTCCTGTGTGCGCACACTGGCACCCCTTTAAAATTACTCTTGTATAGACCTGGTAGAACCGTGCCTGGGTCCCTGCAACTCAAAGGGACCAAAGTAGATAGCCCTAGTGGCAGGGGCGTCCTTGGGCTTTACCAAAATCCTTGTCTCTGAGTATCTTCCTCAGGACCACCAGGGACTACAGGCAGAGATAGCAGGGTCTTCTCGGCTCTCTATGCATATGTATGGACGAAAGCAGGGCTGAAGAAAGGGCCAATGAGACTGAGTGGTGCAACAGCCATGTGGCTTCCCACTGGATCTCAGCACTGCCACAAGGGTCTTAAAAACAGGATCCAAAGCATTTCTAGGCAACCATACACAAAGCCCGGGTTGTGGGATTGCCCCATAAGCCCTCACAGCTGCAGGAAGAAAATTGTGACATAAGATCCTGGAGCTGCTATCAAATAAATTGCATATGTTGTTGTTGGTATCCCAGAGAGAATGGGACCCCCACAGGAGCTGCCTGGGTCACTAAAAGGGCAATGTTGGCACTACCAACTTGCTTCTATGGTTGGAGAAAGTACAGCATAAGTCTTGCAAAAGGGCGAATTTGTGGCGACAGCAGAAAATGTGACGCATTTTAAGTGTCACCAAGGAGCAATACCAGGGAACAGAATCCGGGGAACAAGCAACAGCAATCGCTAATATTTATCCTGAGAAGATACTGACAGACACCCACATCCCTGTCCTAAACAAAGGACTGGGGTTTGCCCTTCCACCAAAATTCAATAAATTTAGCCTACAAGGCGAAATGGCGGAATTTATATGCAAAAATTAAACTAAAAGCCTTCTTTTCTAATAGGAAGGACCCTCCAATGATGGAGACACTAATCAGAGTGAAGTCCACTTTCAACCCCCCCCAAATTCAGACTTTTGAGCAAGCCATCTTTAAGGAAATTGAAAACGGACACCTCTTCAACTAGACCATTTAACAATATGACTGCGGAAAGACAGGCCCTCCCAGTTCTGACCAAAGATTACAGTATTATAATAAAACCAGCTGACAAAGACGGTGAAATAATCTTATTGAAGAAAACAGAATACAGTAAACAATGCAGGGTCCTTCTTAGGGACACAAGACACTACATAATCATCACAGAAGACCAGACAGACCAACTTAGGAGAACCATCTGCATCATGGTAGAAGAAGCTAAATTAATGATCTGGATATCTAAAAAAGAGGCTGAGTTCTTGTGCATAAAAGAACTACGCACACCATACTTTTACTTCCTACCGAAAATGCACAAGAAAAGAGATTCCACACCAGGTCGCCCGATCATCTCCGGTATTAGCACCATTTTGGAGCCACGTTCAAAGACTATTTTCTCAGGCCATTAGTCCAAAAGACACCCACATATCTAAAAGATACTTCGGATGTCCTGAGGATACTACGAGATCTTCCTTTTGACCATCTTGCCACGGAGTACCACAGTAGACACTATTTCAACAATGCTAGGCCTTCCTTCCGTTACAGGACACTATGAATGTGGCACCTGCTCAGTTTGCCCTCTAACAACTACATAAGTACTACAGCTCACACCAAATTTCATATCTACAAATTGTATTACATCACACACTAGCTACATGATCCCTGCCCTTGCGGCTTAAGATATATAGGCATGACATGTAGAAAAGTCAAGTTACGCATTTGTGAGAACAAAAGTAACAAAAATTAGCAACCATTTCATCACTGCAAAACACAACTGAGGATTGGAGTTGGGTGATTTTGGAAACCCTAGATTATGAAGACAATTCTGAAATAAACTTACTACAAAAAGAGCAGTGATGGGTCTACCGTCTGGGCACAGCCCACAAAGGACTCCATGACAATATTCCTTGGGCCTTAGTAAAGCGAAATGGGCACCCTTCTAGATTTCATACTCCCCGAGAACTTATAAGTGAATAGACAACAAGAGACTCGAAAAAGGTCTCCCTCTCCTAAGAAAACCCGGTTTTAAAACATTAAGAACACACCACATATATTACGAGTAGTGACACCTACATTCAACTCCCATTTAATTTGTGATCACTCTAAGATCAAAAAGTTCCATTACACCTGTAGACCAGAAAGATTACATAGAAGTATTCTTAATGACTTTAAAATAGTACATGAGTTAGTCACCAATACTGATATCCCAGGAGTACTAGTGAACATCAACCTCAGTTATTAGAACGGATAACATCATTCTAATTCCCCCGGGGGATGACAAAACTACTCCCAGTCCTCCAGGGTCATGATTAAAAAACGCTCTTATCTTTCTGCTATTTTGTTTTTGATCTCGATAAATGATACCTGCATTTAACCACCATTGAATTCATGATTCTATAAGATAAAAAGGTTCTATTACATCTGTAAAACAGAAT
Organism: Lissotriton helveticus; assembly: GCF_964261635.1. NCBI lineage: Eukaryota > Metazoa > Chordata > Amphibia > Caudata > Salamandridae > Lissotriton > Lissotriton helveticus. The sequence continues at coordinate 271,761,528 of NC_136061.1, forward strand.
GTTTAGACAAAAGTACAATCAGGAGCACCAGCAACCATCAACCTCAGTTTCAAGATCAGATAACGTCATTTTAAGTCCACCAGGGGCATGACAAAACTACTCTAAGTCCCCTGGAATCATGATTAAAAACCACTCGTCTTCCTGTTTTACCGATTGGGCACACCTGTCAAGGAACACTGCTATAAAAGCTGGCAGCTTCCCCAACTTGCTTTAAGATGCAGGCTGGAGAAGACGCGTCGTGGATTGCACACTGAAGAACTAAGGTAAAGGGGTAACTACAACTGTAGGGTAACTCTCTGAACGTCTCCACAACAGGCAGAGTCATTTTGAAACCCCTTACACTCCTTTATTTATAATCCACCTATCTCCAATTTTTATAGCTTCTCCTCTCTAATGAACGGAACAGTAATACCGCACCTCTGCCAGACCTATGAAGACCTTCTAAAACAGACACTAAGTTACGTCGCAGAAGCCTTACAAGACAGTTTTCTACCAGTTTCTAAAGTGGCACTAATTGTAAATATTTCATTATTTCCTTACCTTAAAAACAAAAATTCATTTACCCGTACTGTTCATTTTCAAAGCAAAGTCTACACTTACGTCTACCTACAACCAAACTACTTATTTCGATAAACAGTAAGATCTACACAGCAGAAGTTAAACAAAATTTGCATAGAGGAGGCTTCGATAGCAGAGCCCCCCCAAATCAAGATTCATCCAGGTATGGAATATATCAGCAATTATTACATTAGCTCACATAGACAAACAACACCAGAGGGGTTGAAGCTGTTCACATTTATTGGAGCAAAAAAAAACATTAATAGTGCATACACCCAGTGATTTCTATTAGAAATTTGACAACATCAGTACTAAATTCTAATACAAAAGACATTGTTCTCCATGTCTTTTTTCTTCCTTCTAGGCCTGGACAAGGAGTCCCTTATAAACAAAAAAGAAAAACAAACCTCAAAAGTCCCATTTTATTTGCTTTAATTGGATGTCATGAAGGGATACTATAAAACAAACCTTTCAGTCCCGACGAAAACCATCGAGCCATAGAGCGCAAAGTAACCCTGGGCAAAGCACTACACTACGCTGGCACAGTTTGCGCTACTTCGCAAACTGCGCGTAGCACAGTGCAAACACGCGTAGCGTAGTCCAGCGGTCATTTTTTGCTTGCTCGCGGTCCTCAACGTCAAGTTGGCGACCGAGAGCGAGCAAAATGACATCGCGGCGAGACTTTTTCTTCATTGGCGATCAGCAACATCAAGTTGCCCATCGCGAGCGTGGAAAATAAACATCCGGGCGAGATTCTCAAAGCGGGGAGGTCAGGTTACCCATTGCAAGTGGTCGCGTATGCTTGCGGCCGCTTGCGATCAGAAACTACCAGTCCGCGTTGGGAAAGCTGCAGCTCGAGTAAAATTCTACTCGAGCGGCAGAAAACTACAGCTAGCACTGTGCAAGATGCAGATTTCAATGATTGCACAGTGCCAGATGCTTGTCCGCACTGTGCAATCATTGAAAACGGCATCTTGCACAGTGCGAACAGGGTACTATGCAGTTCGTGTAGTGCTACGCGTAGCTCGCGAAGTGCACTTTGCGTAGCGCTACTTCGCAAACTACGCCCAGCCCTAGCGCAAAGTTGGTTAAAACATGTTGAACTGGTTCTTCCAGAGATAGATGTGAGAAACACCTAATATGTCTTTTTTTCACATCCCACATATTTTAATCATACCACTACCTTTGATCTTCTTAATAAAATACGTCCTTTCTAAAGGCGAGAGGTATTTTCAAACTTTGTTTTCCTCACATGGTGGATCCCGTATGATCTCAGATTCAAGAGACAATACCTCCTGGTGGGGTAAAAAACCCAATGATGAAACAATCAGTAGCTAAGTACGCCATCGGGAGATACGCCTTTGGCAGAACACTGTTGAGGGTCTCAACAATTTTGGTGTTGCCCTTCCCACCCCCGTCTCAACACAACTGTTCCACTCCTTTTGATTTTAAATGTTCATTTAAGGGAAGTTGAGTGGAACTATAATTATCCCCTCCCTCTTGATTTTTGAGGCATTTCAAGAGCTCCCAGAAGCTGCCTGTCTGAAAGGTATGGGGTGTTGAACCCCCTCGTAGGGTGTTGGGCCCTAGGAGGATGCTTGGCAGCCTACTATAAAAGCAGAAATAGTTTTTTTTATATTAAACATTCACTTTTGATGCAATGGTCACTGCATTTACAGAAAATGTGCCAAAGCCAATAGGAAGGGTTTCTGATAATTTACGGCAAATTATAAAATATTACTACTGCCAAAAGCAGTAGGCCTTAATTACTGATTGTGAGCTGCCCTGACAGTTTATAGACCGTCACTTTTCGTTTCTCATCGATGAGACTATCTTGAGAATGGACTTTAAAAAACTGTTCTTACAGATTTTATGATTATTCAACATAACATTTTGCCAACCGAATGCTTTGTACCCATTTGTGACACATGCATAGTGTATCGCTTTGTATTCGTAAAAGTACTTTTCCTTTATTAAAAATAAAAATACTGACTGAACAAGGATTGTGATGTGCGATACTAAGTTCGGAGTTTCCAACCCATCTCATGTTCCTTAGTGAGCATTTGACTACTTTGCTATTGCTCCTTTGAGAGTCAAATGCTGAAGGAGTGTGCTTGGTGTTGCACCAGTAGCGTAGTTGACACAACTGAGGCGCAGAAACCCCTGGATGCCTTAAGTGCATGCAAACAAGTCCATAAGGTGGCACAATGACATAGGTAATTGTATCCGAGACCATTATCCATAACTGCTTTATCTTTAAATAAAAATAAACCTAAATAGAGATGTAAATGCGCTAGCAGCATGCCCAGAAGGGAAGCCAAAACACAGATAAACCCACTGAACAACTTTGGAGTGTAAATGAGGTCTAAAAGCTGATTAATTACCCCATGGAGACAGTAAAGAACCTGGATTACACTGCCTGCCTCTTCCTCAAAGAAAACATCTACCTCGGATGAACCAGTTCTATCTCCCAAGAAGCAGAAGCTTCTGCTTCTTCTGTAGCATCCAGGGGAGAGGGGTAGGTGTGTGGATGTGTTGGTGGTGGTTTGGTGTGTGTGTGAGGTTGGTGTGTGTGTGAGGTTGGTGTGTGTGTGAGGTAGGGGTGTGTGGGGTAGGGGTGTGTGGGGTAGGGGTGTGTGGGGTAGGGGTGTGTGGGGTAGGGGTGTGTGGGGTAGGGGTGTGTGGGGTAGGGGTGTGTGGGGTAGGGGTGTGTGGGGGGTGGGTGTGTGGGTGTAGGGGTGAGGGGGTGTGTGGGTGTAGGGGTGAGGGGGTGTGTGGGTGTAGGGGTGAGGGGGTGTAAGAGTGGGGCGTGTAGGGGTTGGTGTGGGGCGTGTAGGGGTTGGTGTGGGGGGTGTAGGGGTGGGGTGTGTGGGTGTAGGTGTGTGTAGGGGTAGGTGGGTGTGTACTTTACTAAGTCATAAGTTTACTGGAGAGGCCACGTCTCCTAGTTTCCAATTGTAGAACTTAGGTACCAGTTTTAATTCCTTAATTCTCCTGGTCGGCCTGTAACTGTCGTTTCACGAGTGTACCAGGCAGTCACTTTTAACATTTATATTTTATCTTCTGTCACACCTGGCCTGCGAGTGACTCTGCCCCAACCCTCTATTTCGACTGCTTACAGCGATGTGCCTGTCATAAATCTCCCAACTACTTTCTTGGTAAGGCTAAGTCTGAACGGTGCATGTGCCCCAGCAGTGGGCAAAATGCAGATCACACCTGCCGGGGCCAGCCATGGTCCCCTTTATCTCAGCCAGTCACCCCCCGAACCACAATGCTTCGGTGTACCCCAGACTGGCAGGCCCAGCACCGTGCAGCAAGTCACCTTTGCTGTTCATAACCTGTAACATATACGAAATTCCCTATCCCTTCAGCTGCGTGACTGCATGTGTGATCCTGGGAATTTGGCAATTCTTTCCAAAGCTTTAAATAGAACTGCTTAATTACACAGCTAATTACCATGTTGCACAATACTCCAATGGGCAGGAAAAACTGTCAATAGTGAGTTCCCAGAAGACAGCCCAGAAGTTTATCCCCACCCCCACAATGCCCTCCACCCAAACTTTAGATCTGGGCCAACAGGGCCAGCATGTTGGCTCAGTGAGTTAAGCGCTAGAATCAGTCGGATGTATGTCTGTAGGAGCTGCTGATCACCTGAATCAGCCAATAGGTCTCGCCTTTGGGACCTTATAAGTGTTTAGCCATGCAACAGTTGATGTTGCACCACGGATATTGTGCTGCATAACTAAATACTTATAAGGTCCTAAAAGCGAGACCTATTGGCTATGCCAATGCTTGTTTACAATTTGTCATGTGACTTTCAACATAAAAAAGCGGACAATGCACTTTAAACTTTTTTCTCACCTGTGGTCAAGGCTGTGCCGAAACGCGTAAGGGAAATGAAAAGGTGTGCTACTTAAAACATCAGAAATTTAAACTCTGCTTCCAGAAACAGGCCTCAGTACTTTTTAGTTGGGCGATGACGACTGACAGGCTGCTCTATGCATAGATTTTGTAGCGGTTTGTCCTCATTGTGGTGATTAGGTGGAAAATGAGCTCTGGTTACTGAATATATGTGTTGTAAGACCTTCTGTCTCACTAGCGCTTCCTTGTTCATTTGGATATCCACACAGTAGTGCTTAGTGAACGTGTGCACTGAAGACCATGTTGCAGCTTGGCAAATGTCTTTAATTGGTGTTAGCTAGAAACGCAATTGTAGCTCCTTTCTTCCTTGTTGAGTGAGCATGAGCTGCCCCTTTTAACGGTTGACCCGCTTGTTTGTGGCAGAGTTGTATGGTTTGCGCAATCCACCGTGCAATGGTATTTTTGGCAACTGGTCGTCCCAAAAAACGTCTTGCAAAAGATACAAAGAATTGATTTGTTTTTCTGCACTCTTTTGTCCTTTCTATATATTGCATTACTGCCCTGCTGGCGTCCATTGTGTGTAACGCCCTTTCTGTGCTTGTGGAAGGTTTTTGGGAAAAACTTGGTATTTGTATTGTCTGATTGTTGTGGAACCGTGACACCACCTTTGGCATGACATGTGGGTCCGTTCTCATGACAATCCTATCACTGTGTATTTGTAGGTAGGGTTCTTGAAGTGTTAGCACTTGTAATTCACTCACTCTTCGTAGCGATGTGATAACTACTAAGAAGGCTGTTTTTAGCGTGAGCATATGCAGCGCAGCTTTGTGAATAGGCTCAAATTATTTCTTCATCAATTGCGCTAGCACTACGTTGATGTTCCATGCTTGTGCTGCCACTCTGTTTGGAGGTGCGAGTCTTTTTGCTCCTTCTAGGAATCTTTTTACCACTTGGGAGGTGACAAAACTTTTCCCCGTTTCTACTCTTGTGTAAGCCACTATTGCAGCTAAGTGTACCCTTAGGGATGTGTAGCTTAGTTTATTCTGTAGTAGATGCGTTAAGTATTTTAGTACTGCTGATTCCCTTGTAATCTTCCTTTGACGTTTCTCCCTAATGCACCCTTCGGAGAATCTTTTCCATTTTGCTACATAGCACTTTCTTGTGGTAGGTCTCCTTGCCTCTCTGAGTACCGCCATTGTGCTTGCCGGTAGTCTGAGGTGTGCAAACTCTAGGTCCTCAGGAGCTATGCTGCTAGGCTGAGGCTATCGGGCTCTGGGTGTAGTACTCTTCTGTTTTGCATTGTTAACAGGACCTTTCTGGTGGGGAACCTGTGTGCGGGCGTTTGTGCCATCTGCATGATTTGTGAGAAGCAGGTTTGTCTTGCCCCCTGAGGTGCTATCAGTATTACCGTCATGTGGCTGAATCTGCATTTGTTTAGTACCCTGTGTAGCAGTGGTATTGGCATAAAAGTGTAGGAAAATGTCCCTGACCAGTTGGTCCATAGCGCATTCCCTGGGGACTGTTTGCACGGTACCCTGGATGCGAAGTTTTGGCATTTTGCATTTACGAATAGGTCTATTTGCGGAGTCCCTCATTTGTGGAAGATTTTCCAGAGTTCTTGCTGGTTGATTTCCCATTCGTGGGATGCGGACGTCTATCTGCTCAGCCTGTGTGCTTCCACATTGTCCTTCCCTGGTAGATGTATCACTAACAGGTCTATTTGTCTTGCGATTGCCCATCTCCATATTTCCTGTGCTATTAGAGATAGTGTCGCTGACTGTGTCCCTCCTTGCTTGTTGGTGTAGAACATGGTAGTAGTTGTATTGTCTGTTTGTATCAGTGCCCTGTGTCCGAATAGCGGTTTCTGAAAAGCTTTTAAGGCTAGGAACACTGTTTTTAGCTCTAGGTAGTTGATGTGCTTTATTGCATCCTGTTGTGACCACAATCCCTTTTCTTTGAAGTTGTTTGTGTGTGCTCCCCACCCCATCTGGGAGGCGTCTGTTGGAATGGTTACTGTTGGAGTTGGCTCTGTGAATGGTCTCCCTTGTGCTATGTTCTCTTTGTTCCACCACGCTATTGCTTGCTGTACTGATTGTGTGACAACCACTAGATCCTCCCAACTCCCCGTCACTTGTGACAATTGCTGCTGGATCCATTCTTGGAATGGTCTAATGCAGTGGATCCTAAACTTTTTGGACCCGTGGCTCCCCCGACCTGGTTGGCGGCTGGCTGCGGCTTCCCACTATTTTTTTGCCGGTGGGTCAGGCAGAGCACTGTGCTAGGCACGCATTTTTGGCTTGAGTGTTCTAGGCACGCCCCCTGTTGCATCGGCCACGCCCCTTTCAAACACCCCCCCCCCCCCAACATCCCCCCGGCTCCCTTCATCCCACTTGGGGCCCTGCATTTGCATGGATGTAGGAGTGCTTCACCCGTCGTGCTATTAGCTGCATGGGTCTGTGTTTTGAAAAGCGCCGCTGGAGTGGTGTGATTCTGCTGAAGCTGCCCCTATGCAGGATTGGGGATGAGCTGCATGGCTCGCCATCTGCTGCATAGTCTGCAGATGTTGACGGAGGGGTTGTCTCTAGCTCAGATAGATCAAGGGGCACTGGGGATGTGGCGATGTGTGTTCCCACGGGTGGAGACACACTTGGCATATGTCCCTCGGTGGCTTGTTTGTGCATTTGGCTGTTTGGCCGGTGGTGATGAGGTGGAATGTCTGTCCAGACATAATTGGTATGTGTAGAAATGACAGGGCGATGGGGCATGGGACACGTTGATTATTGCATGGGCCGGGACCCGTCGGGACTGCAACCGGTGACGGAGGGGATGCGTCCAGTGCCGGAAGGGGGTGGGGGGGGGAACACACCACTTTTCTCTTGTAACACACTGTTTGCTACCTCTCACATTTTGTTTGCTTTTGATACTTGCACAAGTGCCACCATTGCCTACGTAGCGTTTGTTCTTGTGCTTGAGTCTCTGCCATAGATTGCAGTATTATACCTCTAATTGTACTTTGTTTTCCCTTGTAACCTGCACACGTCACTTTTTCCTCCTGTAACGTACCGTTTGCTACCTCATGTATTTTGTTTGCTCACATTTGTCACTTTTGCCTCATGTAACTTAACGTTTGCTGTTGTAATTTGTTCACTTGTATTTTCTCCTCATGTATCATTACTGTTCCTATTGTGAAGCGCTCTGACACCTACGGGTAAAGTCCGCGCTATATAAAAACGCATAAATAAATAAAGTCCGTTTGGGCGCTCCCGAAGAGTGTGTGTGGTGGGGTTGAGCCCGTCGCAGCCGGTGACCACAGACAAACAAGAGGAGGGGTGACCTACCCCATGCGGCGGGCACCTGGAGGGCTGGAGCAGAGACGAGCCCATGGTAACAGAATAGCAGGCTTCAAACGCAAAATGGAGCCCGACCAGAGGTGAGCCCCTGGGAATGGAGGGCAGACCCCCCACCCCACAAGGTACAGCCCCGGGGCAGACCCTTACAAGTAGGGCCGCACCCCCCCGGCCTGCACCGCCTGCACTCGCAACACACAGCACCCGGACCCCCTCGCCCTCATGTGCCCCGCCCAGACCCGTGGGGGACCGCACACCCACTTCCAAGAGGCAGGAACCAGTGGGACCACCACAGCAGGACCCCGAGGGGAGAAATATCCAGGCTCCGATGGATCCCCCGAGGATGTGCAGAGGGTCACACGGCGCCCCTGCGGCCTCTACCAGGCGGCGAAGGCTGGGTCCGTGCGGCATTGGAGAGCCGGCCCGAGTCTGGTCATTCATACACACCATACATGTAGGGAGGCAGCACGAGCACGCCGGCCCGCCAGGCTCGCAGGCACCGCGGTTCGGGGTACTCCACTGCCCGCTGATTTTTGTCCCTGTTCACTGATGTTTATTTCAAAGGGGGCACTCAAACAACAATGAGATGCACCACACCTCCGACCCAGGAAGACACATACTGCGCCGCGGCGCCCCTGGCCTCTCATCACGGCGCACCGGGGTGCCACGGCGCACACTTTGGGAACCACTGGTCTAATGTGTAGGCGGATATTTGGGACCACATGTATGCATGATGCCATCATTCGTATCAGTTTGCTCACTGTCAGAGCTTGCCCCTTGGGTTTAAGACGTGTCTCCTTGCATATTGCCAAAGTCCTCTTTGAACTTGGGATCACCTTGCTCTGTATGGTGTTGATCTCCGCCCCTAAGAATATTTTCACCTGTTCTGGTTCTATTGATTTCTCCCAATGGATTGAAAACCCCAGTTGGGCTAGTGTCTGTGTCACTATTTCCATGACAGCACGGCACTTGATGATGCCATAGCAAAATTAAAAGAAATTCAAAACGATGTGGAAGGATATAATGAGTATCTCATAAAAAAGAAAAGTACTAAATTAAAAAAAGATATAGACAATTATAACCCTGAAATAGTCTATCCCTATCTACAGAAAGACTTCTATGAACGTCCAAAGGAACATTTCCAACCCCGCAGACAGTGGCAAAACCAACCCAGAAATCAATCTAAGAGAAGAGTGAGGTTTTTTGATTCTTCATATAGTAGCACAGATTCAGAGGGGGAATTAACAAATGATAAACAACAACCAAGGAGTGGGGAGAACAATAAACAACAGCAAATAACGTCCAAAGAGGGTTTCTCTTTTTTAGACAAACGCAAACAGATGTTCAGCCCACCCAGAGGGAGAGGTCGAAACAGTTACAACCATCAGACACAATACACACAAGCCCAAAACCCTCAACGTCCTCGCACCAGGAGTCAGAAACAGTGGGACTAATTAGAACTAAGAAAGCAGCAGTGATCAATCTTTCCAGCCACCAATTAAACCCAACCGAGATAAAACTTTTTGAAAAGGGGTTAGGATACGCAATTGGTTCCCCGGTAGATCGGTATGCCCTAGAGAGAGATCTGCAAATTTTTTTTAGAAAAGTGAGGCTTCAAATTTTTTTTGATGGGAAAGAGAAACACCAGAGACAAAATAAATCAGGCCTAAAAAATAAATCAACATGGGTTCCCCCCTTGAATATGGTACACAAGGATGTAGAAGCCTTCGAAAGAGCTGTCGATAAAAGTGTAGATAACCTTCTAAAACAAAAAAACTGGACACCTTTTAACTTAACGAAGGAAGAGAAAAAAGCATTAGAACTACTGGAAAAGGACAACACTCTGATAGTAAAACCCGCAGATAAGGGTGGGAGTGTAGTTTTAATGGACAGCCAAGATTATAACGACAGAATGCTAAAACTCTTGAATAATACTGAACATTATAAAAAATCCAGCAGGGAAGAGTGGCATACTCTAAAAAATGAGATAGAGAGGATGTTGAGATTAGCAAAGGATGAGGACATCATATGTGACGAAGAATTAGACTTTATGTGGAATACAGAACCCCTAATTCCAGCACTTTATGGCTTGCCAAAAGTGCATAAAAACATCTCTGACCCCCCTATGAGGCCCATAGTATCTTGTATAGGGTCCCTGACCGAACCTTTAAGTAAATATGTGGAGGTCTTTTTACAGCCATTAGTACAACAACAAAGAGCATACGTGAAGGACACTACGTCTATGATTAAGAAAATAGAGGGTTTAAGCTTCAATCCAGAGACACAGGTACTAGTGACTCTGGATATAAAAGCATTGTACACTAACATCCCCCAGGATAACACCATTGAAATCATGGAAGAGATTTTAAGAGGTAATGAATTGGACCTAACAGACCACCAAACTTTTCTCATAGATTGTATAACTGTGATCCTCAAAAATAATATCTTTTTGTATGGTGGTAACTTCTTCAGACAGATCAAGGGGACCAGCATGGGGGCTACCTGTGCCCCAAGTCTGGCTTGTCTTTATGTGTCCAGATTCGAAGATAGACACATCTACAATGTAGCGGCCCCATTCCATGAAAACATCTCGGAATGGGGTCGTTATATAGACGATATTTTCTTCATATGGACAGGTGGACTAGAGACTCAATGATTTTCTTCTCTGGCTCAACCTTGGGGATGTGAATTTAAAATTCACATCACACATTAGTAAACAGTCAGTAGAATTTTTGGACATCATCATCAAGCATATAGATGGCTGTCTATCAGTAGAACTATACACGAAACCATCTGATAGAAATAGCTTGTTACATTATGAAAGTAATCACCCGGCCTCACAGAAAAACAACATCCCTTTCGGGCAATTTTTTCGACTTAGAAGGAACTGCACATCAATGCAGGATTATGAAACACATGCCACTAATTTAAAAACTAAATTTGTGGAAAGAGGATACCCGAAAAGGATGATTAAACACGCCTACAAACGGGCCAAATATTTTAACAGAGACAGTATCTTTAACCCAGAAAGCCATAATCAGAACAACTCCCAGCCAATCATGTTTGTAACAAACTATTCCCAAGTAAGCTATAAAATAAAAAACATCATAAATAGAAACTGGAATCTAATCGCTGACAAAACTCTAGTCCCAATTCCAAAACCCATGTTCTCATTCAGGAGGAATAGGACAATAAGAAATTCTTTAGTGCACACATATCGAGACACCAGTAAGATCTCACAGACAACCATTGATGGCAACCCCTTACCAACGGGAACCCATCCATGCGTGGGATGTGCCAACTGTGCCAGTATAATCAGAGGCGATAAAATTACAGCTAATGGAAAAACTATAAACATCAAAAGCTTCATGAATTGCAGAACAAAGAACGCAATTTACCTCATCCAATGTCCATGCAAAAAATGCTATGTAGGGGAAACATCCAGAGAATTCAGGCTTCGCCTTAATGAACACCGGTCAGCCCTAAGAACAAACAAAGTAGGTGCACCCCTCACTGAACATTGGAGGGCGGCGAATCATACAATTAACGACCTGAAATGGTGTGGTCTGGAGAAAATAACGAGTAGTATTAGAGGTGGCAATCAGGACAACAAAAGGAAACGTAGGGAGCAATTTTATATGTCCACTCTGAATAGTGTGAGGTGTGGCCTAAACTCGAGAGAGGATTGGGAAAAGATCATCAGATAAGAAACACTCCAGATTGTGTCCGGGAATACCCATGAGAAAATACCCCCCAGAAAACTGTATGTAAACGGGGGTGAGGGCTGCTGGCAAGTAATACAATAATAGAGAGGAACAAACCTGACTATGCAGGAGATACTCTCGAGGTACTGAGTGCAGGCAGCCTTAGTCATAAGCCCAATTGATGTGTTCACTCATTCTTGATATCCGTGGATGGGGGATTATTGCCAACAAATACCTAAATAAGTATAGACTACAGAACATAGGCAGATATTATGTAGTTGTAAACCACGGCAAATACGGGGCCCCGGAATTTGTTCCGTGAATTTTTCCGGCGTGGTAAACCATTGGTTATAATGGCAATTAAAATCCCCATGACAACGCGTACGAGTGAGGCACCAATAAAAAACGTCAAATGAGAGCGTAGGAGCGAATAGAAAAACATCACGGAAATGCACCAAAACGCGTTCAGTCACCATAGTAACAGGAAGGAGATTGGCTACATTCCAACCAATGAGTGACTAGAACACGATGAGCCAACGAGTTGGGGGCTTGCTTAAAAACGCAAGGAAACAGAAAGCCAGTGTCTTTTCAGTTCGGGATAAACCGACTGTGAAACACATGGACTGACTGCCAGGAGAGAAGGAGCGGGGAGGCCGATTCCAAGATTGAGGGTAAGTGAGATGACAAACCAGGCCACGCAATACTACGAAGAGTGGTTCCCCGAGCCTAATGCTGGCCGGGTGCCATTTCCCAATAACAGTAAGGTAAGAAAAAGGGAAAAAAAACGGGGGGAGGAAATAGCCAAACCCTGAGAAACTCGTTCTTGGGTAGTAATAAGAAAGGGAGAAGTTAAATCACTATGAAAATGAACAACATCTGAAAAAATACCAATCGTGTACATTTGTTTTCCACCCATTTAGAACATGAAAACGGACCGAATTTAAAACGGACCATTTCTTTGATACCATACTCAACACCCAAATTATAAAGGGGAAAGAGACGGCAACCAGGTATCACAAAACGGTGGCTCCTCCTGGTGGTCCAATATACGGCAAACCTTGAAATATAACCAGGTACACTAATAGACTAAGGATGTGAATTACTAAACTATAAACTAATTAATAGCTACAAAAATGAGTTCTTTCTATATTCTTTTCTGCCCCACTCAACAGAAAGACACTTGATGGGTAGAAGAATGGAGTTTAGACCCAACAACCAAATGAAATATTGAGTATATCTCTTCAACTATCAAGGTAAACCTTTTAGATCACAGAATGCAAAGGCAATAAGTTTATGAACTCAGAGAATTATAAACAAATAATTATAACAAATAATGTTTATCCTATACAGTGACATCATAACCTTAACAGGCCTTGAGCGGGCCATGATCCCGAAACCCATAATTTGCACATGGGAAGAAAATATGATCATTTATTGAAGGAATAACATCTTCAATGAATAAGGTATATAATAGTATAAGAACCTTACACATATGCTTGCACTATGTGTCAGTAAAGTGTTAACAGCAGTGGACAAGATGTCCAAGGGGAAGGTAAACTCTATTAGTTCTGTAACAGGTGGAAGAATTTGGATGTAGAATGATGATTTGTTTTCAAATAATATCATGTTGAAAAAATACCAGAAAAATCTGTCATAGAGTGTACAGTACCCTGTTGTAGTAGTATAGAACGAATGACAGAAGATACAAGTATAGTATGAAATATGATGAAAAGATAGGATGATATGTTTTAGAGAGAAGAGAGATGTATGTTTAACCTGTACCAAAAAAGAATGGTAACTCTATGTTTTTAAATTCATTTAGAATCAGTCCTGAGGAAGGTCCACCATCAAAAATACCGAAACGCCGCGTCGACTGTTTTGATTCTTTGTTTTTTTTTTTTAAATTTAAAATGTTTGATCATGTGTTTTTAATATTATTGTAACAATGTGAAATTATTGTGATAGAATAAAGTGTAACAGATTTTTACAAAACATATAGTGTGGAAAATACATCTCTCTTTCTTGAATTTATGCATGTTTTTTGACAAAAATTTTCTCTTCCGTTTCTTAAAAATTTGAATTTTAATTCTGGATTTTGTGTCATACTATTACAAGAAATGTGAATTTATTCAGGGGTATCTAGCATAATTCTGAACCCCCCACAAGCATTGTACCTTTACCTTCCCCGCCCAATTGATGGCATGCTGTGTTGTAGATAAATAGTTTCCACTCGAGTGATTACTCTTGTAATTGGACACCCAATATCTGTCCATTCCCAGTGGGGACGCCTTTATGTTTCTTTAAAAGAACTCTCTTCCCCCCAGTCCCCTATAAGCCTGTGCGGGGTCCTCCTTTATTTTCTCACTATTTCCATGTGGCCCTTGCACTTGTACGAGTTTTCTTTTACCAGCCAGTCGTCGAGGTAAGGGTATAAATGTATTCCCTGCCTCCGTAAGTGTGCTGCTACTGCTGCCAGGCATTTTGTGAAAACCCTTGGTGCAGATTTGAGTCCGAATGCCAGCAATGTGAACTGGTAGTGAGTGTTGTTGATCATAAACCTGAGGAGGTGTTTGTGTTTGCTGTTGATGGGGAGGTGCAAGTAAGCGTCCTTTAAGTCGATGGTTGCCATGTAATCTCCTTCTGTGGTATGACTCTTGGAGTGATGTCATCTTGAACCTTTGAGTTTTTATGAACCTGTTTAAGAATCTTAGGTCTAGAATTGGACAGAAGGTTCCGTCTACCTTTGGTATGAGGAAGTAGGTGGAGTAGACCCCCTTGCTCCGTGCGGTACTATTTCTATGGCTCTTTCCCTTAGCAGTTCTTTTGCTTCCTACAGCAAATGTGTACACTCCTTTGCTGAGAGTACTCTGCCTCTTGGCTTTCTGTTGGGAGGTGGCTTTTCCAGGTCTATACAGTACCCGTATTGTAGGAGGTTTAGTATCGATTCGTCTGATATTTCCCTCCACTCCTGAAGGAAGTGTTTTATTCTGCCTCCTACTGGTGTGTGTTGGAGGAACTGTTGTAGATCTTGATTCGTTCCTATTCTTTGTGTTTACTCTTTCCACAACCCCTGAGATCTTGGCCAGGTGTGGGTTGGCGCTGCTGATGAGTCACTTGGATGAGGGTGGCTGACTCCCCCGCTACCAGTTACCCCTTCCTCGGCCGCGCCCATGAAAGGATTGCCCTCGGGTCTGGTACTGCCAGTTTTGTGGCTGCTGTCCCTGCTGCTGTACCTGGGTACCTCCTTGATAACCTTGTTGGAAGGTTTGGTGTGGTGCCACAGGTTGGTGGTTCACCCTACCCGTTGGCCTCCTTGATTGTGTTCCTCTTCTCATACCTCTGAACTGCAGCGCCCCCATGGACCTAGCAGTTTTGATGTCCTTTTCCAGTTGGTTCAGTCTGTCAACAACTGGTGCGCCGAACAGTTGTTTCCCATTGAAGGGTGTGTTGAGGATGTTGTTCTGAACTTCATTTTTGAAGCCTGATATCCTTAGCCAGGCATGCCTCCTTTCTGTGATCCCTTGCATCATCTGCCTGCTTGATGTCTCCGCTGCTTCCAGGGCTGACTTCAGACATGTATTTGCCATGTTTTTCCCTTCTTCTACCAGTTGGCTCGCCCTTCTTTGGTATTGCTCTGGTATGTGCTTTAGGAGTTCGCCCACTTCTTCCCAGTGCTGGTATGCGTGCCTGTTGATGAGCGCATTGGAATTGGCTATTGGCCATTTTATCGCCGCACTTCTTTCCATCTTCCTACCCATTAGGTCCATCCTCTTGCTCTCTTTATCTGGTGGTGGGCCAGAGTTAGTGGGTATATTTTCTCTCTTCCTAGTCGTGGATGCGATGATCGAGTCAGCTGGGACTGATCACCTAACGTACATGGGGTCCTTTGAAGAATGTTTGTATTTCTTTTCGGCACGTGGAGTTACTGCTCTACACATAGCAGGCTCCTTGAAGGCCTCCTTCCCCTGATCCAGTACACTTGGGAGCATGGGCATGACCTGGCTTCTAGTCAGAGATGGCAGCAAGGTCTCCAAGAGAAAGCAAGACTGGGAGTTTTCTTCCTCTAGCTGCACTCCATATGCGTCTGAAGCTCTTTTTATGACTTGATTGTAGATCCCTATGTCGTCCGGCGGCGAAAGCCTCGATGGATAGGACTCTACACCCTCTTCCGGAACTTGGCGTCAAGATCTTGCCACTGCAAGTCCTGAGGCTCCGAGGACGTCGAGCCCTGGTAAGTTAGCTAGTCTTTCTCCCCTTCGGCGTCACCGTAGTACAACACTTCCTCTTGCTGTCCTCTATAGGTTCAGGTGTGGTCAGCGGTTGAACATCCTCAAAACACCTTTCCGCTTCGGCCGTGGCTTTCGACGGAATGCTGTAGAATTTCATCTTTTCGTCAAAGTCTTAATTGCATTGCAAGAGGCTTGCCATTTCGTCCGCAAGCCTTTTCTTCTTCTTTTCCATTTCAGCCGCGTGTTCAGCTTAGATGGTTTCGGCTTTTCTCTTCGCGGATGACGATGTCGCAGCTGAAACTGCTTTCGGTCATTCGTTTTTTGGCGTAGAGGACTCTTTTTCGTGGATGCTCTTCGGCGACTTTCCCTAGTCTTGGGATTTCGCCGACTTGGAGTCCTTTTCAAAGGAACCAACAGGCTGCTTGTCCTTGGATGCAGTTGTCGACGTCGAGTGCTTCGACGACCCTGCTCCTTTCGAGGACTTTGACTCGCTTCTGCGAGTATCAGTGGAGTGTTTGGGGTTCCACGACGCTTTCTTCCTTCGACGTTCTCTTTTGGACCTCCACGACTATGGCGTCCTCCGGTCCTTCAGTGATGTCGTCTTCATCTCTGCTGGAGAGTCTCAAATCTCGGAGCGATGGAGGTGTCCAGTGTAGGAAGGTGGATACCTGACTATAGTTGCCCCCAACTTTTTGCCTAGTGTTTAGCTGGTTTTCGACTTAGTTGGCCTGGTATCCTGCTATTCAGGAACCCAGGCTATCTGCTCTCTCTGTAAAATGGATTCCATGTACTGTAGGTACATACCAAATTGGATATGGGGTCACCTTTGTGAGTCCCTGTATAGTGTACCATAGGTATCCAGGGCATAGGTGCACGCAAGGCCTACCAGGGGCTGCAGCATATAATATGGTGTTCACTCTCCGGGGCTGTCACTGATGAGCGTTCAAGCGCTCCAGCTGAGTGGAGGGACGCCTATTTAAGGCGACCTGCCCTGTGGTCTTCCCTGAGAAGGTATTCGCGCGCTGCATTGCGCTTTGCGCCTCACTGTGCCTCGCTACTATTTTAATTAACCTGGTATCTATTTGAGTTCATTTTTGTTGCATTTTCCCCTGGTTTTAACAGGACTCATTCTACCCCCTCTTACCTGCACTTTAATCGGCTCCTCACCGCTGTTTAGGCGGGTCAGGTTCCTGGGGTGGGATTCTCTTTGGGCGCCATCTTGGAGTGGTGTGCACTCTTTGGGCGCCATCTTGGAGTGGTGTGCACTCTTTGGGCGCCATCTTGGAGTGGTGTGCACTCTTTGGGCGCCATCTTGGAGTGGTGTGCACTCTTTGGGCGCCATCTTGGAGTGGTGTTCACTCTCCGGGGCTGTCACTGATGAGCGTTCTAGCGCTCCAGCTGAGTGGAGGGACGCCTATGTAAAGCTCCCTTCAACGCGCAGCGGTATCGTGCAGCGGGCACGCCTTCGCTGCGCCTGAGTCGCGCCAGAGTCCTGCCCGTCAGCGCTAAGGCATCGCGGGTCGTGGCAGGACTCTATGCCCCTTCCTACCATTATGCCATCACCTATAATTAGGTATCAAAGGGAAGAGCTGTTGGCCATTCGGGGATTGTGCACTGTCTGTGATCTCCCCCCAGTGGCCCCGACTTGTGGCCCCTATCGTTGCACCTGTGGCGTTTGGGCATTGGTCACTCCGTCGCGCATTCGTTCCTTGAATTTACCATTTGGGCAGAAACACATGCCACAGAAGCGGGATCTTGACATCTGGAATTTGAATGTCAGGTCACTGGTAAAACATTATCAGGAGATATATGATCTCCTTAAAACAGAGGCACCTGACGCGCTTTTTATGACTGTAACATGGCTGCAGGACTCAGACTCCTCCATACTGAACCTCGCTTTTCCCCCTGACTATGCTATCTTTACGCTTAATCGGGGTACGAGAGGAGGGGGAATTGCGATGGCTGTTAAGTTGTCTTACCCATGTGAATGGAAAGCCCTTAAACTTCCCGGATGTGAATGTGCTCTGTTTAAAATTTCGTTTAATCATCACTTCACCTTTTCGGGCCTTTTAATTTACCGCCCTCCGGGCTGCGATGCTGCCTTTAGGGCTGCTCTCCCGGATCTAATTAGTACGGAGGCACTAGGATGTGCGAATTTTAATGTCCTTGGTGACCTCAATCTCCATTTGGACTGTTTATCTTTGCCCGCTATTCGGAGTTTTTCTGCCGATCTAGAGGTCTTGCAGTTTTCCCAGCTTGTGACCTCTCCTACTCATCGAGATGGCCACATACTTGACCCATTTTTTACCAACTTAGAGGGTATTAGAGTACTTTGTCCCATTCAGATGATTTGGACCGATCATATGCTGGTGAAGATGGTTGTCCCTATGTCCGATCCTCCTTTTATATCTAAGGATAAAAAAATCCTTAAACGCTGTTGGAATAAATTAAAACTGGAAGACTTTTATCGTTTTTTGGAGAAAGCGCCCCTGGGCCCGGTCATTAATGTCGATGATGGGTACGACGCTTTCTGTGTGTGGATTTCTCGCGCTCTGGACTTTTTGATCCCTTTGGTATGGTCTAAACAGGGCTCTAAAGAGCATAGCCCTTGGTATGACGATACCTTAGCGTCCCTTAAAAGAGCCTGTAGGCAGGCTGAACGGCTTTGGAGAAAATCGTTTGACCCTGAGCTTAAGGCCCGCTACTTTGCTAAAACTAAGATCTACCACAGAGCGGTATGCAGAGCCCGTGCAGCTTATTATGCTCAGGAGTTTCTGAATAGCCCTAACCCCTCGAAACTTATATTCAAGGTTTTAAAGGACTTAGTGGCTAGGAGGACAACGGCTGTAGAAATATGTTCAGATTCCCATTGTGAGGGTCTGCCTCTTTTTTTCTCGAGAAGGTGCAAGCCATATATCGAACCTTCCCTATGGTCTCGTCCAATTTAGTGCGAGACAGGTGTATCGTGAGAGATAGTGAGTGTCTCGACACCCTGCCTTCCATAACAAGTGAGGCTTTTGACCACTTGAGTTTAAAAATTAAGTTGGGCTCTCCTGCAGATCCGCTTAAACCGGCTCAGCTTAGGACTATGCTGCCGCTATGCAGCACTCCGGTGTTGTCTTTAATCAACCTGTCATTATCCTCAGGTGTAGTGCCTACTAGGTGGAAGCAGGCCATAGTCACACCCATATTGAAGAAGGCTACCCTCGATCCTCTCAAACCTGAGAACTACCGCCCGATCTCCTTGCTTCCCTGGGCCACAAAAGTTGCTGAGGCCCATGTGAACGGTATCCTGGCAGACCATCTTACCAGAGCTAACATCTTAGACCCAACTCAGAATGGGTTCCGTGCAGGCCACAGCACGGAGACGGCCCTACTTTCCATGGTCGAACATCTGCGATCTGTGCTTGATGCGGGTCGGACAGCGGCACTATTATTAGATCTGAGTGCCGCGTTCGACACTGTATCGCACAGGATCTTACTTCAGCGACTGGAGGAAGTAGGAGTCAAGGGCTCTGCCCTATGCTGATTTCGATCCTTTCTTACGGACAGGTCGTTCCAGGTTGCGATTCCACCTGGCAAGTCTAAACCGTACCCGTTGTCTCTGGGGGTCCCACAGGGGTCTTCGTTGAGCCCCACTCTTTTTAATCTTTACGTGAGACCGCTGGCTGCGGTCGTCAGGCAATGGGGCCTGACGATGGTCTCATATGCTGATGACACGCAGCTGCCGGTCACGTTGAGTGGGGACTCTGATGTGGAGGCCCTCAGGTTCCGGGACGGCTTACGGGCAGTGGCCAATTGGATGAACTCTAACTGTCTCCAGTTGAACACCAAGAAGACAGAGGTCATGGTGGTTGGCAAGCAAGTGGGGTTGTGGGGCGACGACTGGTGGCCTTCTGAACTGGGTGTGACCCCCTCTCCGGTATCGGAGATAAAAAAATCTTGGGGTTTGGCTTGATCCAACACTTAGTTTTATCTGCCATACCAAGAGGGTGGCGGCCTCTTGCTATGGCGTTATTAGAGGACTAAGGCCTATAATGAGATTCTTTGATGCCCCCACCAGACAGCTGGTGGTTCAGGCATCAGTACTGTCTCGACTGGACTACACCAGCTCGCTCTTGGCCGGGATAAATCAGGCTGAACTAATTTGGCTGCAGCGAGTTCAAAACGCTGCGGCCAGAATAGTGGTAGGTTTGCCTAGACGGTGCTCGGTCTCCAAGACGATGCACTCGCTTCATTGGCTCCCTGTAATTCAGAGGATTAAATTCAAGGTTCTCTGCCTGGCATTTAAAATCCTCAAAGGTATGTCTCCCCAAATTCTGGAGAATCTTCTAATTCCTTATGCCCCTTTGCGGACTCTGAGATCTTTGGGCCAGAACTTGGCAGTGGTTCCACGCTTCAGGCTAAGTAGAACTGGCGGCCGCTCCTTTCGAGTACTGGCAGCGAAGTGGTGGAACCTCCTCCCTTCTGAGACTCGGGCAATTGATGACCTTCTCCAGTTTAGACGCGCTATCAAAACCTTATTGTTTGTCTAAATTTAGGTTCTTCTCTGCGCCAGACTGATGTTGTGTTGTGTTTGCCTTCTCATAGCGCCAGGACGCCCCTTTGCTGGGGCAGCGGTTGCGCTGTACAAATAATAATAACATAACATAACATGCCACCCCTGCTGGCCACCTAAATTGACACAACTGGCTGATCACTCAGCTGGGGCAAGGTCGTGTAATCACCCCGTGCTTAGGTTATAGTATTCCTAGATCTACCCTAAATATAGACACACACCGTAACCTATAAGTCACTCCTATGGCAGGCGTTAAGAATCCTGGAGGCAGAGTGCTTGGTTATGTGTGAGATGGTGCTCTAGCATGAGCGGAGCCTGTCTGCAGCTTTCGGAACCATGTCCTTATAGCTGTTCTATGATATTGCCATACCATATACTTTTAAGTGCATTATAATCCTCGCGGTTAATGCTAACTTTGGTTTGGCTTTATCACATGTCGTGTAAGGGGTCATACACTTTGGAATACTACCCCCTCACCAATTCTGGCGACGGGGGTAGCATTCCACCCTTCTAGAGGGAGAAGACTTGTTTAAACTACTGTACCCGGTTAAAGTTGACCAGAGCCCCAGTATCACAAAATGGATGCTGCTGCCACAGACACAAGTCTGATGTCCTGCTGCTGGGAGTCCTTCCAGCCAGGGAGGCTTGGACAATAGGTTTCCTGCCTGGGGAGGTGCGAGCACCACCCCAGACAGGACTTTGTGTATTGGGACAGGGAGGGCTGAATAGATTGAGACATGCCTGGGGCACACTAGGTGCTCCATGCATACCCAGTTCAAACCGGTTGCTGGGGCACTCAAGCCCCAGCTCTGGCGCGAAACTGCACAAAGGAAAGGGTATGTAACCACCCACCTTCCAGGTCCCACCCATAGGAGGGACCTAGTGAGTAAACCAGACCCCTTTAGTTGTATAAAGGTAGGAGCTGACCCAGGAGACTTTAGATTTGATCCTGAACTGAAACTTAAAACGAAACTCTGGACCCTTTGACATTCACCGAGCTGAAGACTGAAGAATCTCCCTTGTGGCCACGGAGTGACCACCCTGGGCAACCAGACAGCATCAAGCAACTCGAGGGCTTGCTTTGTCCCCGTTCCCGCCGGAACTCGAGCACAGAGCCTGACAAGACCTCGACTCCAGGACTCCTCTGACCCCACTGCACGACTCCAGCACAGCTGAGCCCCGTGGAAGGCGTCGGAATCCGTGGAACCAGGCAACTTGGAAAGTCTTCAACTTGCTAACAGCGCAGCTCCTGAGGCATCCTCGAAGCTGTGCACTGGGGACTGAGATACCCCGACACCGAGCTCCAACTGCTCCAAAGACCAGACCTCCACGAGATCTGCGTGGGGTCCTTCTGCTTGTGTTCTGCTCGACGCGTTGTCCGGTTGCTGGCCCGTTGGCTAGTAGCCCTCTGACGACGATCCTTTAGAAAATCCATCGCTGGTCTGGTTGCTCCAGACTGGCACTTGCTTTCCTGAAAAGGTGAAGTACCTCAGACCCTCCTGGTCTGCACCAGAAGCTCTTTGTGTATCCTGCATGGGTTGCCTTTGCTTAGGCTTGTTGGCTCCGATCTTGAAGTCGACCCCTCCATCTGCTAGAACCTTCGTGGGACAGCTCCTCTCCAGCACCTGGTCGTCCTCGACGCCTCCTGGTCCGCGTGGCTGCAACGACAAGCTTCACGACAGCACCTGATTGCTCCTCGACATCTGGTTCCTTCCTGGTTCCACTCTCTGTCCCCTCTGCTTTCAGGTCTTCTTCATCCTCGATCCACCCTTGGATCCACCCGGACATCTTCCTCCTGGTCGCCTGCAGCATCTTCTTCCAAGGCTCCATAGGAATCAACAAGAAAAACCGACACACTTTGACACCTATGCACCCGCAGCCCGTGGGTGAGGTAACGCGAGTACATCGGTGCTCCTGTAGGGATTGACTATCCTAGTGTCTAGTTTTGTTAGTTGTACATTCCTAGTTAGACCGGAAGTGTCCTAAAACTTCATTTACTTACCTTTTACGTTCCTATTGACTTTCTATTGACTTTCTATTGACTTTCTATTGACTTTCTATTGACTTTCTATTGACTTTCTATTGACTTTCTATTGACTCTCGCGTGAGTGTACTGACACTGCACGTGCCGCCTGTGGGCCTCTCACTCCTAACCTGAGGGTCAGATAGTGTAGCCCCAGCGATTCCCTAGGCCCTAGGCCTTCTCCTTTCACAAGTCGTGGTTCTTATACCACTTACTTAGTATATGGTTTTACGCGCCCTTAGGGCCTAACTGTAAATTGTGCTATTTAAAGTATTTCTAAGTGTAACTTGTTATGTGCTTTTGCCTCTGATCTCAAAGAGTTCAGAGGAGTGTGTTAGTGAATAAATACATATATATTTTATATATATCCTGTGTGGTGTCCTTTCATTTGGTATTCAAGGGGTTACATTTGGTAAAACAGCTGGCTTTACATGCCCTCAAGAGTCTTTTAGCCTAAGACTGTTCTGTCCACGCTACCTCTAGGATAGCTGGTCTATAAGGTTGACTTTACAACCATCACCATAAGGGTTGTTTGGACTGGTGCAAGGTGTTCACTAGAATAGTGAACATCATACACCAGGCCAACTTCTCACATCCCGTGCCGCTGCATGTTGTAGCTTGTTCTTCTTTGCCTCTCCCTTACTCTGAGGGCCTTCGGGGTGAACGATGCACAGGCGTTGCAGTCCTCGCTTCGATGGTCGAGCGGTAGGCAGAGATTGCAAACTGGGTGTTGGTCCTTTTGCGCGTACTTGTGGTGGCAGTTTGCACAGAATTCAAACAGAGTTGTGTCCATCACCGCGCCCAGGGAGAACCCTGTATGCACACTCTCCGTAGAAACTTCGAATTCTTCAATGTTCTCTCTTGTTTCGTCGACTTCTATCTTTACTTGCTCTACGGTGTCTTCTCCGGTGATATTCAATGGTTTTTTGATTTTTCGACGATTCTTCTCTCCAAAGTTTTGGAGCTCCTTCACTCTTGATCCAGGCACAACAGCGGAAAAAAGAATCTGAAGATGGCGACCAAAGGTGGGAGCTTCCGGAAGAAGCGCGTCGACGTCACTAAGGACACCAAATGGTGGTATATCAACGTCCACCTGGGCCACGAAAAAAACAAGCATTGGAAATGCAATAGGTCTCGCAGCATTAGAGTTAGTGCTTTTAGAATTGTTTATGGGTTTTTTGTTGTAAATCTTTAGCATTTTTATTTCTTGTAGCCAATGCTAAAGAATTACATATAAAAAAAGCCATAAACAATTGTAAAAGCTTTAACTAAAAATCCTCTGAGACCTATTGCACTGTGTGAGGGTGAGGTGTTGAGGGTGAGTGAGGGTGAGGGTGAGTGAGGGTGAGGGTGAGTGAGGGTGAGGGTGAGTGAGGGTGAGGGTGAGGTGTTGAGGGTGAGTGAGGGTGAGGGTGAGTGAGGGTGAGGGTGAGTGAGTGTGATTGTGAGTTAGGGTGAGGGTGAGGGTGAGGGTGAGTGAGGGTGATTGTGAGTTAGGGTGAGGTGTTGAGGGTGGGTGAGGGTGAGGGGTTGAGGGTGAGTGAGGGGTTGAGGGTGAGTGAGGGTGAGTGAGGGTGAGTGAGGGTGAGTGAGGGTGAGTGAGGGTGAGTGAGGGTGAGTGAGGGTGAGTGAGGGTGAGTGAGGGTGAGTGAGGGTGAGTGAGGGTGAGTGAGGGTGAGTGAGGGTGAGTGAGGGTGAGTGAGGGTGAGTGAGGGTGAGTGAGGGTGAGTGAGGGTGAGTGAGGGTGAGTGAGGGTGAGTGAGGGTGAGTGAGGGTGAGTGAGGGTGAGTGAGGGTGAGTGAGGGTGAGTGAGGGTGAGTGAGGGTGAGTGAGGGTGAGTGAGGGTGAGTGAGGGTGAGTGAGGGTGAGTGAGGGTGAGTGAGGGTGAGTGAGTGAGGGTGAGTGAGGGTGAGTGAGTGAGGGTGAGTGAGGGTGAGTGAGTGAGGGTGAGTGAGGGTGAGTGAGGGTGAGTGAGAGTGAGTGAGGGTGAGTGAGAGTGAGTGAGAGTGAGTGAGAGTGAGTGAGAGTGAGTGAGAGTGAGTGAGAGTGAGTGAGAGTGAGTGAGAGTGAGTGAGGGTGAGTGAGTGAGAGTGAGTGAGGGTGAGGTGTTGAGGGTGAGGTGTTGAGGGTGAGGTGTTGAGGGTGAGGTGTTGAGGGTGAGGTGTTGAGGGTGAGGTGTTGAGGGTGAGGTGTTGAGGGTGAGGTGTTGAGGGTGAGGTGTTGAGGGTGAGGTGTTGAGGGTGAGGTGTTGAGGGTGAGGTGTTGAGGGTGAGGGGTTGAGGGTGAGGGGTTGAGGGTGAGGGGTTGAGGGTGAGGGGTTGAGGGTGAGGTGTTGAGGGTGAGGGGTTGAGGGTGAGTGAGTGTGAGTGAGTGAGGGTGAGGTGTTGAGGGTGAGTGAGTGAGGTTGAGGGGTTGAGAGTGAGTGAGGGTGAGGTGTTGAGGGTGAGGAGTTGAGGGTGAGGGGTTGAGGGTGAGGGGTTGAGGGTGAGGGCGAGTGAGGGTGAGGGGGTGAGGGGTTGAGGGGGTGAGGGTGAGGTGTTGAGGGTGAGTGAGTGAGGGTGAGGCTGAGGTGTAGAGTGTGAGCGAGAGTAAGAGTGAGGGTGATTGAGGGTTTCAGTGTTAGTGAGGGTGAGGGGTTGAGGGTGAGTGAGGGTGAGGGTGGGTGAGGGTGAGTGAGGGTGAGGGTGAGTGAGGGTGAGGGGTTGAGGGTGAGGGGTTGAGGGTGGGTGAGGGTGAGTGAGGGTGAGGGGTTGAGGGTGAGTGAGGGTGAGGGGTTGAGGGTGAGTGAGGGTGAGTGAGGGTGAGGGTGAGTGAGGGTGAGTGAGGGTGAGTGAGGGTGAGGGGGTGAGGGTGAGTGAGGGTGAGTGAGGGTGAGTGAGGGAGGGTGAGGGGTTGAGGGGGAGGGGTCGAGGGGGAGGGGTCGAGGGTGAGTGAGGGTGAGGGGTTGAGGGTGAGTGAGGGTGAGGGGTTGAGGGTGAGTGAGGGTGAGGGGTTGAGGGTGAGTGAGGGTGAGGGTGAGTGAGGGTGAGTGAGGGTGAGTGAGGGTGAGGGGTTGAGGGTGAGTGAGGGTGAGTGAGGGTGAGGGTGAGTGAGGGTGAGTGAGGGTGAGTGAGGGTGAGGGTGAGTGAGGGTGAGGGGTTGAGGGTGAGTGAGGGTGAGGGGTTGAGGGTGGGTGAGGGTGAGTGAGGGTGAGGGGTTGAGGGTGAGTGAGGGTGAGGGGTTGAGGGTGAGTGAGGGTGAGGGGTTGAGGGTGAGTGAGGGTGAGTGAGGGTGAGGGTGAGTGAGGGTGAGGGTGAGTGAGGGTGAGTGAGGGTGAGGGGGTGAGGGTGAGTGAGGGTGAGTGAGGGAGGGTGTGGGGTTGAGGGGGAGGGGTTGAGGGTGAGGGGTTGAGGGTGAGTGAGGGTGAGGGGTTGAGGGTGAGTGAGGGTGAGGGTTTGAGGGTGAGTGAGGGGTTGAGGGTGAGGGGTTGAGGGTGAGTGAGGGTGAGGTGTTGAGGGTGAGTGAGGGTGAGGTGTTGAGGGTGAGTGAGGGTGAGGGTGAGTGAGGGTGAGGGGTTGAGGGTGAGTGAGGGTGAGTGAGGGTGAGGGTGAGTGAGGGTGAGGGGTTGAGGATGAGGGGTTGAGGATGAGGGGTTGAGGGTGAGGGGTTGAGGGTGAGTGAGGGGTTGAGGGTCGCTGCATCCCATCTTCCGTATTGGGGAACAAAGGAACGATCCGAGCAAGCTCCCTGTCGGGTCATTCTTAAACGCCCCTTTGAAAGCACGTCAGCGGCAGTGTTGAGCGCCAGAAGGATTCGCTTCAGGGAAGAAGAGCTGGCCGCTTTGTTTCGGCGACTGCAATCCAGGAATGTGAAGTCAGGCGAACTTGAAAAATAAAAGTCTGGAAAAATGAAATCTTTCTGCCCTAATTTCCCCCAAAAGAGCCTCCATTCGCCTTGGTCAGGTTTTACGTTGCACATCTGATAGAAATGCTGGATCGCCATTTACAGGGGCACGTCCTGCCTCTCCGCAGAAAGTACGTTTCTATTTCCAGGAAATAAGTGAGCGGCGCCAGACAGTGATGTCATCCAAGAAGTGCAACAGAGAAGCCACCACCACTGGATGCAGGACGCGTGCCTCGTAAAAGAAGCAACCTAACCCAAATCTGAGAGATCTAATACCGCATTAAAAAACAATGGCAAGTAAAAAAAACAAGCCATAATTGCTGCAAAATACATGTCGGGCGGAACACTATGCTAAGCACAGATTTTTAGCTTAGGTGTGTTTAAGCAACGCACTTAATTACTTTGGCCATGGCCCTCTGTGAGACCACCACCCCTGTGTTTTCATCTCACTTAAAGCCCTGCTGGGGAAACACTTTGAACCTAGCCTGCCTCAGCTTTTAGCGTGTGCTCTGTGGCTGTTTTTCATAAACAATTTCATGTGTCACATCTTTATTGGCGTGTTAATTAAAAAGCATTGCAATTATAGAATAAAACCAAAAGGGCACTGGCAGTTCAACAGAGCTTTCAGACATATGTATAACCATAGAAGGACATTAAAACGTTTGAGATGAAAAGTGACCATCATCTGCAAGGCTATTTTAGTGCAACTGAGAATGAAAGTGGAATTCGGGACCAGTTTTCAAAGCACCAAACCTTATGGAGATTGCATGCGCCGTGCGACATTCCCAAGAATAAGCATCAGCAGTCCGAAGTAGTAAAACATAAGAGTTCGCTGCACACAGATTCCTACCTTGAGTCGCAACAGCTCCGGCTCAACTAACAATGTAGAGGGGACACTTTGCCAATCAGCGCAGCTCTTCTCATCGGGCCGACCCACAGCGGGAGGCAGACTTGTGCAAACTAGGCACCGTCGAGCCCCTATTTCTCTTGTGAATCACACGTACATGCAAAGCACGCAAAAACTTCTTTGAAGGAACATGGTAGCGACCTATCGACTTTGTCAGTGACTAATTCAAGTTGTTCCGCTGTCTGGCACTTCAGAGCCATTTGGATAGGGCAAGTAGCATAGCGACGGACTTTAACAAAACGGAGGGGAGGGGGGAGGAGAAATGCGACACGGCGGGAAGGGGAGGGGGCGGAGCGGGTCAAATAAACAAACAAGCCGGAGGGAAGAGAGGGGAGGGGGGAGGAGAAATGCGACACGGCGGGAAGGGGAGGGGGCGGAGCGGGTAAACAAAGACGGACGTGCACGCGCTTTTAAGCTCAATGCGCATGCGCATTGAGCTTAAAAGTCACGGGCACTGCAAGGAATCGCCACGATTCCTTGCAGTGTGGATAAAGAGTAGATAAGTCGCAATACTCTCGCCTTGCTCGATGCGCATGCGCATCGACAGGCGAGACCTAAAAAAAAAAAAAATGAGGAATACTACAATTCCGGACCCAACCACTAGATGGCGGAATAATGCACAGCATAGTGAATCCAGAAGGACTCAAGCTGCAAACATGTATATATCCAGGATGTGGTAGGACAATACAATGTTATGACACTGAAGATGATTTCCATGAAAGAGATCAACGATTATAGGTATGTATTGTTTCTTTCCTTCTAATCTGATAGAAGCTATCCCTACTAAATGAAAAATGCTAGCCTAGGCCAACCACCAATCAAGGAAGAATCCCAGATGTTTGATTACAGACTCTTTTGGGGGATTTGTCAAATGGGCTGAGACACGCCATGCTGGCATTTCCAGATTTACTAAGGTCTGCATTTTGCTTTGCCCTATTATCATAAGATCAAACAAATACAGAACTTCTCCATTTGTACATACCCATCAAGAAAATGCTAAATGAACGCTAATGACTGAATAATCCATAGACAAGGATGTGCATTCAAGTATCTAACTTTCAAACAGTAACCTCCCAAAAGCACTATTTTCTCTATTCTGGTGTAATTTGAAGTGTAAGAGCCTTTTTATTCTCAGGCCCAGATCCACAATACCAAGAACTCAAGATCATTACAATTTCAAGAAATGATCAGATCAAAAGCAAAATCTAGATTCAGAGTTTAGAAGACCCGATTAAAAGTAAGTAAATTAAATTGCATTAAGTAATATTTTATAAAACCCAATCCCGACTTTTTCTAGAGAGCAACACCGAATTCGCTCAGACTTTTACAACACTAGGACAAACTGACAAAATGTGCCAGTAAAATTCATATTTACAAAAAATATTAGTAAATGTTTAGAAAGGCATGTAAAGATTTACAAAAATGAAGTTTTAGATATACTGCCACTGTGTGGTGTGCATGTGTGACTATCTTAAAAAAACAAAGGGATCCACCCTTATGGGAAAGTATAGTAGTGTTCCTCCAGACTACGTGTGTCTCCTACCATGGTGGAAAGCACACCGCTTTGTTTAAATACCCCTCACCCGCCAAAAGGACCCTTGGTGGCATGCTTCATCATCGGGATCTTCCCGCCCTGCTGCGAGACGGGGTGTGCTGCGACCTACGACTACGTGGCAGCACGGGTTATGAAAACCAATACTATATGTGGTGTAGGAGTGAGAGTTAAAGGGTCAGAAGTGAGTGAATGGTGAAAAATAAAAAAATACCTGGCTACGTGGAAAAAATAAATGTTAATGTTCCTTTGAGCTGGTTTTGTTAAAAGTGGGGAATGAGATGAAGATACCATGCTTTAATGAGCAGTGTCTCCTGTGTCAACATGTCAAGCATGTACAACCTTGCTGTAGGTCTGCCACAACTACAGTTCCCAGAAAGCTGTGGGCTTGGGTGAGTGTTGCTCGGCAGTGGCTGAGTAGAATAGTCCCCGTTAATGTAGGGTAAAATGCTGGTAAGGTGCAGGGTTTTTTAATCTTGAGTCTTAGCAGGGGATTAATCGCCGATTCTCCTCTGGTCCCCCTTGAATTTCTAGCCTCGTTGCACGTGTGCCGGCTGGATCGTGAAACGGAATTGCAATGAACCCGTTCTCCATATCAGTGATATGCTGCATCTCGCAGGCGTCCAGGGGGCAGGCGTGTGCTTCAGGGCGGGCCGGAGTCTGTTCAATCCCTTGAACCAACGAAAAGCTGCATGCAGCGGATGCCAGTGAAGCTCCGGCCTCTTCGCAGAACGGGGCCTCCCACGTGCCTCTGGCCGACGCGAAAATATCCACAAACACCCACTCTGTCAGGAAACAGGTAGAGGCCACTCGGGGAATAACTTTGAAGAATCTTTAATTAAAATCAAACAGCGTGTGCATAATGCATTTCTGCACACACACACACGTATGTATGTATAATGGGATTGTATGTACCTGTAAAACACTTGAATTTCGTGGTAAAGGCATTCATGCTAAAGACATATGCGTTGTAAAGTTAATATTGGTATTAACACTACATATATATATATATATATATATATATATATACATACATACATACATACATACATACATACATACATATATATATATATATACACACACACACAGCTATACTCACTATTAATGTTATAAAATCCCTTTCCACCCAAAACCTATACCCTTCCCTATACCCTAAAAATTACCTTTCAACTCAAAAACCCACACCCACCATAAACCCTAAAAATACCCTTGCAATCCCAAAAACCCATGCCAACCTTAAACCCTAAAATTACCCTTGCCACCCAAAAATCCATACCCACCCTTAAACTACCCTTGTGACCAAAAGACCCATCCCAACCCTTAAACCTAAAAATAGTTACCACACAAAAACCCATCCCCACCCTAAAATTTCCCTTACCACCTAAAAACCCATCCCCACCCAAAACACTAAAATTACCCATGCCACCCAAAAACCCACACCCACCCTCATCCCTAAAAACCCCTTTCCACCCAAAAACCCCTTTCCACCCAAAAACCCATCCCCACCCTAAACCCTAAAAATACCCTTGCAATCTCAAAAACCCATAACCACCCTAAATCCAAAAATTAACCATGCCACCCAAAACCCTAAAATTACTCTTGCAATCCCAAAAACCCATACTCACCCTAAATCCTAAAATTACCCTTGCCAACCAAAAACCCATACTTACCGTAAACCCTTAAACATACACTTGCAACTATATATATATATATATATATTCACTGAAAAAACCATAGGTTATAGACCATATATAGTTAGGAATTAGCATTTAGAAAACCTTATTTTACTCACACAAAACCATTGAAATTCCATATATAGTTAGTTGCACTAACTATATATCGCGCACCTGCAATCCACTGCTGATGATGTCACATATTACATCATTCATGACATGGTCAGTGACATCACTGATGACATCACTGATGACATCTCAAATGACATCACTGATGACAACATCCAGTGACTGTATGTTTCTGTAAAGTTAAAATATGTCTTAGATATTGAAGAATGAGTGGATGTATAAGTGTCTGGATGAAGGATTTAGTAGGTGCGTGACTGAGTGAGTGATTAAATGTGTCTCACTGAATGCATGGGTTAGTGACTAAACTGTCTTAATTTGTGCATCATTATGTCTGTTGTGATGTAAACTGCTGCATGTGTTGATCATTAGCTATACGAGAGGCTATATGTGTTATTAATTGGTTGCCCAAGTATTTCTATGGGAGATTGAGTTTGTGTGGGGGTGACTGGAAGGTGTGTGACTCTGTGCATAGATGTGTGAGCAGTTTATTCACTAGGTGTATGAGTTCAAGAGTGCATGTGGAAACAGCTACATGGGCAGTTGACTGTGTGCATGAGTGTATTGATGAGTGAATGGATATCTCAATGCTACATGTCATAGTAAGTACATATGTAAAACACAGTACATGTGAGAGTTGGCATATATAAATAACTGTGCATGAGAGCCACTGAGTGAGTGGTTGTATCGATCATTGTGAACTTGTATCAGGGATTGTATAAGAGAGTAAATATGTGTTAGTATATGTTTCAATAAGTAAGGTGTGTATAACTGTATAGTTGAAGAAATGGAGGTGAGATTGTTTCTTTGCATGACTGACTGGGTGTGTGAGTAACTCCATGGATGAGTGGCAGTGTGTGAGTGTCTGTATACACTGAGTGTATCTAAGGTTATATTAGAGTCTGAAGAGGTTTATCGTATTAGCACAAGAATGATGCCAAATGAGACGTCATCAGTGATGTCATCAGTGATGTCATTTGAGATGTCATCAGTGATGTCATCAGTGATGTCACTGACCATGTCATGAATGATGTAATATGTGACATCATCAGCAGTGGATTGCAGGTGCGCGATATATAGTTAGTGCAACTAACTATATATGGAATTTCAATGGTTTTGTGTGAGTAAAATAAGGTTTTCTAAATGCTAATTCCTAACTATATATGGTCTATAACCTATGGTTTTTTCAGTGAATTTTCAAGGTTTTGTAAATGCTAATTCCTAACTATATATGGTCTATAACCTATGGTTTTTTCTGTGAATTTCATTGGTTTTTTAACAGCTAATATCTGTAGCTGTAAAATGTATTCTTCTTTAAATCCAAAAATATATTTTATATGTTTATGAATAATTTTTTTTTAAAAATATTTTTTTTTCTTCGTTCCCGCTTCGCGAATCGGGAAGCTTCCCGTTAGCTGACCTTGATGCCGCGAAATAGACCGCGAGCCGGTAAACGTTTCTTTACCGCAAGTGCCGCGTTAGAAAACAACATCGTGACGCCTCCCGTCCGCATGACGTTTCACGTTGTCGCGTGATACGTCATATGACGTGCTACGTTAGCGAACTGGTACGCGAAGCGAGTCGCAAAGCGCAGGTTTCTGGAAGCAAACCGGGAGGCCCTGCAAAGCGCTTAACGTAAACACAGCAAGTCATGTGACTTGGTAATAACACTTTTCATTGGTTCATTTCACTTTTGGTTTCCTAATGATGTAAGACTAGGTCATATAATCTAAAATGAACACTTTTCATTGATTGAGAACTCTTGTTTTTCCCAAATGATGAAAATCCCTCCTTCTTTCCTCACTCTGACTTTCATCATTGTGAGAGAAAGACCCTTTGTGATCACTGAGCAATGGCTTCTTTAGTAGCTTCAGCTGGTGCTTCCCCACCACCTCCACCACATCCAAGGAAGAGTGGACCACCTGCTCAAGTTCTAATTCAACAAGAAGAAGAAGAAGAGGAACAGGAGGACGAGCACGAAGAGAGGCAGTTTTTGCCTGAGCAGCCCAGGACGTCTCACCGGAAAGAAAACTTCATTTGGCAATTTTTTTAAATTCCCAAAGGTCAGAAAAAAGTAAATGCAAGATACGTAACTTGCCTTATATGTCAAGATAGACTGTCCAGAGGGACCGACAAAAAATACAGTTTCGGAAACTACACAATGCATCGCCATATGACTAGGTGGCATCCTAACAACTACAGTGCTGCACAGTTTCGGAACGACCTAGATAATCTCCCTATTATGGCCAGAAGATCTGTTGTACCGGAAGTAACGGGACCAGAGGGCAGGGAGATGGTGCCAAATATACAAATGAGATTTGGTGATGTAAAACACATCTGCGCATTTTGCGATGGATTCATTTCCTACGGAGAAAAAAGCATCACTCTGATCAACAGAGCTATTGACTATCATATGCAAGTTTGTCCGAAACGCCCAAAATAATAAATACTTCTTTTTTTTGTTTTGTTGCTCCTGTTGAGCCCTTTACAATGAATCGTTTTCATTGCCCCCTCCAAGAAAAACCCAAAAAAATATAAAACTGTTCCGAAAAATTCAAAAACAGTAAAAAAATGTTCAGAAAAATAAAAAATAAAAGTTCTTTTCAGAACTACCTCCCCGTTATTAAAAAATTGGTACAATATTTGGAATTGTGCCAACCTCTATTTCTCTTAGTTCGCTTCCTAGTTCGCTCGCTGGTACGCGAACCGGAAGCGAACCAAAAACAGTAAGTATAAGGGAAGGAAACAGACACTTATGTTAAAAGAAACACAGCTATAAGGGAGTAAACTAGAGATACCATTACCCGTAATCCACTGCTGATGATGTCACATATTACATCATTCATGACATGCTCAGTGACATCATCAGCAGAGGATTGCGGGTTTTTTGGCAACATGCCTTATCCACGGTTTAATAACGCTGCCTTTTGCTTTATATAAGTTTTCAAATTGTATGAAATATATACCAATAGGTCGTTATGAACCTTTAGGTAGTGCTTTTCTTCATGAGGTCTGGTCGCTTCCATACACATACAGATGTTTCAAAGATGATCAAGAAGTTTATCTGAATGGAGAGGAATGCACTGAGACGCCAGATCATTCACTAATGTGTAGGCACATACAGTTACACGGTTCATGCAACAAACACCGACCAAATATGGCTTGCGTGTTGCAAGGCACGCCAGTTCCTGCTATCATCCCCACGTTCAAGTTGTTGGAAAATGGTAGTTATTTGATGCTCAATAATGAAGATTGTTCTGAGTTAATTAAAAGTATTCCTTTTATCGTAACAGTAAGTGAACGGGTTATTTGCTGCAGAAATGTTCTATTTCCTCCCACACATGAACATAGGGAGTTTTCAATCTGGCCACAAATACCAACCTTGGGACACGTTTCAACGGCATGGCAAGAATAAGAGCTCTTTTGTCTCAGAGAGAGGTGGCCTTGAGTTCGGCCCGTGAAACTTTCGTACTTCACATAGCGAACACCCATACAGAGGTGCACACCCTTTTCAATTAAGATTTGCCTTTCAATTTCAGCAACATGTTTCCGACTATCTTTAACGCATCCTCCACAAAGTCCCTGGCACACTTTTTTAAAGTTGTTACCAGTGGTCTCGTGACTTCATTTGAGAAAATCTTTGGAGTCATCCCTGCTTCCTTTCATTGTATTTTCTGCACTCTGGTTCGTAGATTGGCATTTTTACTTGCATTACCAGCGGACGCTCTTGTGCTTTTTTACATTTTTAAATATGGATGTCCCTCCTATGCAACCTCCGACCCTGCAGCTGCTGACACTGTTCCGCAATCGCATGCTAGAATATTATGGCACAATGCCGTTGGCGATATTAAGCACGGCATATGGATTATCTTTTCGGTTCTCCTACTTCACCTGTGTCCAGCCTGTATTTCACTGCCTGACCTGTGATTTCGATTGGGCCATTGATTTGTGTCTCTGCGGACCGGTTTCTCCTGACGTCGACTTTAATCAGCTGATGACTCCTATCATTACTCACGAGTTGGTTTGTCCTGGCGAAAGGATTATGGCTGTGGCATTGATGCATGGACTACTTGGTCCCTGGAATTTACTGGCGGCAGCACAGTCTTTCTTGGAACAGAGCTTTCTTGAAAACCCACCGAGCTGTCCTCTGATGGTGATAGAGGATCCGGTGCTGGGAGAGCACGTATGTTCTTTTCCGCTTTTAAATTGGATGGCTGAACTGTTTTCGGATGAAGACGGTGACTTCCTATTGGAGGCTGTTGCAGCTTATTTTGCATACACAGTTATGTCATAGACCTTTTTCATGTTTGATATGCTGAGTACTAGCATTTCATTGACAATTCATTGACTTATTTGTCAAGTTTTTATTATTTACCTTGCCTATTGGCTTAAGACTCGATAAAGTACTTGGCTGTTTTATTTTTCTTTAGCATTAAATTTTCCTAGTTTTTAATGCTTTACCTTGCGGACCGTCCACATATAAACTTGCAATCTGCTCTCATGAGATGGCACTTCTATTATCTTATTCAGTTTGTTTCCGGATCATGAGGAGGTGTAATCTAGGTCCTGGATATCTTTACACCGTGTTAAGTTAGCATGGGCTCATTACCGGTTTAAACGCCATTTTTCCTTTTTTGCAACTTCTGCACACGACACTTAGTTGTTGCTTTAGCTTTCCACCTAGTAGTTCATCGTGGTTTACATGAGAATAATATGTTATTGGTCTACTATCTGCTTTACTTGTTAAACTATATCTGTACAGCGAGTGCTAAAGTTTCAAGAACAACACGATACAGAATTGTTATGAGGTCTGATCTCCACGACTTCATACTCATAACATAAGTGCAACTTCTGCCAATTCTGGGCATGAGGCGGGTTTTATATTGCTTTGCCGAACACACATACACAACAGTTGATGCGGTTCACATGAAGAGAGAGCTGGTGTATGCTGATGTGATTCCTTCAAATCTAAGACACTAAAGTATGGGCACGCCCTAAACCAACACAAAGAGACCTTCTTAGCAAATAATATAATATGTGTATTAGGGAGGGTGAGATATAAGCAGCCGCGGGCCGTGGAGGGAGTTACGATGGGGCAGGGAGGCGGGGAGGGGGAGAAGCAGGGTGGAGCCCTCTCTACCTTGCCCCTCCCCCTCCCCGCCCCACCGTAACTCCCTCCACGGCCCGCGGCTGCTTATAAGTGTTGCTAACTCTTATTCATTTACAGCATGTTAACATACTGTCACCATTCGCTTTTTATGTACTAGTAACTATGCTGGTAATTTTGCTACTGATAATATGTGTACTTGTATTCTCCACCCTGCTTCTCCCCCTCCCCGCCTCCCTGCCTCACCGTAACTCCCTCCACGGCCCGCGGCTGCTTATAAGTGTTGCTAACTCTTATTCATTTACAGCATGTTAACATACTATCACCATTCACTTTTTATGTACTAGTAACTATGCTGGTAATTTTGCTACTGATAATATGTGTACTTTTATTATCTAAGGTACTACGCCTGAGAAGACGGCATTAGTAAATAAACATTTCAAATACACATCTGTTCTTCTTAACTCCATGTTCTGGTTT